>NC_053145.1:9203103-9531865 GCF_016808335.1 Panicum virgatum
GCGACATGACTGGCGGACCGGGCGAGTGGCTCAACGAAGTCTTGTTGGATACTTTTGTCGATGTGTGGATTGGCATTCGGTACTTGTGTTGTTCGCGCGAATCAGCTGAGTGCTGCAAGTCGTGGTCGTCCTGATAGCTGCTAGATGTCACTTCGGTCCAAGAGATAGCACACTAGGTAGCTTGATAAGATTGTTTAGACGCGAAAGTACAAGATTGTTGGTGGGGCATTCTAATTTACGGGCGACTGTGCGAAAGGTTTTGTACCGTCGATTTCCAAAAAAAAATAGTATTTTTTATCATTTTTTGACAAAAAAATTTTCAAAGAAAATTTTCAAGGAAAATATTTTGGAGAGAAAAGAAAGGAAAATTTTGATGAAAAAAAGTTTGAAACAGAAAATTTCAGAATAATTGAGAAAAATTTGAAGAAAAACTTACATCCAAATGTAAACTAAAGAAGTTTGGGAAAAAAATTTCAAGAAAAATATTTAGAAGAGAGAAAAAGAAAAAGAAAAAAATTGAAACAGAAAAGTTTGAGAATAACCAGAAAAATTAAAGAAAAACTTTTGCATCCAAAAATCAAAAAACAAAAACAAAAAGAACCGTTGCCGTCAGGGTGCGAGGTTTCACCGTTGCCGCCGCACCTCACCGCTGCGCTGCTCCCTGAGGGGCGGAGCCTGCCGCCACGCCGTGCCTCCCTGCCATCGCCGCGCCGCGCTTCCCCGCTGCCGGTCTTTGACACCGCTGGGGTGGGGGGGGGGGGGGGTGCGCGGGGCGAAGCTCCCACGGCCGGAGCCGGATGAGAGAGAAAAAGAAAGAGAACGTTGGGTCGGGAGAGGCATTCACGTGGGTGTGGGATCCACCATGTGGGTCGGGCGTCACCACGAGCTCACGTGCTGACGGGCGATTGGAAAACCAGCATTGGGATTGTGGACTCCTGTTCGGCTGGCTTGTGAGTCAACCAATCAACAATATTTTTCTCACACACTAAATCAGCACCAGTCATCAGTCACCAACTAACCAGTATTACTTTTCTCTTACAACAAATTATCACCAGCCACCAGCCGTAGCGAGCCGAACAGAAACTCTACTTTTTATGTTTTTGTCACTTGGAGACAAGTCACGGCATCATTGTGTTGCTACCACCTACTGCTGCACAAATTCAGTGTACGGCATCATCGGGAGTAGAGAACTTCGTTTTAACTCCATCGGCATCATCTGTAGTACTTCATTTTATTCCAGTACGCTTGCAATAGTACAGAGGTCATCTAACTCCATCGCCCATAGTACATGAATCATAGTTAGCATCGATCCCCAATACAACCGGACTGTCTGATTTCGTGCAACTTTGCAGCCGCTTCTCTCATGTTCATTCGATCACCAGGGGCCTGGCATGTGCAAGAAAGTGCCACTTTCACCAGGGCCAACAAGCACTGAAGGACTCCATTTTCTTTCTCCGGGGATCGCTTGAGCACGGTCCTGGTATTCTTCTAGGAGATCAGCATCAACTATATCAAGTATCTGGTCAGGAAAGTTTGTTTCGCAGAAGTTGATGATGCTGAGTCCATTGCAGAAGACAGGATCGGTTGGCCTTTTCCCCGTCAACACCTCCATCAGGACTACGCCGAAGCTGTACACGTTTCCAGAAGTTGATAGTTAACTACCTCCGGCATATTCTGAAAGTATTCAAAACAAAAGGTGAAGTGTCAGTGTGTGACATAGTTAATCTAAGTGGCTATATTGTTATCACATAAACAAAGTTATAGCTTTATGTTCTTATGTTACCTGGAGCAATATATACAATTGTTCCCTTCAAACTCATTGTACCTGCTTATCTCGATTCTCCCGCTGTTTGTGATTTGGTTTCAAGGTAGAATCTTGCAATGCCGAAGTCTCCTAAATGCGCAGTCATATCGTCGTCAAGAAGAATATTGCTGGGCTTCAAGTCGCAGTGAATGATGGGACTCACACAATCATGATGTATATATTGCAATGCATCAGCAATGTCAACAGCTATTTTCAATCTTTGAGACAGATTCAGGTTATTCGCAGTGTGTCCATAGACAGGAGGGTGCAACCAAGAATCCAAACTGCCATTGGGCATAAACCTATAGACTAGAGCTTTGAAATCTTTTCCACTGTTATCAATTGTTGAGCACACAGTAACAATAGAATTGGAAGAAGGTTGCGGTGCCGGATATTTCTCAGAGCTTGACATTCTGACATGAAACTCCTATCAGTCCCTTCCATGGCAAGGTCAAAAACCTTCACAGCCACAACCACGGGTTCTGGAGTTATTAGCACTCCTTTGTACACTGAACCATGGCTTCCTCTCCCAACAAAGTTAGACTCTGAAAAGTTCTCTGTGGCTTGAGCTAGATCCTTATAAGATTTTTTGGGGAATGTCTCATCAGAAAAAGACAGTGATAACTGTGCTCTTGACACCTTCTTTCTTGACATGATATATCAGTAACGTGATGGACACAATGCCTAATATTGGGGTCAATATTCTTACAAGATAGTGTCGCCGTCCAGTTCTCCGAGTAGCATTGGCGCATGGAGGCAAGAGGCATATGTAATTCTAGCACAACTCCACAAAGCTGCCAATTTCCTTCAAGCGAGAGGGCTGTGGTGTTTTTGAATACCCCTTCTGTTGGTACTTCACCCTCAAGATGATTGTAAGACAGATTTAATTCTGTGAGAGTAATTGGGATTAACCCAGACAAATTGTTATGAGAAAGGTTGAGCATGGTCAAACTATTAAGATTGCCGAAAGATATGGGGATGCTTCCGGAGAGCAGGTTTAAGTACATTAGGAAAGTTTGCAATTGCTGCCAGGTGCCCAAAGAAATGTTGGAATTTGGCCCATTTATGACACATTTAGGAGAATTCCAAAACAACTTGTGGCAGACTCCGAGTTCGAGATCGGAATGTCCGGACACAACGTCCGGAGTATCCGGAAATATACCCGGAGTATCCGGGTTGACGATCTGATGTCCGAACACGTGTCCAGAGTATTCAGACATATACTCGGAGTATCCGGGTTAATGTTCAAATGTCCGAATACATGCCAAGCCAAGCTGGTGTGAATCTTTTGCCATTTGCATATTAAATCTATTGACAACATTCATTAGATGAGATTAGTGCGTAGTCAATACCATAATTCTCAATTAAATGGGTAGTATTAATCCAAGTTAATTGGGAAATTATACTCCCATTATGTGGTGCTTTTATAGCGTAATTGGTCAGCTGGGAGTTGCCCTATCGCCTATAAGTGTGCCTGGAGATGTCCAGGAAAGACACACGCAAAACCTCCCCTTTCTCTTCTCTCCTTTTGCTGTTGGTGAGCTGTGCTGTAGTTTTGAGCTGTTGGTTCTCGCCAGCTGTTTTTCTTGGTGTGCACCAAGGTGAAGGGTGAGCGGTGTATCTTTGAACCATTTCTATCGTGAAGGCTGCACGAGGGATGGCAATAAGGTTTCTGGGCAGCGCAACTGCGCGACCGCTCGATGCCGATTGACTACGTTTTGCGCTGCTACGATCTGCACTGCTTCATCTCTTCATGAGGGTAAGAGTAATGGATTTCATCATGAGTTTATTTTAGCTCGTTTTACTCTGTCAATGTACAATTCTGTTTGAGATAGCAGTAGCATTGTTATTTCTAATTTGTCTCAAATTGAAATTTGGTCTCTTTAAACACATATTTCCAACAATCCAGAAACCTTACATATGCCCGGAATGCAACAATTAGAGTACTGCTTGTGTTAGCAGCTTCCTACTATATACATGTCCATCAAATGGATGTTAAAACAACTTTCTTTTATGGAAAGTTGGAGGAAAAAATATATATGGAGCAACTGGATGGCTTTGTTGTCCCTGCAGAGGAGAACAAGGTGTGCATTCATAAAATCTTTATATGGCCTAAAGTAAGCAACTAAACAGTGGCACAAAAAATTCGACACCACTTTAACATCTGCAGGATTCAGCATGAACGAGGTAGATAAATGTGTGCACTACCGTTATGGTGGGGGTGAAGGTGCTATATTGTGCTTGTATGTCGATGACATACTTATATTTGGGATCAGTACTACTGTGATTGATGAGATCAAGTCTTTTCTATATCGGTGTTTTGATATGAAAGGCTTAGGTCCAGCAAATGTAATTTTGAATATTAAGTTGATTAAAAATAAGAATGTGATTACATTGAGTCAATCCCATTATATAGAGAAGGTCTTAGTTGCTTTGGCTTTGCAGACTGTAAGATCGCTCCAACTTCCTACGATGCAAGTGTGAAACTTCGAAAATTCAAAGGACAGGGAAGAGATCAATTGATATATTCTCAATAATTGGATCCCTTATGTATTTAGCTGGTGTGACTAGGCTAGACATCTCCTATGTTGTGAGTAAACTGAGTTGGTTCATATCAAACCCAGAAGAGGATCATTGGAAAGAACTCAAGTGAGTGTGTCGTTATTTGAGAGGTACTTCAGATTATGGAATTTACTACTCAGAATGCCCACCTGTATTAGAGGGGTATAGTGATTCCAATTGGATCTCAGATGCGCGATCAAAACTACTAGTGGCTATATATTCACTCTAGTGGGTGCTGCAGCTACGTGGAGGTCCTACAAACAAACAGTTTTGACAAAATTAACGGCTGAACAAGAACTTTAGCACTAGAGACTGCCACTAATGAGGCTGAATGGCTTAGAGAGCTTCTTATGGACTTGCCTTTGCTTGAGAAGCCAGTACCATCCATCCTAATGTATTGCAATAACCAATCAATGCTAGCTTAGGCTATGAATACAAATGATAATTCAAAATCCAACAAGCATATTAAGTGGAGGCTTAAAACTGCCAGAAAAATGAGAAACTCCGGAGTAATAGATATGAGCTATGTGAAAACTGAAAATAATCTGGCATACCCATTCACAAAGGGATTATCACGGAATGTGACTCCTGTGATATCTAAGGACATTGGTCTGATGCCCATTTGAGTATGTTACACCACAATGGTAACTTATTCTATGTGATCGGAGATCCCGCGAAGTAGTGTAACCCCCTGTAACTAAAGTTAATCCCATGGTTAACATGATCATTAGCACTAAACCAGCATAAAGAAAACCACTAAATAAATTTTTGCTAGCAATTTAACCGATGTGATGAGGAAATTCTTTTAAAATGATTTCTAATAAAGGTTCGAGCCAGTTTTGAAATCAAATAATATTAAAATGTAGGAAACATGGATAGGGGTAAATTTTAGTCAGAAGTATAGTTGCGAATGCCAAAAGACTCAGTTTTGATATTTGAACAAGTTTTCAAAAGAAATCAAATTGAATCAATCTCAATTTTACCTCGTTGGAGTCATTGTGAACCCGGAAGTTCCGGGTGTCAATCCGGAATGTCTGGAATCATCCGGATACATCGGATATACGTCTGGATACTCCAAACTGGTGTTCATCTTTATCCTTAACCGACTCGCCTCCTCTCTCTTACTCGGCCCTCTTTCCTCCTTCAGACAGAGCAGAGCCGAGCAGAGCTGCCCCCGCCGGCGCCCCGGTTGCCTCCGGCCACCATCCTTTCCTCTCGCGAGAGCTTCCCTAACCGCGTCCCGCACCTCCACCACACCTCCCCATGCCGTGCTCGAGCTCTATCCGGCCAGAATCGGCCCCTCCAGCTCCGGCCGCCATGGCTCCTAGACCTTTGCTCGCCGTCGATCCACTCCCTCCGGCCTTCCTCTGCCCAAATTAGCCCCCAAAATGGGTTCGTGGTGAGCTCCTGCACCTTCCCCCGCCCCCTTCCCTAGCCTTTTTCCCTGCCGCGCCGTGCGCTGCTGGCCACCAAGGCGTGCACAGTAGCTTTCTCCGGATACTCCAGAAATTTGTGTCCTGACATTCTGGGCTAAAACCTGGAGTCTCTGAAGGTGTAGGTTTAAAGCTTTTTAATTGTTCGGTTTCGCCATGTTTAGGTGCGAGTAAATAGTTTCAGTAATAATGACTAGCTTCTTATATGATAAGTTTTGGGTGCACGTACGCATGTGTTGACAAACTAACGTGTTTAGTGTTTAATAAATAGTTAGGAATAATAGAAATGTGAAAAATTAGAAAATGTGTTAAACCTGTTAAAGACTAGTAAATCATCACTTGATCCGTAAATGGCGAAACCTATTTCTGCTAGCTTTCACGAAGTCATTTATGTTTCGGATGTATATAACCTAACTTACATAAATTGTATCTCCTTAAAGCGAATTGATTTTGGTATAATATAAGTCCACCATCACAATTGCAATTCATTGCGCACATAATATCGTGTATTGCATCCATATCATTAATGCATTGCACAGTTGCATACATGTAGATTCCGGCGCATGCGATCACGTGGCTGTGGAACAGGCGTAGCCGTGAAGTCTAGGAGCTAGCAAAGCATGCCAGAAAGGACCCGGTGAAGACCCGGCCCAAGGTCAGAAGGGTCCGAGGCCTTGGTACTACTAATATTGGTTTAGTGTTACCCCAGAAACCCCGGAGCATAATCTAGTATTTTACATTATGAATCATTATATGTTTATTACTTGTGTATTATATTTTTAAGAATTATTTGAAATCTTAGTTGCATGATCTCTAGGTTTCCTTGGTCTTATACTAGTATGTTTAGGTCGATACCACTACTATGCTTAATAGGTCTCGGTAGAAGTCGAGTGATTTCCTGTCACTCTCAGCTATAGGGTAGAAATCGAGTAATTCCCGGTTACTCGCGAGATATTGGATGTTCTTATGTTTCAGTATATGAATTATTGAAATCAAGATGGAATGCATAGAAATTTGAGACCGGAGGGGAAATGATAATGAGGCGTAGGTATGGCAACATGACAGGGTTTCTGGTTGTCTTAGCCCCATCTGTGTCGCTTATGGACTGTTCATTGTTTGGCCCTGCTGATCGAGTTTGATATTGTACTAACCACATACCGGGAGTATGAGGTAGTCAAAACCGGTAAGCCGAGTACTGCCTCACTTTAAAAGTACAGAACTTCTACCCACCCCTTATGGTAGTCGAGTGACCTCGGAGAATTGGGGATGCATGTATTTATTTTTGGTGGTCTCTCGTAAGGCTCGGCTGACTATATGCAGGTGAGGCTCGGCCGACTATATACAAGTGGGGCGGTTCTGTAGTTCGAGGCGGGGAGGGGAATGGTTGGTTCGTATAGTCCGACGGGGCAAATACGTGTCGTGTTGGTTAGGTCCATCTTGCAAGGTTAAATCGGATCGATTCACCGTCAGTCGCTCTCAGATATGAGCACCTTGATCGCAACACCGCATCGTAGTAAGATTGTATGGAATATGCAATATATATGATGATAATGATCTTGAGTTGTGGTTTAATATTCTACCATGTTTGCTCTTAGATGTTTTTTTTTGCAAAACAAACACTGCAGACAAAAGCCTTGCATACTAGTAGTCGGCTAAGTATATGTCAATAATTGGGTAAGTCTTGCTGAGTATTAGTTGCTCAGGGTTTGTTGTTTACCTCATTTCAGGTATAGAAGCTAACCAGAATTAACATCGGTGGGCTCAATATGACATCCTCACATCTTCACAGTTATCAGTTTAAGTTATTTGTTTTCTATTAAAAAAATATCGTCAGATTAGATTCTCTTTCGCTGCTATCATTTCCTATGTAAATTCTAATATTGAAAGATGTTCTATAAAAATTTTATTTTATATTGTATCGTATCATTATGTTGATAAAAGTGTATTATGCTGGTACTATTTGCGCTCGCCGTTATGTGAGACTACTGGTGATGTTTCGGTCGGGGCCGTGGGTTGGAAACAGGTTGTCAAGTTACGTTTAATTAAGCTAATGTGCCTGATGTGTTCAAATGATGGCCATTACTTTTAATTAAACTGGTTTAACTTGGCGATTCTGTCACAAGTAGTAAATAGGAAGAATAAGTTGATGGTGTAACTCAAAGAGTACATTAAAACTAATAAAAATGTACACATGTCCAAATGATAACTATAATACTCTTTACTACTTGAAAGGATGGCATAAAGTCTTAATGTTTCCCATTGAAAAGATATCAGCCAGCAGGATATTCTTGAAGGGTAACAATTCTTGAGACAGGGCCCTCTCATTGAAAACTCACTAAAAGATATGGGAGCAGACCTATAACGCTCCGGTTAGACGAGATCTCTTTGGCAGCCCAGTATCAGCTATGACTTCAGATGAAGTCTGATTATACTAAAGCTGGGAATTCAAGGCCTGGTCCATTCTCTGGACGCAAGATGAATCTTGTTGTTCTAGGTGTAAAGTTCATCCCGTACGGGACCTCTGCTAAAACATTGGTATATTAACATTACTACAACACATTGATCCTTTTTACTTCTTATTCTTACTTTAGAATTGTTGGGGATTGTTGGAATTTGGCCCATTTAGGAGAATTCCAAAGCAACTTATGGCAGACCCCGGAGAATCCGAGTTCGAGATCGGAATGTCCGGAGACAATGTTAGGAGTATTCGGACATATACCGGAGTATCCGGGTTGACGATCGGATGTCCGAATATGTGACCAGAGTATTTGGACATATAGCCGGAGTATCCGAGTTAATGTTCAAATGTCACATGCCAAGCCAAGCTGATGTGAATCTTTTGCCATCTACGTATTAAATCTATTGACAACGGTCATTAGACAAGATTAGTGCGCAGTCAATGCCATAATTCTCAATTAAATGGGCAGTATTAATTCAAGTTAATTGGGTAATTATACTGCCATTATGTGGTGCTTTTATAGCGCAATTGGTCAGCTGAGAGCTGCCCCATCACCTATAAGTGTGCTTGGAGACGTCCAAGGAAGACAGATGCAAAACCTCCCCTTTCTGTTCTCTCTTTTTGCAGTTGGTTAGTTGTGATGTGGTTTTGAGCTGCTGATTCAGGCCGGCTCTTCTTCTTGGCATGCACCGAGGTGAAGGGTGAGTGGTGTATCTCCAAACCATCGCTGTCATGAAGCCTACACGAGGGACGGCAACAAGGTTTCTGGGTAGCGCAACTGCACGACCACTTGAGACTGTTCGACTACGTTTTTGCGCTGCTACGATCTGCACTTCATCATCTATTCACGAGGACGGAGCGCTGAGCGGTAATAGTAATGGATTTCATCATGAGTTTCTTTTAGCTTGATTTACTCTACCAGTGTACAATTCTGTTTGAGGTAGCAGTAGCGTTGTTATTTCTAATTTTCCTAAAATTGAAATATGGTCTCTTTAAATGCATATTTCTAACAAGAAAGTGGAATTTCCTTGGTAAGCTTGTTGGATGAAAGATCTAGATAGTTAATCTATTGAAGGTTGCGAACATCGGATGAAAGATCTAGATAGTTAATCTATTGAAGGTTGCGAACATCAGGTATTTGGCCCTGCAAATTGTTGTTGGATAATGAACATTCAACAACTATGCGTGCTATCTAGATAGTCTGATCTGTCTGTCTGACTCCGGTGTTGCTCCACGGTGCGTCCCGCTAGTACAACAGCAAAATTCCTCAAACCAAGAATTACCAAAATGTGGTTTTGTCCTTTGTCCCTGGAGAGGGCCATTGTCGAAACGCCGGGCAGAGCCGATCACCTTGGCAGCGTACCTTCCCGGCTGCGCCACTGAAGGAAAAGAAGATGGCCGGTGCACGCAGGATCTGAAAGATAATTCAGAGATCAAGGAGCGGCCTAATAGCGATATTCCGATCGAGCGTGACCGGAATTTTGGGCGCTCCTGGTGGGAGCTGTTCCCGACTGGGCCTAGGTCAGGGGGTAGGGCTTGTGCGAAGACATCGCATTCTTCTTTGACTCCGAGACAAATCATGCCCTCACCTTCGCTGCCACAAAGTAAAACACCTGTTTTATCTACTACGCCACCACCATCTCTTCCCTCGGGCTCGTCCTTCGCCGAGATTGTGTGCCGTCCCGCGCGGCCGATGCCTCCATACCCAAAGGCGGTGGATCACAGCCGTGGAAGGGCGCAGAACTAGGGACGGGGGACGCTGTTCTCGAGCGTGGTGATAGACATGGCCGTGGTGCTGCTCCGAGTGCTGGGCGAGGTGATTGTCACGGTGTAACGAACATGGCACCATTTATGCTATTTCGAGTGATTTTGGTGATCATATGACAACACAATCAATGGAACTAATAGTTTTGTTAAGTGAACATTTCTAGATCCCAGGGATGGAGTAAAAATGCCATACAAAGCAAAACACGAAGGAAGAACTCAAAGAAACGCTGAATTGGACAAGTTCTACTGAAATCAGTAGCACCAGAAGAACCGAAGCCCATAGCATCGGTGCATCCGACGGTTGTCGGAAGATCCGACGCCCTGGCATTGGTGCAGGACTGATTGCCTCTGGATTTCAAGTGAAGAAAGAAGTGAAACACCGGTTGAACCGACGGCTTCAAGATAGGCATTGGTGCATTCAACGTACCATGTTCCAGAGACGATGTCAAGCGAGCAGGAGCGAAGTCTTCAGCATTGGTTGAACCGGTGGTGCGTTGGAGCAAGGCGTCGGAGCAATGACGTCAGCAAGGGCAACGGCTACATGGAGATCAAGAGACAGCGGTTGAACCGACATTAAGTCATCGATTAAACCGGTGGTTGCCAACTCAGCTGCAGAAGTGTCAGAGTTGCCAGCGGCTGCTTCAGAGCGCAGAGTGACCGGAAGAACCGACCACCTATGCATCGGAAGTTCCTATGCCTTCACAGAAACTGGCTAATGGCTAGTTCGAGTTGGTGGCCTATATATACATCTCACCCCGGCCATTTGAAGTTTGCTGGAGTTACTGGACATCCCACTCACACCCAAGAACAACTCAAGCCATCCCAGAGCATAAAGATCAAATCCTTAGTCCTTAGCACAAGTTTTGTGAGTGGTAGTGCAAGGTTAGCTCTTGAGTGAGTGATCAAGCAAGATTTAGATCCTTGTGTCTTGGTGCGCCGGCCATCCTTGGAGCTATGGTGGCTCGCCGGCAAGTCAATGACCCTCCGGCTTGGTGTGGAGTGGCGTTGACGACATTGTGCGGGGGACGGAGACCCCTCCTTCATGGGCAATCTCCCTTAGTGAAGATCGGGATCAAGGTGACCGTGATTGTGTTCACGGAAGAGACTTGATTGTCGGGAAGCAATACTCTTCGTGAGTGCTTCAACAACGTGGACGTAGGGGCGCCTTTGTGGCAATCCGAACCATGGGATAAATCCTCGTGTCAAGAGTTCGCTTCCTCTCATCCCTCTCTCTTTAAGCTTCCGCATTTCATATTGCAACTTGTGTGCCTTTACTTTATTAGTGTAGCATCTTGTTAGGATTGGCTATAGGTTGCAAAACTCTTTTGTGATGAGGGTTACACACTAAGGTGAACCGTAGTTGCACATCTAGATAGCTTGATTTAGTTTAAGTTTTATGCAAACTAGTTGGATCCATAGGTTAAGGTTTTAATAGTGCCTAGTTCACCCCCTTCCCCTCTTAGGCTAGAGCACCCGATCGTTTTCAATTGGTATCAGTGCCGGGACTCACTTCTCTCACAAAGAAAGCCAATTCCATTGGCAATTTGTGTTTACCGGCTCATTAGATCGGTAGGCTTCACCGCCTAGTGAGTTAGCTCTTACGGGGAAAGGATGGATCCTTTTAGACCCGCTCCACGGTTCGACGGCATGGGCTTCCAACGATGGAAGGTGTCAATGCAAGCCCATCTCCATGCGATGGGACTAAACATTTGGAGAGTTGTGAGTGAGGGCATAAAAAATAATGGTCAACAAGAGAAGCAATATGATGTCACCGCTAAATGCATAATCTTGTCTTCTCTTAGTGACAATGTGTTCAATCGTGTTTTTTTCATGTGAAAATGCTAAAAAGCTATGGAATACTATCATTGAGAACCATGAGGGCACGGAGGATATTGCCAATGAAAGATATCATGTTCTCATTGATAAGCTTAATAGCTTTAAGCAACTTGATGATGAGAATGCTGAATCTATGTACTCACGTTGGAACACTCTTGTGAATGAGATAAATTCCTTAGGTGTGAAGCAAATTGAAGATTTAGAACTCATTCGCAAGATCCTTCACTCACTCCGAAAGCCGGACTATGATTTAGTGACCACAATTCTATATGAAAAAGAGCTCGACACGATGGCACCAAATCAAGTCCTCAACAAGGTGATTGCCCATGAGCTACGCAATGACATCAAGACAAAGGCGCCATCTTCTTCACCTACCCATAGCGCACTTGCATGCAAGCGACTCAAGAAGTTGAAGAAAATGGCCATCAAAAGTAGCTCAAGTGATGAGGAAGAAGAGGATGCAAGAAACTCCTCAAGTGATGAAAAAGAGCCAATGCACCCTAACCTCTACAAGCAAGTAAAGAAGATGAACAAATGCTTGAAGAAAATTAACTCAATGGGGTATATGGTCTTCCTCAAAGATGGGTCTCACCATCAACTTATGAATGTTGAGAAGAAGTTCAAGAAAAACAAGCAAAATAAGGAGAAGAAGCCCAAGCATGAATCATATGCCGTATTTGGTGAATGGGTAAGCGGTGGTGAAGAATCAAGTGCAAGTTTAAGTGATGAATCAAACAAGAAATTCACCACCCGCATGGGATCATCATTCAACACTTGCTTTATGGCCAAAGGTATGGATAGCGATGTAAGTGATGATGACTCTGACTCTCCTTCAATTGATGAACTTCTTGACCTTGTTCATGAGCACCAAAAAGTCTTTAAGAAGCAATCGAAGGAAATCAAAAACCTTAGTGCTCTCAAAGATCTAAATGCTTCTCTTGCTACAAATTTTGAAGATTTGATGTGAAAATTCAAATTGCTAAGTAAGGAGTATGAAGAGCTTAAAGTAAAATTTGAGAGCATTAATGATACTAATGACTCTTTAGAAATGAAGCAAACTATCCCTTGTGCAATTCCTATCTCTAGAGTAGATGCTTCAACTTCTTGCATTGATTTAATTGATGATTCTTGCTCTAACCCTTGCAATGAGAAATGCTATGAGAATGTTGTTGTAGAATCATGTGATGATCTCATTGCCAAGGAAAATGATGAGCTCAAGCAAGAAGTGGAAAGACTCATGAAGGACTTGAATAGATTGAAGTGCCAAGGCATAGAGAGCAATGTCCAACCTTCTCAAGATAACTGTGAAGACATGGTGAAAAAGCTTGAGAAGGGGTCCACCGTGACTTACTCAAAGTGACACAAAGAAGGTCACAAGTCCAACAAGTGTCCTCAACTAAAGAAGAAGCTTCCGGATGAGAAGAACAAAAAGAAGCTCACAATCAAGAGTTCTCTCATCTACATTAAGTCCAACTGGAAGAATAAAAGCAATAGCACCCCCTATGTAATAAAAAAGAATACAAATGGCAAGGTGGTTGCTCACAAGGTTGGGAAGAAGGAAAGGAGTTGGAACCACTCCATTTGGGTGCCCAGGGACATCATCACCAACTTGAAGGGGCCTCAAATGGTGTGGGTTCCAAAGGAGACTTAAAGCCAAGAACGGCTTCGGGAGATTTGGAGACTTAGCTTACAAGTTGAAGTGAAGGTTTAAACCAAAACAAACTAAGCTCACAACTTGGACATTTGTTGCCCAAGCTCCCCAAAAGGTAATGGTAGCTAGATTTCAATTCAAGCATCATGTAGGTCCATTGCTTTTGCTAGGTTGTTTGCATATATTGCATCTCCTAGTGTTATATATGGTAGGTTGCTTGTGTCATGATTCTAACCCATGAGCAACCTACATGGTTTGATAAGTGTGTAAAAAGCTACACAAAGTTATCCTTTATGGGACATGGACTTCATAAAGTATGTATTTCATATGTGTACCATGAACACAAGCTACAGGGTAAACTTCCCAATTTTGTCAAAATCAATGTGCATACATTTGCTTAGTGATTCAAACACTAAATGCACACATTTAGGGGGAGTTCATCCTATGGTTTGTGATTTTGAGACTAATGTGTTTGCAAGTTCATCTTTTGTAGTCTCACGAGGAGTTAACACTCTAAGAGAATGTTTCTCACGATCAATGTGAACAAACAACTCTATAAGAGTGATTAGATAAAATATGCCTTCATGCATATTGAGTCATGCTCTATTGAACTTAAATGCTCATATCTAAGTTCATAGGCTATGTGTTCATACATTTGCTTAACCTTGGTGTACCATGTGCTCTTCTTTCAAAGACTTTCAATTGGTTGTAAGTCACTTTCAAATTGGTACATGCAAGGTAAACAAATCTCCCCTGAAATTGGTACATGCAAGGTAAACAAATCTCCCCCGGAGGTATGCAAGGTTCTAAACTCATTCAATTGGTATAATAATCAATTTCTTATCTCTTTTAGAGTTACCTCCGTGCATGATATGATCTAAGCTTTCTAGTTATAACATCTAGTTGTGCACTTGATTTTCACATTATCATTTTGTGTACATACTTATAGAAAGCTTAGCTCATGTCATGCAAGTTTCATGATTTTGTGATCTACCATAGTAAATTTTCAATTGGTATCTTCATTGATATCATATATTTGGATCATGAGTCATGAAACAAACTCTCTAGGCTATTAATTTTCTCTTGAGCTATATTGGTTTGCAAGACCTTTTAGGTACAAGATCTTTTAGGTGATTTGATTCCAAAGGGGGAGAAATGTGGATCAAAACAAGACATGTTCCCAACAAAGAGGGAGAGATGTTCCCAAGAAGGAAAAATATTCCAAAGGGGGAGACATGCCGAGTGGATCAAGTCAACATATGAGAAAGGAGTAGCAAATAGGGGGAGGAACGAAGGGGAAAATCATGGCTTTAGGGGGAGGCCAAACCGTCATTGGATGATGGTAAGCATCCAAGCAAGTGTAAGTGGTTCAATTTGTCAATTCTTGCAAATTTTATGCTTGCTTTGATTGTGTTGTCATCAATCACCAAAAAGGGGGAGATTGTAACTAACATGGCACCATTTATGCCATTTCGAGTGATTTTGGTGATCGTATGACAACGCAATCAATGGGACTAATAATTTTGTTAAGTGAACATTTCTAGATCTCTGGGATGGAGTAAAAATGCCATACAAAGCAAAACACGAAGGAAGAACTCAACGAAACGCTGAATTGGACGAGTTCTACTGAAATCAGTAGCACCGGAAGAACCGATGCCCATAGCATCGGTGCATCTGACGGTTGTCGCAAGATCCGACGCCCTGGCATTGGTGCAAGACTGATTGCCTCTGGAGATCAAGTGAAGAAAGAAGTGAAACACCGGTTGAACCGACGGCTTCAAGATAGGCATCGGTGCATTCAACGTACCATGTTCCAGAGACGATGTCAAGCGAGCAGGAGCGAAGTCTTCAGCATTGGTTGAACCGGTGGTGCGTCGGAGCAAGGCGTCGGAGCAATGACGTCAGCAAGGGCAACGACTACATGGAGATCAAGAGATAGCGGTTGAACCGACATTAAGTCATCGGTTAAACCGGTGGTTGCCAACTCGGCTGCAGAAGTGTCAGAGTTGCCAGCGGCTGCTTCAGAGCGCAGAGTGATCGAAAGAACCGACGCCCTATGCATCGGAAGTTCCGATGCTTTCGCAGAAACTGGCTAACGGCTAGTTCAAGTTGGTGGCCTATATATACGTCTCACCCCGGCCATTTAAAGTTTGCTGGAGTTACTGAACATCCCACTCACACCCAAGAACACCTCCAAGCCATCCAAGAGCATAAAGATGAAATCCTTAGTCCTTAGCACAAACTTTGTGAGTGGTAGTGCAAGGTTAGCTCTTGAGTGAGTGATCAAGGAAGGTTTATATCCTTGTGTTGTGGTTCTAGAGTGAACCATCCTTGTATCTTGGTGCGCCGGCCATCCTTGGAGCTTTAGAGGCTCGCCGGCAAGTCAACGACCCTCCGGCTTGGTGTGGAGAGGCGTTGACGACATTGTGCGGGGGACGGAGACCCCTCCTTCGTGGGCAATCTCCCTTAGTGAAGATCGGGAACAAGTTGACCGTGATTGTGTTCACGGAAGAGACTTGATTGCCGGGAAGCGATACTCTTCGTGAGTGCTTCAACAACGTGGACGTAGGGACGTCTTTGTGGCAATCCGAACCACGGGATAAATTCTTGTGTCGATAGTTCGCTTCCTCTCATCCCTCTCTCTTTAAGCTTCCGCATTTCATATTGCAATTTTTGTGCCTTTACTTTCTTAGTGTAGCATCTTGCTACGATTAGCTATAGGTTGCAAAACTCTTTTGGGATGAGGGTTATACACTAAGGTGAACTGTGGTTGCACATCTAGATAGCTTGATTTAGTTTAAGTTTTGTGCAAATTAGTTGGAGCCATAGGTTAAGATTTTAATAATGCCTAATTCACCCCCTCCTCCTCTTAGACTAGAGCACCCGATCGCTTTCACACGGTCGTGGCCGCGGTGATGAATCCGACCACGACCCTGGTCTGGGCAACGGACATGGCCAAGGCTGTGGCCATGGTGATGCAGTTGGACGGGGAGGACACGGTGATCGCGGATGGCAGCCAAAGAAGTATGGGCCAGTGCCTCTAGGCCGTGACACTGTCGAATCAAGCCAGCAAGGTGCCGAGCGCAATCTGCAGTAGCAACAGCAGCCTGCTGAACAAGGAACGCTAAAGAAGAAGAGGGCAAATGCAATGGTCATGTTAATGAGGTTTGTAAGGCAGACCTTGATTGCATCATCTGCAACAAAAAGGACTCCTACTTGTCATCTAAGTACCCGATCTTGAAGATGCCAAAACCCAGTGCCGCTTTCTTTGGGTCTGGGAAGAAAGGATTGTCGTTTGTTCAACTCTCGGACATGGAATGTACTTTGGAAGCTTCGGAACAGTCACCAAACGGTTTAGTTACTGTGGCTGGTGCTCGACTCACGGCTGAGGTTGTCCAAAGCAAGCTTGCCAGAACCGCCAGGACGGAATGGAATTGGGAAGCCTTACCAAACGGCGAGGATTCTTTCTTGGTTGCATTCCCTAGTGGTGATGAAGCACTACAGAGTATAGTCGACATCGGTTTCCACCTGAGAAATCATGGGGCCACCATTACTTTGTCAGCTTGGCAGTAGGATCAAGAGATCGTCCCTTCTTATGAATTGGAGGAGGTTTGGGTGCATGTCACTAGAGTGCCACCTTGCTTCAGGAAATATTTGGTTTTCTGGACACTTGGCACAGTTGTGGGTTCAACTCTAGACGTGGATATGCTTACAACAGAAAGAAAGGGATAGTAACAGTGAAGGTGGCGATTCTTGACAAGACTCAGCTGCCTCTTACGACCAATTTGGTGTTTGCTAAAAAAAAGGGTATGATATTACCTTTACACTAGAGGATATCTCGTTCCAGCCAGCTCGCCCTCCAGCAGTAGACAACGACCCAATGGATCATGACGATTCGGGGCAGAAAATTGCAATTCAGATGATGCTGACGGTGGGGCTGCAGCAAAGAAGATGAAGAGCGATGCTGAGGTTCCCGCTCCTCAGGCTAGGAATGATGAGTCGGGGCCTACGCCCATGCAGTTGGCAGTGACACCTTTTGGGTGTAGAAATCAGAGGGCAGTAGGAGGAACGGTGTCGCCCTATCTTGGGTCGATGCACCGACTGCGTGT
Organism: Panicum virgatum; assembly: GCF_016808335.1. Lineage (NCBI taxonomy): Eukaryota > Viridiplantae > Streptophyta > Magnoliopsida > Poales > Poaceae > Panicum > Panicum virgatum. The sequence continues at coordinate 9,220,724 of NC_053145.1, forward strand.
TGATTCAATGATCAGAGAAAAACCCTCCTCATGGCGTTACATATATACGTGAAACAACAGGAGGTTCGGTCAGGACTCCATTACAAGGAAATCTAATATTAACAATTCTATCTATAGGAGTCCTAGACCAATACATATCCTTGTTGCTTCACGTTTACAATCAATGGAAACTTATCTAATTATAACCTTTCTTAACAGCCTCCCTCAATCATAACCTTCTGAGGTTAAGATTGGTCTTGAAATTTTCAAATAATCTTACAGATAAAGGCTTTGTAAAACCATCTGCAATCTGATCTCCAGACGGGATGAACTCAATCTCCAAAAGTTTCTGAGTTACTCGTTCTCTAACAAAATGAAAGTCAACCTCAATATGTTTGGTTCTAGCATGAAACACTGGATTAGCTGACAAATATTTAGCACCAAGATTGTCACACCATAATTTTGCTGCATATGGACTTTTAACCTCCAATTCTTTGAGTAAAGTTTGTACCCACATAATTTCTGCAGTTGCATTAGCCATAGCTTTATATTCCGACTCTGTACTAGATCTTGATACTGTAGCTTGCTTACGAGCACTCCAGGATACTAAGTTTGATCCAATAAATACAGCAAATCCACCCGTAGATTTTCTATCATCAACATTACCAGCCCAGTCGGCATCTGAGAATGCACTTACTAATGTTGACATTGAGCGATGTATATTTAATCCAAGCTGAGTATTTTGTTTAATATACCTTAATATCCGCTTCACAGCTGCCCAGTGAACAGTAGTAGGTGCGTGCAAAAACTGACATACTTTATTTACTGAGAAAGCAATGTCCGGCCTTGTGAGAGTCAAATATTGTAACACCCCAACTATACTTCTGTACTTTGTAGCATCTTCTGGACCTAACAGTGACCCTTCATGTAAGGATAATTTCTCACTGGTAGATAGAGGGGTAGATACAGCTTTGCAATCTGTCATTCCAACTTTCTTCAAGAGATCCTTAGCATATTTATGCTGAGTCAAAAGAATACCATTCTGTACCTTGTTCACTTCTATTCCCAAGAAATAATGAAGATCACCTAGATCTTTCAAAGCAAAATCTTTTTGTAAATCTTTGAGTAAAGTTGTCGTAGCCTGTTCTGTCGAGCTGACCACAATAATATCATCAACATATACAAGAATATACATAAAGATTCCTCCCTTGTTGAAAATAAACAATGATGTATCAGCTCTTGAAGGCCGAAAACCAAGATCAATAAGTTTAGTGCTAAGACGAGAATACCAGGCTCTTGGCGCTTGTTTTAATCCATACAAAGCTTTGTCCAATTTACAAACATAATTTTCCTTGGATTTTTCTACAAAACCTGGAGGCTGTTGCATGTAAACTTCTTCTTCTAATATACCATGCAGAAAGGCATTTTGAACGTCAAGCTGCCGTAAGCTCCATCCTCTAGACACAGCTATAGACAAGACAGTACGAATAGTAGCTGCTTTTACCACCGGACTAAAAGTATCCTCATAATCAAGACCATATCTTTGCTTGAAACCTTTAGCTACCAATCGAGCTTTATATCTGTCTAGACTGCCATCAGCTTTACGTTTGATTTTATACACCCATTTGCATCCTATAATATTAATACCTTTCTGAGGAGGGACCAAGTGCCATGTTTTATTTTTAATCAAAGCATCATATTCAGTTTGCATAGCTGCTTTCCAATGCGAATCACTTAAAGCTTCTTCAACAGTATATGGTTCGCCCGTAGAAGAAAATAAACTGTATCTAACAGTGCCATCGGTATATACCTTATCTTTGCGAATTCCGCTTTGCAATCTTGTTCTGGGTCTTTGTGGCGCAGAAGATTCTGATGACATCCCTGTTGGTGCTGAACCATCCGATCCTGTTGGCACTGAAGGCGAGCCGCTGGTTCCCCCCATGCTCGCAGGAGGAGGTAATGTGGCAGTGCCAGTACCGCCCGGCAGAGGTGTGGTGGCGGGCGCCGATTCACCCGGGATAGATTCGCTCGCACCTGATGCCGCTCCAGACGCCTGATCAGCTGCCGATCCCAAGGCAGATTCACCAGCCATATCAGCCTCACGTCCTACGTCTGGTGAATATCCGTCATTTGATGTGTTTCCTGCAATCAAGTGAGAATTTCCTCCCTGTTGCACTGCAACAAGATCATTAGCAATTTCTGCTGGATGATTAGTAAATTGGCCTACTAAATGTTCTTCTCCATGAGTCGGATTTAAGAGAGTTGGATGGAGACAATGGATTTCAGATCGAAGACGAGCTCCTGCATTGGGATGAAGTTTTGAAAAAGGGAAAACTGTTTCATCAAAGACGACATCCCTAGAAATATAGACGCGACCAGTGGACACATCTAAGCACTTATATCCTTTGTGAAGAGTGCTATAGCCAAGAAAGACATATTGTTTAGATCGAAACTGAAGTTTGTGAGCATTATATGGACGAAGATTAGGCTAACAAGCACAGCCAAAAACTCTCATAGACGTGTAATTTGGTTTTTGCTGAAAAAGTAATTCGAGAGGTGTGCGATATCCAGTGGTTCTACTAGGAACACGATTTATCAAATATACTCCAGAAAGAAACGCTTCATCCCAGAATTTAAGGGGCATTGATGCATGAGCAAGAAGAGAGAGCCCTACTTCAACAATATGACGATGCTTTCTTTCAGCAGACCCGTTTTGCTAATGAGCATAAGGACAAGAGACATGATGAACTATGCCTGCTTTAGTAAAAAATGAGTTAAGCTTTTGATATTCACCACCCCAATCTGTTTGCATGGCCAAGATTTTTCTATTAAAGAGACGTTCAACTAAAGCTTGAAACTCTTGAAATTTCTGAAAAACTTCCGACTTAAATTTCAGAAGATATATCCAAGTAAATTTACTAAAGTCATCAATAAAGCTCACGTAATATTTTTTTCTACCAACTGATTCTGGCGCATCACCCCAAACATCAGAGAACACAAGTTCCAAAGGAAATTTTGAAGTACTAGATGACATAGGGTAGGGAAGTTGATGACTTTTGCCCTGTTGACATGCATCACAAACTGTTTCACTAGAGGATTCTCCTAAACATGGGAGATTATTGCTACTGATAACTTGTTTAACAATAGAGGAGGATGGATGACCAAGACGGCAGTGCCACCTTGACTCAGGTAGCTTGGTGGCACTCATGGCTTGTTTTATTGAAGATGCAGGAAGAGGATATAGGCCTTTGTGACATCGTCCCTTAAGAAGAGTATTCTTCGTTGTCTGATCCTTGATCAAAAAGAAATTGGGGTGAAATTCAAGAAAGGCTGAGTTATCAGTAGCAAGACGATGAACTGAAACAAGATTTTTCTTGGCTTGTGGAACATAAAGAACATTTTTTAGATGAATATCACGACTAGGAGTGTGAACAGTAGTATGGCCAATATGACTAATATCCATACCTGTCCCATTTGCTGTGTGAATCTGATCAGACCCATGGTACTTGTTCTTCATCGTCAGCTTTTCCAATTCGCCTGTCACATTATCGGTGGCACCAGTATCCATGTACCAATTTGTGTCCACCCCATAAGAGTTTGTGGCCGCAGCCACCAATCTCTGATCTGGCACATAATCTTCATCGAACCTGTGCCAACATTCAGCAGCAGTATGTCTTCTTTTGAAGCATACTTGACACAAGGGCTCTTCATCGGATGAAGCCCTTTGACTATTGTTGTAGTTGCGGTTGGAGTTGTAGACACCACCACGCCCTTGGCGTCCTCCAGGGCTTCGACGACCACCATAGCCGCCGCGAATTCCATTGTTTCCTCGGCCTCCTTGCTGCATGTAGCCTCCACGAGACTGGCCACGGCCGCGGATATTTTTCCCGCGACCACGTCCGCGACTAGCTGCGTTGGCCGATCCTCCCTGGTTCCCTCCATAGACAAGATCCATACGAGTTTCAAAACTGAGGAGCTGTGAATAAAACTCACCAAGAGTGATTGACTCCACTCTAGTGCAGAGAGACGTGACGAGCGGATTGAAATCTTCGCCAAGCCCGGTGATGATGTACTCGATCAATTCTTCATCTTCTAGCGGCCTTCCTGCCGCTTTCATCTCGTCGCCTAGGGCCTTCATCTTGCCGAAGTACTCCGCGATGGACGAACTCCCTTTTTGGGTAGTCGCCAATGCAATCCGTGTGTTCACGGTTCTTGCCCGCGTCTGTGACGCGAACATGTCTTCTATGATCTTCCATGCTTCTGCCGCCGTTGCACATGTAGCAACCTGCGAGAGGATGTCCTTGGACAGGGAATTAAGGAGATAGCTAAGGACCTGCTGGTCCGTTGCTTCCCAATCCTCCAGTGCCGGATTTGGCACTCTGATCTCCTTGTCATCGGCGCCTTTGGTGACAAGTTCTGCAGCGGGTGGTTGAGAGGCGCCGGTGAGGTATCCTTGAAGACGAGCACCACGTACTGCAGCCCGAACTTGCGCCTTCCATAGCGCATGGTTGGACTTCGACAATTTCTCGGCAATGGGCTGGCCGAGAAGAAGATTGGAGGCGGCAGATGAGCTAGCCATGGCAGATGCAATCTATTTTGACTAGATGGCTCTGATTACCATGTAGAAATCAGAGGGCAGTAGGAGGAACGGTGTCGCCCTATCTTGGGTCGATGCACCGACTGCGTGTTGATTCAATGATCAGAGAAAAGCCCTCCTCATGGCGTTACATATATACGTGAAACAACAGGAGGTTCGGTCAGGACTCCATTACAAGGAAATCTAATATTAACAATTCTATCTATAGGAGTCCTAGACCAATACATATCCTTGTTGCTTCACGTTTACAATCAATGGAAACTTATCTAATTATAACCTTTCTTAACATTGGGAAGAACCGCCCATATCCTCCGATGAAACCTCTAGTATTGATGAAAAAGAATCACAAGCTGCCTCTGATTGGGGTCACCAAACCTAAATCAGGTTTTAGGTCCGGTCCTGGAAGCACGAATAGTAAGTACCACCCTATCTTGTCACCAGATAGACTACGGGATTTTATTAATCATCAGTCTCAAATATCTTTGCATATTGCAGAGTCTCCAACGCATCTGGTGAAGGAGGCAGCATCAATCCCCACCCCACCGGCCGCGCCCTCTTCTACTGAATAGCGCAGCAAGTCTCCGGCTGAGCAAGTTGCGCTAGAGGGGGATGTTGCGAGCAGCAGCAAGGGTGGCATGGCCGCTGGGGAGTTGCTCTCAGGCCCGGCTGCATCAGGCAACAACAGCCTGGGGAACCGAGCCGCAGTAGCGCATGATAGTGAGCCGCTCCCCCCTCACCTTTGTTGGATAATTGTTGTGATAATTTCAGCTCATCACATGATCCATCTGGTGCAGATACGGAGGTATCTGCTAAGGCGGGGGTGACAACACCCAGCAAGCAGCAAGTTGTGTTGGCGTCAGGGAAGCCGGAGGTGTTCACGTCGGCAGCATTCACGACACCCACCAACACAATCATAGGTACGGAATGGGATGATACTTCATGTGTTGGATCAGTCTTCGTATATGGCAAACGCCGAAGTGCTCGCGCTAACTACTCTTATTCTACTGATGGTAATCCTGCAGCAGATGAGCTAGTTCTGGACAAAGCCAAGAGGTGTGCCGCTATTAGGAACCTGGACAACCCGGCTGGGACATTCTCACCAGGTAACATCTCTTCTACTCTAAAGTTACCTGTGGACAATAGTATTGCAAATTTAAAGTCTATCGGGATATCTATGGGTAGCAGCTCCAAAGAGATTAATGTTTCTTTTAATGCACTAAAACGAATTGAAGTGGATAAAGTTACGATTCAGCCAAGAAATAAAAGAGTGGATACCGTTTTAAATACTTTTGATTTAAGTGATGAGGAGGATCCTGAAAATGGTAACAGACTCCTTTCCCACTTAATCAAGGACATAACTATGTGGATTTGGATAACTCGGACCTAGGCATGAGAATCTGTGACCTTAAAGTGACCGGCCGTAAGTCTAAATCATTAGCTAAAAAGCCAGGGCACGGAAAAACACCCAAAAACTAAACAAAAGTGTTTCCCCATGAAAGAATTCTACTGGAGTAGCAGAGGTCTTTCAGACTTGGCTAAATATAAATACATCTCAGATGCAATCAGGGATCACAAACTCGACTTTTTTGCCGTCATGGAGACCGGGAAACAGAACATGTCTAGATCAAATCTTAACCGTCTTTTTGGCGACGCGGATTTATCTAGCATTGTATCCCACCCAAGGGACGGTCGGGCGGTATTCTACTGGGAATTAACTCAACGGTCCTTGATCTATCCATAATTGTGAAAGGAGAATTTTTTATTAAGTTCCATCTCCGAAATAGAAACAATGACTTCAAATGGATTTTGATGGTAGTATATGGTCCGGCACAGGATGCATTCAAATCTGCTTTTCTGTCGGAACTCGTTTAACGTGTCAACATAATCCGTTGCCCACCTTAATTGGGGGTGATTTCAACATCATGAGGCATAGTAAGGAAAAGAATAAAGATAACTTTAACCCTTGCTGGCCGTTCCTGTTCAACGCCGTCATTGATAGTTTTGATCTTCGGGAGATAGATTTGACAGGGAGACATCACACCTTTGCAAACGGTCTACCAGATCCGACCTATGAGAAGCTCAATAGTGTTCTAATGACATCTGAATGGGAATTAAATATCCGGTGGTAACGGTGCATGCGCTGGACAGAGGCGTCTCAGATCATACCCCGTTACTATTGAAAACCGGTGACCCATCCTATACAGGACATGCAAAGCAGTTCAAAATAGAACTTAGTTGGCTATCCCATGAGGATTTTAAAGAGTGGGTCACATAAATTTGGAATAAACCGGTCAGTAAACAAAATTCAGTGCAACACTGGAATAGAAAATTGAGGGCACTTAGAAAGCACTTGCAAGCCCACCACCATGGGGTGTATAAAGCCCAAAAGGAAAACCACCAATCGATAGTAACGAACCTAGACACCCAAGCTGAAATTAGAACACCCCATGACTTGATAAAACTGTAATCCGCCCGGGATGACTTGATAAAACTCCTGCGAGAGGAGGAACTCAAGTATTATCAACGGGCCAAAGTGACTGACATTCTTTTGGGGGATAAATAACACTCGATACTTTCAGATGGATGCAAATGGCAAATATCGTAATAAATGTATCTTCTCCCTAGAACACGAGGGTAGGAAAATTGAGGTTTAGCATAACCTAAAAGGTTGTATCACCCAATTTTACAAAGAATTATTTGGTCCTCCCGAAGAGAATAATTTTACTCTAGCCAATAGGATGGATGGTATCCCTCAAGTCAGTCCACTAGAGAATGCATTCCTCGTAGCTCCTTTCATTGAAAAGGAGATTCGGGATGCAATCTTTGATATGGATCATAACAAAGCGCCATGACCAGACGGCTTCCCAGCTGAATTCTATCAGCAGTTTCGGGACGTCATCAAAGGGGACCTCATGCAAATGTTCCATGATCTGCATAACGGTGATCTTCCTCTCTTCAGTCTAAATTCTGGTGTCATAGCATTATTGCCAAAAACACAAGAAGCCAGCAAAATCTAGCAATACAGGCCTATCTACCTTCTGAATGTGAGTTTCAAAATCTTCACGAAAGTGGCAACAATCTGTGTCAACTCGGTCACAGATAACATAATTAGCCCTTCACAAACGACTTTTATGCGTGGTCGGAACATTTTAGAAGGAGTTGTGATCTTGCATGAAACAGTTCATGAATTACATCACTAGAATCATAGTGGGGTTATTTTCAAAATTGATTTCGAAAAGTCCTATGATAAAGTTAGGTGGAACTTCCTGATTCAGACGCTTCGGTTGAAAGGCTTTTCACATAAGTCGATTGAGTGGATTAATTCTTTCATCCCAGGCGGAAGTGTAGCAATTAATGTCAACTATGAGGTGGGCCCATATTTTCAAAGAAAGAAAGGACTTAGGCAACGAGACCCACTCTCACCCATCCTTTATAATAGTAGCCGATATGCTCACACTTTTCATTAAGAGAGCAAAAGCAGAGGGTTTGCTGAGTGGTGTGGTGCCCCATTTGGTAGATGATGGGCTATCAATACTATAATATGCTAATGATACAATCCTCTTTAATTATGGACCATAATCTGGAGCATGCTCATAACATGAAGACTATTCTTTGTGCTTTTGAGCAGCTATCGGGCCTCAAAATTAATTCCATAAGAGTGAAATCTTCTACTTTGGAGAAGCAAATAATTACGAAAGTCAGTACATGGAACTATTTGGTTGTAACCCAGGATCTTTTCCAATTTGATACTTAGGTATTCCCATTCATTATAGGAAATTGTCTAATAGCGATTGGCTGAAGATCCAAGAACATTTTGAAAAATGCCTCAGTAGTTGGAAAGGTAAAAACCTTCCAACTGGAGGTCGTTTAACACTCATTAAATTTGTTCTTAGTAGCTTGCCCATGTATATGATGTCCTTCTTTGAAATCCCAAAAGGGGTTCATAAAAAGTTGGATTATTTTCGATCTAGATTTTTTGGCAAAGTGACGAGCATAAAAGAAAGTATCAGGTAGCAAAGTGGGACATCCTGTGTCAACCTAAGAATCAAGGGGGGCTAGGGATTCACAATTTGGAACTTAAAAATATAGATTTGCTCAGTAAGTGGATTTACCGCCTATTAACAATAGATGGTACATGGCAGCAGATCTTACACAATAAAACCTAGGGTCTAAACCGTTGGTACAGGTCCAATGGAAGAGCAGAGATTCACATTTTTGGGCGAGCCTGATGAAGGTAAAACAAGATTTCTTTTTAAGATTCGAAACTTTCATAATAAAGGATGGGTCCCAAGTAAGATTTTGGGAAGACACTTGGTTAGGAAATAGTCCTTTACGGGATCAATACCTACAACTTTATAATATAATTAGGAAGAGGTAGGATACGGTGGCTGATGTACTAAGTACACAGATCCCGAATCTCTCCTGGTGTAGAGATCTAATTGGCAATAAGTTGATGATGTGGAATAATCCTGTCTCACATCTATCAACTATCGATCTAAGCCAAGAAAGGAATGGCTTCAAATGGAACTTAGACCAAACATGTGTTTTTTCGGTAAAATCACATTATCTGGGATTAATCAATCAGAGCACTACCAACCTAAATAAGATAATATGGAAATTAAAAGCCCCACTCAAGATAAAAATATTCCTCTGGTATCTTAGACGAGGCGTTATTCTTACAAAGGATAATCTTGCAAAATGGAATTGGCAGCGGAATCAACAGTGTTGTTTTTGTCATGAAAATGAAACGATACAACATCTATTTTCTGACTGCCGATTCACGAGAATGGTATGAGCTTCGGTCTATGCAAGCCTGGGCATACCAAAATCTCATAATATGCTTAGTATGTTTGGGAGCTGGCTCAATGGAATTCCTAAATAATATAAGCCACTAGTACTTCTAGGCGCGACAGTCTTGTGATGGTCTGTTTGGCTATGCAGAAATGTTGTGGTATTTGATAATAATTTTTTTCTTTTTGCAGGTTATCTACTCAATTACGCACTGGCTCCGTTTGTGGGCTATCCTTCAGAAGCATACTTTGCAAGACAAACTTGTAGCGGCATCTCATTTCTTGGCACAGGTGGCCAAGGATTTTTTTTACCCGGGCACATGGGTGGCGGTTTAGTCTTAGGATTGACAGTAATTAGTGTGAAAGAATCTATGTCAAACTCTTTTAGGCTGTGTGTCGTTTATACATAGGCCGGGAAAACCTTGATGTATTGTGCTTGAAATCAATAAAATTTCCCTATATTTTTTTGGTATATTGCCTTGAAGATTGTTAAAACTGAGGTATAAATATAAGAGCTATCGAAGTTTTCCTACGCTTGACGGTGAGGGGCCGTAGAATTGATTATCTGTTACAATCAGCTTTGTCAACTTTGAAAAATTACCAATGGAATCTGGAATGCGCCTACTGAAGTGGTTGCTGTGAATGTATAAACCCTCTAAATTAACCATATTTTCAATGCATCCACCAATGGTGAGCTAGACGACCCCTTTCTCCTTCTCTTCTCCGTTTGTTCAGTCGTGCTGTCATACAAAAATATATTTATGATAAGTACACGAACTAGATGTGAGGGGTCATCTTTTGGTGTGAGCCTATAATGAATAGTGCTAGATGCATGAAGACCCAACCAAAACCGGATGAGCTAACTGGTGCTCGGATGCAGGGGTCATCTTTCTAACGTATATAATGGTCAGGGTAGCCAAAGATAATTTGCTGGCCCTCTCAATGCAAGCTGTTTCTTCTCTTCTTTTTGAATAAATGAGCTGTTTCTTCTCAAATATGCTAGTTTGTTATCATGGGTGCTTGATGTGAGAGGTTGGAGGGAAACAAGTTAGCCTGACCCTCATGTGTAAATAGTGACAAGCAAGGGCTGCTGGGTATGGTGGAATATACACCATAGGATTTTTGGTGTTGTATTAGTCCTGAGGTTTTGGCTTTGTAATTCGAATCGTCATCGGAACATAACCACCTCAGTCCGCTGTCGCATTGGAGGTTATTAGGTCAGTTCACGGTACAGTGTCGTCAGCCAGCGCAGCAAAGGCTCCCGCTGGACAGGAGGTTGTTCACTCGACTGGCTGGTATATTAATTGTTATTTTGCCTTAATAGACAATAAGCCTTTGTCCTATGTGTACCAGTGGCTACATGGATTTTCATGTGGACCATTCCTATTTAATCAAAGGAAGGATGTATTTAACCCAAGAGTTTCATCCCATCAGACTCTCTTTCTTCTTTGGTGAGAGAACAAACTCTTGATGTGGCAGCGCCACACTCAGTGTTCATTCTGCTTCGAGGATGAGCAAGAGAGAACAAGGGAGCAAATGAACAAATGGCCAAGAGTTTTTCTTCCCCAAGCCCTAGGGCTCTTAAGGAGAAGTGTTGTTTATATTTTTTTTATTGGTGGGATTAAATATTACAAACATAACTTTAAACTTTACAAATAGACCCTTAAGTTTGGAAATGAGTTCATAACCCTCTGATTTAGTCTCTTTTATAGATATGGGGATCCCTAGCTTTGTCTTCAAAGGCATATCTCAAACACTAATAAATAAATCATTAATGAGATGTGGGTGCACAACAACAGTGTGAAAAATGTATGAATTGCCTTTCATATATAAAGTGACGGTGATAGTAGTTGTGACATGTCACTCCATTTTTTTCATCTCTAGTCAATTTGAGCAGTTAAAAGCTTCGCACTTTGTACAATGCATTTCTGGCAGTGAGGCGTTGCCATGTTGGAATGAAACAAATAATATGACATCAATAACCATGTGAAAAGAATCGGGTGCTCGTAGTCTAAGAAGGGGAGGGAGTGAATTAGGCAAACTAAAAATCTTAACCTCAAGCTCCAACTATTTGCACATGAAATAAACTAAGTCATACTATCTAGATGTGCAACTAGTGTTCTTCTAGTGTGAAAACCCTCATTCCAAAAGAGTTATGCAACATATGGCCAATCCTATCAAGATTCTACTCTATGAAAGTAAAGGCACACAAGATTGCAATAAGTAAATGCGGAAGCTTAAAAGAGGGATGAGAGAAAGCAAACTTTTTGACACAAGGATTTATCTCGTGGTTCGGTTAGCCACAAAGGCACATATACATCCACATTGTTGAAGCACTCATAAAGAGTATTGTTTTTCAGCCACCAAGTCTCTTTCGTGAACACAATCACGGTCACCTTGGCCCCGGGTTCCACTAAGGAGCTTTTCCACCAAGGAAGGGGGTCTCCACGTCCCCCGCACAAAACTTGTCGACGCCGCTCCACACCAAGCCGGATGGTCGTTGATGTTGCCGGCGAGCCACTAAGACTCCAAGGGGCCGGCACACCGAGTATAAGTGGTGGTTCTCTTCTAGAACCAAGGCACAAGGCACACAACCTTGCTCACTCACTCACTCATGAGCTAAACTAGCACTAAACCTAAGGATGTGATCACTTTGCTTTTTGGTTGGCTTGGAGATGTTCTTCAATGTGTCTAGGATCTCTCTGAACTCCAGCAAACTTCAAATGACCAGGGTGAGGCGCTTATATAGGCCACCAATTTAGATTAGCCGTTGAGTAGCCTTTATGCCTTTTTCTGTGTAGGCGTCGGATAATCCGACGGTGCTCTGAGAAGGGCGTCGGATCATCCGACCCCACTGTAATCTTCATGGTAGCCGTTGAGTTTCAAACCAATTGCTAACGTCATTTGTCCGACGCATTAGTCCGACGCTATTTGAAGACCACGTCGGATCATCCGGTGCTGAAGGCTTGATTTGAATTCCAAGACAACGTCTCTGATCATTCATCCGACCATTACTCCGACGCTCCAAATACCACGCGTCAGATCATCCGATCCTGAAGCAAATTTTCCAACTCGAGAAACAGTCTCTCTGGTGAATACTCCGAGCATTAGTCCGACCTTCTTTTCTAGCATCGGATCATCCGGCTGCTTTGGTCAGATAGTCTGACCATTGGGGTGTCGGATTATCCGGTCACACCGTGTTTCTCCTGTTTCCTTGTTTTACTTGTCCAACTCGTCGCAGCGGTCATTTGGACACTCCAAATATATTCTCTCTACTTTTTCACTGCGACTTGATATCTCTTCGGTGGGTTGGACACCTCGTCTCGACGGTGCATTGGACGTCTCGTCTCGACGATGAATTAGACGTCTCGACGGTGTTTTGGACGTCTCGGATATGATTTGGACTCCGTCCAAGGGACCTAAAGAATCCTACAAATAAGATCTTGCAAACTCGTTAGTCCCATTGATTGCGTTGTCATACGATCACCAAAATCACTCGAAATGGTCTAAATGGGGTCATGTTCGTTACACCATGAGCTCAAAGACGCTGTTGAAGAAGAACAACAAAGCCGCCACAAGTGTGGTCAGGACCATCACGGCTCTGACCCAGAGCCGCAGCTTCAACAGTGACAGTTCAGTGCAGGGCTGACATCTTGGGCTGGTCATAGTCCATCCGTTCTAAAATGTAAGGAGTTTTTCTTTGTTCTAAATCAAAGTATTTCAATTTTAACTAAATTTATAGAGAAAAATATCGACATCTAACATATCAAATAACTATATTGTGAAAATATGTTTCATAATGAATCTAATTATTCTTGTTTGATATTCAAAACATTATTACTCTTTTCTATATATCCGATCAAACTTAAAACTATTTGACTTAGGACAAACTAAAATACCTTATATTTCAGAACAAAGGTAGTATTTAGTCTGATTCCGTGTGGTAGGAAATACTTGCTGGAGTCCATGACATAACGATACTTAATTGTGGAATGAGCCCGTCCGGATCGGGGGCCACTTTATTATTAACCAAAATTCACACATATGACATTGCTGACCAAAATTGATTCTTGCATCCAAAGATTAGCACACGAGCAGAGCAGGGGTTGGCATACACGACAGCAGGTAGATGTCATGAAGATGTTGGATAAATAACTTAATTTTAGGTTTATAATACAATGTTAATATATACAGATAAAAAAAAAATCCTCCTCTCTCCCTGTCCAATTGAATGTTTCTATTTATGCCGCCACCAGCAACTCCGTCCTCGTTCAGCCTTTGTAGCGCCTTCCCACAACAGTAAGTCTTTTCATTACTGATATAGCACTGAGACTAAAACATTGGGTCCCCTCCTTGCTCACATAAACAACAACCTAATTTGTTTCACTCCAATGCCTCACAACAAGCACCATGAAACTTTACCATATATATAGAGAAGAAATAGATAGAGGGCACTCCAGTGTTCTCTCTATCCTCAACGTATTTATATAAGGGTTGGTCCTAGCATGCATTCATTCACCGATTGGTTCATCCAAATTTGGGCAGGTACTCATGAATTTGATTCATATATTAATATACCCTCACATCAAGTTCGTGTGCTCATTTGCTTTAATTTTCCACTTTTCGATGTACCAACTATTTTAGTGCAGGGAGGCATACGAAATATGTGTGCCTCATGAGTTCGGCAGCACCATTGAGTTCATGATGCATGACGAGAAAAAAAAACGTGTGAACATTCAAAAACGGTGTGAATGGACTAGTTAATAATAGGTTAAAACTAAGGAATGCTTTCAGGATGATCTCTCCCCTTATGCCATCTTTATACAAATTGGTTAAAACTAAAAATGGCTGGGAATATCCAAAAAGAATCTAAAGAGGGAAGGGTACTATATGGTTGAGAGAAAAGGCTAGCATCTCCAAGAGACTAGCAGTAATCTTAGCTAAATTTAGATATTCTGAGACTAGCTAAAAATATAAAAAGCTTCCTAAACTGAGTAAACCAACAGACTCTCTAAAACCAGACTCTCTATATGTTACTGTACTAGTGGACCCAACATGCCATACTGCTTTCTATCTTCCTCCTTTCCCCACCCCCTCTCGTTTCTGCCCCTCTGACGCCGCGATGGCCAAGTAGATCGGCCAGTTGGCTGCCGACATGCTCGAGGTGGCCCTGACCACAAACGTGCTGCCCTTCCACGGTAGTGGCGTGAGGGGCCCGCGCACACGTGTTAGATGTCTAGGCACACCGCGAGCAAAAACACCAAAACCTAAGGCGGTGGCGGTGAGGACCACGGTCAGGCGCGCGCGGCAGCAAGATGATTCAGGCACCTACCCTGTGCCGCGTTCACCCATGGCGGTGCATCCAGCCAAGGGTTCCGCACCGTCCAAGTGCCTCTGAGGCGTGCGGCCGCGCTGTGCCTGCAACTCGCTCGCCTCCGCCTCCTAGTTCGCCTCCCCCTCGATGGTGCTGAGGTCGATGCCCGCAGCTAGCAGCGCCACGCTCCGCCCCGCTGGGCTCCGCACCAGCAACTTTCGGGGGTCGGGATGGTGCTAGACGGTGGGGGCAGCCCTGGGACGGTGGGGGCGGCACAGGTGGAGCGGGCCACGAATCTGCACGGGAGGCAGAGGAGGGAGATGGCGAGCGGGATAGGCTTGGCTTTTTTTTTTGCCTAGCAAGGGGGAGGAAATACAGAGCAAGATAGTTAGGTGAACATAATAAAGAGTCTGTTGGTGGATCCGTTTTTTTGTGAGGTTTTTTTAGCTAACTCATCAGGGATACAGGGGTTGTTTGGTTCCAGGGGATATGTTAGACCATGTCACATCAAAGAGAATCTTGGTATTTAATGATAAAAGCATTCCGCAAAACCTGACCGTCCGCATCGCTCCCTGGGGCGGCACGGGCGGACCTGCCCCGCGCGCCCCGCGCTCCAACGCTTGCCGCCGCCTGTCTCGCCGCCACCGGAGCAGCCGCAGGAAGCCCGTGCGGCTGCAAGGAAGGCGGCGGCAGGGCTCCACTTCCCTCTTCGCTCTCTCCTTCCCTCCCCCTCGCCCTCTCTTCGCAGCTTGTCAACCATGGCGGTGGTGGCCGACTCCGGCGTCCCACGGCCGGATCCGCCTCCCGGGCGGCCGGATCCGCGCCCTACGCCGTCAGATCCGTGACCTACGCCGCCAGATCTACCCTCCTCGGGCCTCGGCGCGTCAGGGACGGCGGCGGCGGCGCCCGCGTGGCTGTGCACGGCAGGGCGCGGTGCCAGCCGCGGCCTGCGTTTCGTGTTGCGGCGGCGGCGGCTCCTTCCATGGCCGGCCATCATCAAGGTGCGGCGACTCCGGCTCCGGCTCCGGCTCCGGCTCCGGCGGCGATGTCCCGGCTTGGCGGCGTTTGGTCAACCTGTGCTGCAGTCTGTTGGCAGCACCGTGGTGGTGTATGCCGAGAGCAGTTTGCTCGGGTGGCTACCAGTGTCGCCGTGGTGGCGTCGTTGGCTGCGGCCGTGCGATGGTTCAACGGCTACACCATGGTGGTGGGGCTGCTGACGCCGGCCATCTCTTCTCATCGCAGTTTCGATACGGGTGAAAACCCAACCCTCCTTGGGACAGCGTCGATGGCGTTTTTGGCGTCATTTCTTTCTGAAGGCGATGTCGAGCATCTCTGGCTCCGACCTAACTCTTGCTTTTCCGACATGGAAGCCGAGGCTTCCTCGGCGTTGGCGGCTTCCGAAAGGGCTTTCTTCTTTTTTTTTTCTTTTGTTTAGGGTTGTGGTGGCTTGTGTCGATGTCCCAATCCGACCGGGTAGAGTTCACGGCGGCTCGTGTCGATGTCCCAATCTGACCGAGCAGAGTGTAGGTTGTGGTGGCTTAAGTCAAGGTCCTAATCCAACCAGCCAGAGTCGAGTGAGTTCCGGTTGATGTCCCAATCCAACCGGCCGGTGTTGTAGCGGTAGGTTTTATAGTTACGTTTGTGCGGTTTTTGGGCCCGGTTTACCTATAAACAGGGTCAATTCTCTTCTTATTATTAATATACGCCGAACCGTAAGGTTCAGGATCTTTCGAAAAAAATCTTAGTATTTATAAGTATTAAATGAATTCTAATTACAAAACTAAGTGCACAACCATATGGCTAAACTGCGAGACGAATTTAATGAGGTATATTAATCCATGATTAGTGGATGGTTACTGTAGTAAATCACGGATTAATTAGGCTCATTAGATTCGTCTCGTGAATTAGCACTTATGTGTCAAAAAAATTATAAACAAATTTTATTTGATATCTCTAAATGATAAGATTCTTTTCGATGTGACAGGAGCTAAAAATAAGTTCCTGAAAACAAACAGGGCCACAGAGTTTGTTGGAGCTGCTCTTAGGTATGTGTTTGCATAGGCTCCTAGAAGTTTGATCGTTTGCAAATCAGTGCTCCGCTGGCCTTGATATGCCCTTTCATTAATGAAATGAATGGGTGCAGTGTGCACAACAGAAATTTGATGTAGGCATACATTTATTAAAGCATTATCTCAAATGGAACAATACAATGCTTGCATGCAGAATTGATGGGAGCCACGTAGATGGCCATAGTGGAGATAGATGGCGAACTTCCTTATTGGTACAATTGCACAGTTTCATTATACCAACACAACATATCTCCCAAAAAAGTAGCATAATTGTTAAGTGCTGAACGCCTAGCTATGCCCGTGCTATACTTTTATTAAAATAATAACATTAGGGAGAAATGGAAATAATAAGGGACGAAGAAAATTCAGGATTCCATTTTGGTGATTGAGAGATAAACCACCCCACTTGTCACCAGCATCTTATCTACACGTTTGTTCAGTGCACAGAAGTTTCGCTCAATTTTGAGTATTTCTAGCTACTTGGCACGCTTCTTTCCAGAGAGCAGATGGCCTGCCAGTTGGCAACGGCGCTGGATCGGACAGGTCGGACTTCAGGGGTGCACGTTACTTCATCCACCACACGGAATGGACGGTAAATGAAATACCGTCCACCTAGCCTCTCGCAAGTGTTCGATCAAGCTTGTGCGGTCGTGATCGGCATGGATGGAGCCATGGAGGAGCCAGGTCCTCTCCCCTCTCCTGGCGCACGCAAATCGCACGACGCGCAGTCATCCCCTTTGACGAAACGCAGCGCGTAGCTCGCAGTCGGCACCTGTGCCGGCGTCGAACCGCAGCACCCGGCTTCCAAGATGAGGGACGACGCGGTGTGGTGGCTGAGGCGGCTGCCGGCGAGCAGCACGCCGGCAGCCGCACCTGCGCACGCCGCCGGTGACTTCGTTCGCTTCCATACCGTTTGCGCCACCGAGCAGTAAGTAGCTTGCTCCCGTGCCTCGTCCTGAACGTATTTATTATAAGACCAAATGCAGGAGAGGACACCATTTGTCGAAGGATACGGTGCCACCTAGGAAGGCCGCTTCTAAGTTGTAACCATTGTTCTGTTCTGCACAAGAGACGAGAGAGTCCAAGTATAAGCAGTAGTAGCAGCAGAGAGCTCGGTTGGTTATTAGCTAGTGCTTCGCCTTCGAATTCGACCGCAGAGAAGAAGAGGAGAAGAAGTGGGCGAGGATGTACAACGCGCCACCGGCGCCGCAGGCGCAGGACATGTGTCCTACTACGGCCACTGCCAGAAGCGCCCCGAGGAGAAGGGGCGAAGGGCAGCCTCTAACCCTCTACGCCTACCTGATGAGCTGGACTAGACCCCTTCTTTTTTTCTCCATTTGTTCAGTCGTGCTCCTGTCATACAAAAATATTTCTGATAAGCACACAAACTAGATGTGAGTGTGAGGGGTCATCTTTTGGTGTGAGCCTACATGAATAATGCTACATGCGTGAAGACCCAACCAAAAACGGATGAGCAAACTGGTGCTCGGATGCAGGGTACGTCTTTCTAACATATATAAATGGTTAGGCTAGCTAGAGATACTTCGTTCGCCCTTTCAAGATATTTCTTTTCAAATGTGTGCTAGATCATCATCATGCGTGCTTGTTGTGAGAGGTTTGAGAGAAACAAGTTAGCTCGGCGTTCATGTGCCAATAGCGATGAGGAAGCACTGTTCGGCATGATGGGACAAACACTATAGGGTTTTTGGTTTTGCATCAGTCCAGCAGAGGTTTTGGCTTTGTATTTGGAATCATCATCCGAACACAACAGGCTCTGCCGACAGTCTCGTTGGAGGTTATAGGTCAGTGCACGGTGCCATTGGCCGGCGCAGCGAAGGTATCCGCCAAGAACTTGTTCACTCGTCTGGTTAGTCTATTTATATACAAGATGTGGGTACGCGAGGTAGCCACCAGGAACACTCGTCTGGCTGGCTATTTATAACAAGATGTGGGTGCTCGACTATATTGTGAAAAATGTATGAACTGCATTCCATAAATTAACGGTGAGAGCAATTCTGACGTGTCACTTCAAACCTTTTTTCATCTCTGTCATTTGGAGTTTAAACTTCGCAATTTTGTCCAGTGCATTTCTAGCAATGAGGCATTGCCATGTTGGAGTGAAGCAAATGATCTTGATACTTCGAGCTTGAGAGATAAACGCGCAGCTGAAACCACCACGGCCCTTTGTCCAGAACGTGCTCAATCAGAGCCGTGCTTTACACCAATAGCCAATGACGTGTCGGTGTGGGGGTTTATTAGCTTGGTGACGCACGATGTGTCCCAAAGAGGCAAATAAAAAACCATGAACAAAATGTTGAAGTAAATAAATAAGTTATGTATGATTACAATGTGATGTTGGATTTACAATATTACTTAATCTTAGATCAGTTAGCCTAATTGCATGAACACCTATAAACTGGAAATTAGAACTTAATTACTTACACATAAATCAGTAGATCGCGCTGACGACCCGTGCCTGCTTGATGCAGGCGCACTTAGGCAGAGCGGAGACGGGCTGCAGCTTTTAGTGCCACTCGCGAGCTGCTCTGATCAGAAGAGGAGTAGGGCAGGGATTCTCTCTACTAATCACCCAGTGAAGGGGTGAGTGCCCATACTTATAGCTCGTGGTGGCCTGCCCACTTAGCTCTTGGATGGGCCCACTGATCATGGGCTAGGCTTGGTCCAAATGGCCCAATTTTTATGGGCCGTTAGTACTCTCAGGACTAGATCCTCTTTGACTAAAGCCAAGATCAATTCCAATATTCTCCCCCTTGATCGTAAGGCTTATCATCATCTTTTACTCATAGTAGAAAAACATACGAGGTAACGCGTCACAATAGTCAATAAACACCATTGCCACTTCATTACCCACAATACATCATCCTACTCCAATTTCTTATACATAATGGGAGATGACCTATTTACTTATGGTCCTCATGTGCAAATTGTTTTCAACTTCATCATGCGTATTTAGTAATAAGAAAACAAAACTTGTATTCAGAATCATGGATTTGAGATCTTAATTGTCCTAAAATTATAGGTTGTCTCAATTCATAAAGCCGGCATAATTTGAGACAAGCCATCAATTAGAAAAAACTTAATCTGAGTGATGATCAACATTTAACACTTATATGTTGAGCATCGTCTTATACCATAAGAGCATGAGTTTAAATACTGTGTATGATTCTGAATCTTTCTTTCACAATGTCCGGTGTTTGACAGTGTCACTAGACATGTTACTCAAAACTAAACTGCACTTCTTATGGTGATTCCGGGATCAATTCTTTTAATTCTAAGAAAGTAACTCAAATTGATCTCATGCTGAAAACTTAATTCTCAATCTTAATTTCTATTATGGATCAAAAACATGCCACAACTGATAATTGAAATTCTACTTATTTCTTAGTGAACTTGGGTGGAGCCTTCCACAATATAGCTCCCCCAGACTCGAGCAAGAGTGAAGACTCATGTGGAAATCTAATATCAAACACTCTTTGCGAAATTAGCACTTGAATAACCAATAACCTTATGGCTATCAGATTTCTTAATTCGTAAGCATGTAATCCCTTAGTGCTATGCATATGATGCAAAGCTTTCTTAGGAAATTCTAGGGGTCCAATCCTAGATTGATTTATGCCAAATATCCCGATTATAGATTAAGGACGTTCAATAAACTTAGATGAACTTATCGCCCTTGACCCAAAGTAAGCATAACATAGTAACCTTATTTACTGAAGACATTCTAAGCCTCTGTCAGTGCACCTATTTTGAGTCAGCCTTAATACTCTCTTTGAATCAGACTTAGTAAATCTTTGGACCTATCTCAATGGATTTTATTATTCAAAGACATAATGAACATTATCGAGATAATCTGAATACTTGAAGGAGCATAAACTTCAAGTTTTATAAAATATCCCTCTTAAATTTACTTAATATGAGTACTCATAGCTCTTGTCTTGAAAACAAGGAGCAACAAAAGTACCATCTCAAGTTGGAATCTAATAAAGTTCAATAAAATACATGCAGTCATTCATAATTTGGCAACTTAACAGAATATACTTATTTTCTGTGGCACCAAGTAAAGTACGTGTACTTATTCTCTAAATTTCCAACCATAATTCTTATCTTTAGAAGTGATCACTGTCGCTTAATAGGGCAGACATCTCAATCTCAATGAGACGTTCTAATCTCCCCCTCAAATTGTGAATTCTCCAATAAGGTAATTCACATTTTGATGAACTCTCATTGGTCCAATTCTAAAGGAAGTATGAAGAGTTAACATGCTTAGTGCGCCTAATAATATAGAGAGACATTTATGATGTTTCTCCACATAACAGGACCATATTTTATCAATGGAATTGAGGATAAAAGTGTAACTCAATGCTGTTAGAATTCTTATAACAGCCTAAGAGTGCTAGAACTCTTATAACAGCTTCAATTTTACCCTCTTGTCCACATGTAACTCCAAGACTTATCTTAGACTGTTTTCATTATTCCTAAGTAAATATCGACAACGTATTCATAAAGTTGCCAACTTTAATTAAAATGCACATTCAATATCATTGGCTAAGATTCACTTTCTCAATCTGAGCTTAATGATTTAAACGAACTCAAGGGCCTTTATAGATCTTCTATGTCCCAACTAATTATTGTCAGAGAACTTTATCCAATCATGGAAATGGCTCCCCCAGATCCTGACATATTTTTAAGGGACATATATTTAAGCAGCTCCTACTAAGCATATGACAAATGATTCATTGAATTTTTATCAATGAACCAACTGCCAAAACTTTTCTAATGAGAACTCATACTTATGTGCATAATTAATTATGTCCTTAAGAAATAATGCACTAAAATTCAAGTACTATTACTCAATACTTTCTCATAATGCTTATGTACCACTGCGTTAGTGTCATCAACTTTCTCTTATTCAATCCCTTAATCTTATTGATACTATTTTGCCTTATGAGCATAGGCTCAGACCCCTTTGTTAATTTTCTTTTAGAGTCACGTTCTGCATATGAACCCATGATAGTTCACTGTATTGACTCTATCAGAAATAGCTAATGGGTGAGGAGGCAATAATAATTAATCTTAATCTTAAGGTGTTATCGGGATAAATATTACTGCTGAAGTTTCTACTTTTGTTAGTGGTACTCCTTATGCAATACCCTTTAGCAACAAGTGAAATAAAAAACTTATAAATAGTGGAGAGAAAAGTTCCACTATCCCTTCTCGAAATGTGGTATGCCACAATTCGATGATCTCACATGATATTTATATTCCACTTTATCTTATAATGAAGTTGGCAATAGTAACTCATTTTAGACTTATTTATTTGAACACACATTACTTTTCTCCTAACTAGACCATTGTCCACTTTTACTCCAGCAGCAATGACTTAGGAAGTGAACTCAAAAGTCCCGATCATTGCTAGATGTGCTTAAACAATATGTCCAAGGGATTGCTCCCCACATCCTTATTAGCGTGATCATAGAATGTAAAGTTCCTTAATTAGATTGCTCTCACAAGTCAACCTATGAGAAAATCGTTGGATTCTCTTCATCATTCTAAACTGACTTTTCTAATGAGAGTCAATTTTGTGTGTATGAATCATAATCTCATTCATATTGCTTATAAGGTACTGAAAGTAGCCAAAAACTTATGGCTAAAAAGGGATATTACAGTATTGACATTCACAATTAACGTGAATAACAATTCTCCATGACGGAAAACCATATTAATTGGATTTGCATCATGTTGACACTAAGACTTAATAAATTCTACTCCGCATCACCGTTGGGCAGAAACGAAGAAGAATAAATAAATAAGGTTTGGCTCATGAACTACCACTGAAAGGGACTAGTTCACTAATAGAGGTGCAAAAGTTACATAAACAACTTTGCTCAGTATGTAAACATGAGCCATTATCACTTCTTGGGAATAACTAAATCTCTAATTAGAACTTCTCGTTGGTTCCATTCCAATTAGAGAATTTTAAGCACATCTTACCATTGCTTATAAAGGTGCTACTGAGAAATCCCAAGAATGACATAATTATGTTTCTAACCAAAAATTCTATAACCAAATTCTTATTGGTTCCATTTTGATTAGGACTGACTTAATCATAACAGAGTCTTAAGCGGAAGCGTAAAATTAGAATACTCAGTTCCTAATAATACATAAAGATTAAAAGGATTTACTTAATGTAGACTCTTTCTTAACTTTAACTTATATTAAAGAAGAGCCATCTTAATATCAAAACGATTTTGCACCACCGTTGGGCAGGAGCAAAATAAAACACTTAAGTGAATATCTCATGAATAAATTTTGCATCGCCGTTGGGCAAAAGTAAAAAGACTTAGCATAATTCACGCAGCAGAAAACATAATTTTGCATCACCGTTGGGCAGAAGCAAAATAACTCAAATTTAAACTTGGTATCTCATCAATAAATTTTGCATCACCGTGGGGAGAAGCAAAATAACTTACCAAGCATCTCATGGCAAATAATTAGTAACAACGTTGGTCAGAAATTAATTAAATGTTTAAATAAATATAAACAATTCTAAATAACTTAGACCAATCTGAATAAAATTCATGTTGGTTTCATTTATTCAGAATAGTAACTCATAATTTTTCTCATAATTTCCAATGTAAATATGCTCGAAATAAAATTTACTTAGTGCTCATATGGACTTAGAAGCAAAATACATTTAAAAACTAAACTCAGAAATGAATAAACTGAATGAAATGGGGAATTAACAAAGGGCCTAAAGCTTATTGGGCCAAAGGCCCGAAAACCAACGGGCGGGCCACAGAACTGGCCCGGCCGCGGGCGCCCCACCACCCAATATGCCTGGGCTGCTGATCCGACAGCCAATGCGCGGGCCGCCAAAACGGCCCAAGCCGCGCGCCCCTTTCCCAGTCCCGCCTGGGCTCGGGGCCCAGCAGCCAATGACTGGGCTGCCGATCCGGCCCAGCTCGGCTCCCCCCATTCCCAGCTGATGAGAACTGTTGGATCCGTAAAACCTTAATCGGACGGCTCTCCTTATATTTCGCGGATATAAATATCGGCCGGCCCCTGGGAACCCTAACCCTACAGCCATTTTCCCTCTTCTCCTCCACTGTGTGGCCGCCGGCACCACTAACGGCGCCACCTCGCCTCTTTTTGCAGCGCCCTTGCCGGCCATGGCGGTGCCGCCAGCTCCGGCAGCCCGCACGGCGCCAGGGAACTAGCGCGCGGCCATGGCATGGCTCGGGTGCGGCGCGCCGGTGGTTGGCATCGCCGTGGAAGAGGACCACCTCAAGGTTGTCTCTGTATGCGCTGCCGTGGGTGTAACACCCCAGGTGTTAATTAGTTAAACCAGGGTCATTAGCATCAAATCCTGCACCCTTAATCAAGAAACGTCGAAATAAATGCATGTGTTTGTATGCGTGTGTATGTGTATATGTGCATAGCTCGGAAACCTTAAATAATTTTTAATCCAATGCAAGTGTGCATATGGTTTTGAGTTGGCATGTCATTAACATCACGATAAATCAAAGTCTAGTTGAAATCAAAGTGAGAAAGTGAAGTTTAGCACATGAAATGGCGAACCATTTGAATCAAGGTTTAAAGGTTTAAATTGTTTTCTTTTCAAGTTTTAAAATAAATGTTCTTAGAGATTAATTTCAAAAACATAGCTCAAACAAAATTTTGCCCAAAACCAAAGTTGTAGTATTTTTGATGTGAAACAACTTTCATGTGCGAATAATTTCGAGTTTCCATACAAAAGTTGAAGAAAATTTGAATTTCAAATTCGAACCGACGAATAGCGTACATTCGTCGGGTTGTCAAATTAACTTTTGAACGAACTCCCAATCGAACTTGTGCCTGAAACAAAAAGTGGAGAATTCGAAATTCTCTACAACTTTCGGATTCAAGGTTTTCCATGTTTCAAAAGGAATTTTTGAGAAAAATTCAAATTTGAATCAAATCTCTATTTTTCCTTTTTCTCTCTCTCTTTTCTCTCTCTGCTCTCCCTCTCCTCCCCTGTTCTGCCGGCCGACCAGGGCCGCCGGCCTCACGCCGCGCGCCGCCCGCCCGGCCAGGTCGCCTCCCCGCCACCTGGTTCGCCCAGACCGGCCACCCAAACCCACTCGGCCTCGCCACGCGGCGCCATTCCGAGCGCGCACGCCGAGGACCGCTGCCGAGGCGCCACGGCGACACCGTGAAGGCCCGGCCGACCGCGCCACGCCCTCTCCTTGCGCCTTGACTCGCCTAGAGTCTTCCCTCGAAGCTTAGAGACGTTCCCGACTCGTCCTTCTCCCCTCCTGAGCCTGAGCACCATGCCCCGCGAGCCCCTGTTGCCGGGAACGGCCGCCGCCGCCACCATGGCCGCCGCCCCCTTCTAGGTCGCCGCCGAGCCCCCTCCTCCGCCCTTCCTCGTGCCCAACAACCCCCGCAGCCACCTTCCTCGCCCTCCACTGGTACTCCCCGACCTGCTCAACGCCGCCCCGGGCCACCAGACCGCCGCCGCCGCCGCCAACCGCCACCGCCGCCGCCTCTGTTCCGTGGAGGAGCTTCCTCAGGCCGCCCCGCGCCCAACCAAGGCCACCAATAGGTTCCTCTCGCCGCCCATTTGCTTTTCCCCATGTTCCCCCTCGCCGCCGGCCGCCCCAGGCGCCGAAATCCGGCCGCCCGCCGCTCCCCTGCTTCCAACTCCGGCCAGGGGCCTATCCGCGAGAAGAAAAAGTCTTCCAGGGGCCTCTGCGCAAAAAGTTCTTTCTTTTTCTTTTTGTTTTCCAAACCAGCAAAATTGTAAATTCGATATAAATTTATAGAAAAATCAGAAAAATGTAAATCCAAATGTTTTGGAATCCTTGCAACAAGATCTACAACTTTCATTACAGGCACATGTTTATTTTCTGTCTGTATTTTAATCTAGGAAAAAGATTAGATTTCAAAGGCTATAATTGTTCTAGGAGTTCTACTTAGTATCTATAGGTGATTTTTGGCTGGTAGGTAGTAAATGCCATGTTTAGTGTTGTGTAAAAATTTGAGCACCAGTTGACCTTTGTAACTAGATGAAACCCTAGTCTTGGCTAGATCTAGTAAAATATTTTGCTTTTTATTTCTGGATGCTATGACTTAGATATATGTATGAAACTTTTTCTGTGTATTTCCAATACTAAATGAGCACCACTGTCCAAGTTTCAATATTTTTAGATTTGTGTAGCTATTTCTTTGGGTTAATGCTTGTTTAGTAGATATTAATTATGATAAATAGTTTATGTTGATAATAAATCATGAAAATATTTCTGAGTGTTCTTTTTGCATATTTTAGCTTGTCCATGGAGTTTGAGCCTCTGTTCATGATTAGAACAGGATCTAAAAATGAATCTTGATGAGCTAATGTATGTTTGGTTTATTTTCTCCTATTTTTTTTTCTGTGAATAATAAAACCTGAAAAATTCACAGTAGCTACTTCATCCCTTTTTAGACCTACTGTTAAAGTTTGAGATTGTTTTATACTTTGGTCTAACCTGTAGAATTCAATCTTGTTCTAATAGTTGTCTGAGTACATGAATTGTTCTGGGTTTTTGGCTACAAGTTTTGGGATGAATTTTGCAGGATAGCTAGTTCTGTTTACATTCTGTTTGATGTAATTTTTGTTGAATTTAATACTGTATGTGTGCTGATTTGTTGATTTATTAACCAACCATGATTTAATTGCTATAGGAAACTACTCCCACTTGTTTAGGAAGTTAATATAGTTTTCTTGTGCTGTTGATCTTGATGTTTTGAGTAGTTAGATATGTTGAGTTACTACTCTATAAACGATTGCCCAGAAAAATATGAATGAAAGTGTTTCACTCTTTAACTTCGGGTTTTGTTTGCGTTACACCGTTATTGTGAAATAATTCATAAATTCCTACCATCACAACGACTTACTCATGTGCATTGCATCTCATATAGATACTACTACTCTCGCTGACGGAACTTACGAGCTGGTGCCCGAGTCCGAGAGTGAGCAGCGCGAAGCTCAAGTTAATCTAACGGAAGCTGCGCAAGACCCGAACCCGATTTCGGAAGAGCCCAGATCCAGCTACGCCCAGGAAGGCAAGCCCCGGAGCACGTCCTTCTATTTTAAATTATGCAACTTATTATTGTTCCTATTTACGTGTGCATTTAAGTTACAGGAGTTGACTGGAACCTTAGTTGCATGATCCTAGGTAACTATGTTTGAACACTAGTATGTATGGGTCGCTAGTCAGCTATGCTAATGGTTCGGTAGAAGTCGAGTGATTTCCTGTCACTCGCGAGAAATTATAGGAGTTGGTTGTTTATTACTTGCTACAGCTATAAGGTCTACGGGCGGGGTCGTGATACTCGGGATGCCCCGTCTGTCTAGTGAAAAGTGATAAGGCCGCAGTGTGTGGTAGTGGTGGTTAAGCGTTTGAACGTACTAATCACATGCCGAGAATATGGTAATCGGTAAGCTTAAGTACTGGATTGAACCGCAGCCGGAACATACCTTCCCACCGTCTTGAACTCGTTCACATCTAGCTAATGGCGAGTACAGAGTCGTCGTACTGCTGTACTTGAGGGCGGTGGGCCTGTTCCGTGAAGCGGGAATTGAAGGGAAATGTTGCACGTGTGACTCTGTGAGTATCCACGTGACGTGTGTTTAGGTCTGCCTGGCCAGGTTAACAAATTCGATTCGAATCGTCCGCTTCTCACGGTTTGGGACTGCTTAACCCTTCTGCTACATAGAGTAAGAAGTGAAAGATGATGATGATGAATATGGTTGATTGATGAAAAACAATTGTTCCCACCATGTATGCTATTGGATAGATGCTCACCTAGATTGGTTAATTGAACTAGAACCAGAAAGCTAAAACCTAAGATTAAGGATCTACTCTGTACTGCTTTTCGGCAAAACAAACCCCTCAAGCCAAAAGCCTTGCATGTCTAGTTAAAGGGCTAAGTATACCCTCAGTCGGGTAAGCCTTGCTGAGTATTAGAATACTCAGCCTTGCTTGTGGCTCATTTTGTTTCAGGAAATACTTTTGAGGACATGATTGCCAGCTTGACCTGGCCTTGCACCCTTCCGCCTGGTTGGTCCGTGGAGTGGGATCCGTCCCCAGCCAACGATGACAAGAGCGAGTGATGTCATGAATCGGGCTTCATCGTGACACCCCTTTCGTCGTTAGTTCTCGTGTGTACTTTCCGTTAAAATAAAGGACTCTGTTGAACTTCTTATGTGTTGGCTTTGAAAAGTACTTCGTTAAATTTGGAACTTGGTTTGTAATCCTGAAGTCATGTTAAACTCTATGTGTTGTAATATATTGTGAGGTGTTGTTTTCTCTGGACTCGCCTTCGTGTGAGTTATGCTGCTTTGTTCGATCCAGGTTTAAGTGGTTTTATCGGGATTTTACCCGACAGCACTGCCGGATTGCTCCGTTTTAAGTGCGTGTTAACCCTGATTGTCGTTTTGATGATGGTTAGCGCACTTAAGCCGGTTTATGTCGGGCGGGGCTGCCACAGTGGGGCCTCATGGCAGCCGCACGGCCTCGAACGGACGATCTGAAGGTCATCCGTGGGCCCTGATGCGCACCATGCGTGGCCGTTGGGAAACCGCGGCGACGCCCCGTTTCCGGCGCCTTCAACGGTGGCCATGGAGGCGGGTCGCCTCCGCGGTTTGCCGGCGCTGCGACGTTTCTTGCGCGCTGCTGTGGGGGGTCTCTGGTCGCCGCTTGATGCAGGCGCACTTAGGCAGAGCGGAGACGGGCTGCGGCCTTCAGTGCCACTCGCAAGCTGCTCTGATCTGATCAGAAGAGGATTAGGGTAGGAATTCTCTCTACTACTCACCCAGTGAAGGAGTGAGTGCCTATATTTATTCGGGACTTGGCCCACTTAGTTCTTGGACGGGACCACTGATCATGTGCTAAGTTTGGTCCAAATGGTCCAATTTTTATGGGCCGTTAGTACTTTTAGGATTAGATTCTTTTTGACTGAATCTAAGATCAATTCCAACATGTGAAAAATGTATAAATTGCCTTTTATAAATAGACGGTAAACCCTGCTGTGAGATTTATCTCCAAATTATTTTTCATCTGCCTGCCTTTTGGAGTTAAAAGCTTTTCAGTTTGCCCAGGGTAATAACGAGATGTTGCCTTGTCGGAGTTAAACAAAAAAAAATCTTTCATTCTTGTTGTTTGAGTGATAAGCGGAGCTAAAACCGTCACAGCCTTTTGGCCACAACCTGATCGCATCGTTGAGCTCAAAGACGCTGTTGAGGAACAGCAACAGAGCCGCCACAACCGTGGTCCACCATCACGGCTGTGAGCTAGAGCCGCAGCTTCATCAGTGGCAGGTCAGTGCAGGGCTGACATCTTGCCAGGTGTATATATATTAGGCTTTGTTTAGTTGTGCTGTGTAAAATTTTTAAAAAGGCATCTTTCTACATTTGAAGTACTAAACATAGACTAATCACAAAATAAATTACAAAATTCGTCTGTAAATCGCGAGACGAATCTAATGAGCCTAATAAATCCATCATTAGAGGTTGTTACTGTAGCATTACTGTATCAATTTAGTGTCTAATTACGGCCTAATTAGATTCGTCTCGCGATTTACAGGCAAACTGTGCAATGCGTTTTTTATTTCGTCTAGATTTAATTTTTCATGCAGGTGCCGGAAAAAAAATTTGGAATTTTGAACTACTGCAATTAAACAAGGAGTTGGTCTAATTTCGTGTGGTAGTAAATACCAGGAGTCCAGGACATAACGGTATTTGATTGTGGAATCAGGCCGTCCGTATCAGGGCCACTTTATTATTAACCAAAATGCACACATCTGACATTAGTACACGAGCGGAACAGAGGATGGCGCATAACATGTTTTTTTCTAAAAAATGGGATATAATGTACATGCGAGAAGTAGGTGTCATGAAGATGTAGAATAGCTTAATTTTGTTATGATATTGTGACATTTTTACATCCAACTCTGATGGTTTAGAATACCGTGCTAATTTATAGAAAAAAAAATACCCCTCATCTTTATTCAAATTTAATGCTCATCACACCACCATAGCACTCCCATTGAGATTGCCCTAAGTCATTTTGTCCCATTCTCGCTATTACCACACAAACAACAATCTAATTTGTTTCGCTCCAATCCCTCACAGCAAGCACCATGGAACTTTACCATATATGGAGAAGAAATGGCTAGAGAGCACTCCAGTGTTTTCTCGCTCCATCCTCACCGTATTTATATATGTTGCATCAAGGGTTGGCCCTAGCTTGCATCATCCATTCACCGGTTGGTTCATCAAAATTTAGTTCATGTACCCTGTCTTCTTTTGTTTTTAGCTTCCATTTTTCGTTTTACCAACTATTTTTGTCCAGGGAGGCATACTGAACGTATGTGTGACTCATGAGTTTGGCATGGTGCAGCGCAGCACCACTGGAGTTCATGATGCAGTCATGCAGATCACAAAAATGTGTGAACATTCAAAAATTGTGTAAACGGACCAGATACTAATAGGTTTGCAACCTTAAGGAATGCATTCAGGGTGTCTCTCCCCTTATGTCATTTTTTTCTAAAACTAGTGGATATGTATGTGCCACAGTCATGTGTTTAAAGTCAAATAGTTTAAAAATAATTAGATTGCATCGAACTACTACTAAAAAATATTATTTTTTTGCGTGATGGAATAACACGACAAAGAGAAACAAAGTAGTTTTATGACTTCCAGCTTACCAAAGGCCCATCAACCTCCTCCATCTTCTCTTTGCCATATAGACGCTCCACCAAAACGAGAGCAAACTCAATTGTTGTTTCTGGACCCCGGCTGGTCACGGCATTCCGATTCACCACCACCCTTAAGTTCATAGGTATCACATCTGCAGTGAACTTCTCCACGAATGATGGATAACAGCTTGGGCACATATAATTACACATCTAATTTCACCAAAAAAATTATACCCTAGGGATTGGTGCTAAAAGACTTGCCGATATGTGCTCTAAGAATTCATCGCCTGACACATGCAAGCAAATTAAAAAACAAACATTGTTAAATAAAGTCCCAAGACGATCGATGTTGCTTGATGTCCAACGCCATGGAGAAAATAAATACCTTGATACAACATGCAACTTGGGGGTCAGGATTTGATGGGAAACACAGGTGGATCCTGACAGTGCCTTGATTGAATGAAAGTGCCCTGATTTAATGAAACAAAGAACAAAGATGGAGGTCAGCGATCTCGACGGCAGTTAGCAAAACAAAAAACAAACATCGCTAGACAAATCCCTGGACGCCATGGAGAAAACATGCACCATGGCCAAGGTGCAACGGGGGGAGGGGTGGCATCCTCACCGCTGATTTAATGAATCCAAGATCAAAGATTAAGTTCGGCATTTGCCCGGGGTAGTCGGCCATCGCGACGACAGCATGTTGCAGTGGGCGCTCGTGAAGGCGGCTCGGCGATAGTGTGATGGCTGCCCGCGAGCCAATCTCGGTCGAGTGTGGGAGGGGCGCACCTGACGGAGCACAAAAACCCTCGATCAACCAGCGCACAACACAAATGGAAGGTTTGGCACACATCAACCAGCGCACAACACAAAAAGAAGATAAACAAAAGAGGGTTAATCAGCTCACAACAATAAAGAAATAAAAGGAGAGATTTTAGGATGTCTTACCAAAAATTATGGTTGCCTCATCTCTATACAATGGAAAGTTGTAAGGAAAATAAACCCTAATGGTCATTGTTTTGTGATTTTAGTGATTGAGTAACAACACAATCAATGGAAATAATGAGTTTGTCTAGTGAACATTAATAGATCCCAGGGATGAAGTAAAAAGGCCAAGCAAAGCAAAACACGAAGAAAGAACTCAAAGAAAGATTGAAATGAACGAGTTCTGCAGAAACCAATTGCACCGGATGATCCGAAGCAGGGCACCGGAGTATCTGGTTGCCATCGGATAAATCGATGCCTTAGCATCGGTGCAATTTGCTGCACTGGAGGGAGAAAAGTCAAGTGGCATCGAATGATCCGATGGGGTAAAAATGAAGCATCGGAGAAAAAACCGGAGGATGTACCAGAGAGCATGTCAAGCGCGCTGAAGCGAAGTCTTCAGCACCGGATGATCCGACAGGCACCGGAGTAATGCGTCGGAGCAATGACGTCAGCGCTCAGCAGAAGATTTCTTCAGCACCGGATGAACCGACGCCACCCCATCGGTCTATCCGGTGCGTCCTACGTCATGTGTCATAAAACTCAACGGCTACCTCGACTGACCGGATGAACCGGTGCCATGCCATCGGTCTATCCGACGCTACGCAGAAAAGTTGGGTAACGGCTCCTGTTGGCGCTCCTTAAGTACCCCTTTTATCCCTTGTTTATCCTTGATAATGGCATGAATTTAATATCAAAATCACTAACCGTCCTAACCCTGGCCTAATTATTGGTCATTTTCACACTTGCACATATATTTTGGAGGAACTTCGTTTTTGCAGGTTTTTGGCCTATTTTGGAGCATGAAATGATGAGGCCCGTGATCGAGCGCTAACACGGAGAAAGACGAAGGCCAAAGCCCAAAGGGAGGACCAAAGCCCATGTTGATTCGAAGCCCATTCACGCACATCCATCCTCCAAGAGAGCCCAAAGGACCGAGCCCACGAAGATGAGATCAAGATACTTCAGGATTAAGCAAAGCAAATGAAGATTTAAGGAAGGATTCCCTATCCTATCCTTTCCTCGAAGATATCTCCAAGATAACAACGTCCAAAGGGGTGCAATCGTGAAGGACAGAAACTCTAGAAGATGCGAGGAGTCTACACGCCAAAGATGAGACCGAGGCGAGCCCGAAAAGGGGTAGACCGGCCGGCCTAGGCCCATGGGGCCGGCCGACCCAGACCTTTTCTGAGGCGGTTCGGCCTTCCCTTCGACCGGTGGCTTCCTCGGCTTATAAATAGCTCCCACCTTATTCAACTCGAGGCATCCATCCACCCAGAACTCGACGAAAACCTAGGGCAAAGACCGGAGGGAGACGACGGCCGCCGGAAGTCCTCGACGTTGCCTAGGAGATGGCTTAGGCCGCCCCTAGCCGCCATGGCCTCCCTGCGTGGTTGTGCCAAGGCGGAGTTCCGGAGCCATGCCATCAAGGCATATGTACACTAAATGGTGATATTAATCTAATCTTGTCTCTACTCTGATCCACTTTGATGCATGCTTTCTCATTCATATGATAGCTAGCATATGTTCTTAGTAGGAATAGATCTAATCGTGGTGATTAGTCTTTGTCTTGCGGATTCATCATTGTGGTCAATGGCGAAGCTAGAGCGAAGCAAAGTGGGGTGTTACTATAAAAGAGTAACAAAAGAAAATGGCAATATAAATACTATTAGCATGGTCAAAACTAGTAAAATAGGCAAAATACATTATATGCCACCTTTAATTATCATCAAATCTGCATTCTTGCATTTTCATGAAGCGACGAATCACGGACTCATTCGTGACTTTCATCATTTCTTCTTTCTCCACATAGCAAATAAGACAATCGCTCATAAATTGATCACCGATGCGGTTGCGCAAATTTGTTTTCACAATCTTCATGCCAGAGAAAATCCTCTCAACTATAGCAGTAGCAACTGGCAGTACTAGTACAAGCTTCAGAAGTCGATAAACTAGTGGGTAACGATCATGTTTTCTAGTCTCCACCATTTTCTGAGAAAGCTCGGCAATAGTTTGTATGTTGGAGAATCTATCATCATTTCTCACATCAAATATGTAGAGGCCAAGTTCATTGCTAAGGTCCCTCAGATTTCCAGAATCAAAATCATGTGGATAAAGCTTTGCTAGGCTCAACAACTTGTCCACATTAAAATCACAAAACAAGTCTCTTGGACTAAAAGAGGCCGAGCATACAAGCAATTGAGAGCTTGTCTCGTTGAAGCAGCTGTCAAGCTCTTGGAGTACCCAATCAATAATATCATTGAAACAATCTACTTGATAGTAATGCTTGTTTGTGATTCCAGATTTGTGCCTCCTCTTCTGTGGATCAATATATTCATCTTCCATTTTCAATTTGGCAATATCATTCTTCTCACAAAATTCATACACATCATCTATTAGTTTTTCCCACTTTTCTCTTCTAAGCTCATCTAATTGGCATCTAGTGGCTCTCACACAGTTAATAGCATTCACTATATCTTGATTCTTGCGCTGCAGTGCTAAGCACAAGGTATTTGTGATTCCTAATATAGTCAACATGAGATGCAAATAGAAAATGGAGTCAAAAGACTGGAAAGACTCCCGAAGATTTGATGCTTGGTCTATAATTTTCCAGTCCTTATCCTTTTCCATAATTTCTAGTACCTTCATTATTGTAGAAAACATGTCAACTATACTCTTCAGAGATTTATAATGAGAACTCCAACGAGTATCTCCAGGTCTTTGAACACTTTGCTCTTGATTTAACCCTATACCAGTTTGAAGTTGCCCACACCCAAGTGCCTTACTCATTTCTTTAAGGTTAATATCTCTAATCATTTCCCTTCTCTTAGCTGATCCACCAACAACATTTAATAGTATGGAAACCTTGGTAAAAAAATCACTAACCCCTTTATGCTTTCTCGCAATAGCCACAAGGACTAACTGGAGTTGGTGAGCAAAACAATGAACATAATAAGCTGAACTATTTTCTCTCATGATCAATGATTGCAAGCCATTAAACTCACCTCTCATATTGCTAGCACCATCATATCCTTGGCCTCTAACTTGCTTCAAACTTAAGTTAAGCTCAGCAAATAGTGCATCAATGGAAGACTTGAGATGGGCTGAAGTTGTTTCACTTACATGAACAAGTCCAACAAATCTTTCTTTCACAATTCCACATTTATCTACATATCTCAAGACCACAGCCATTTGTTCTTTCCAAGAAACATCTCTTGACTCATCAACTAGCAAGCAAAAAACATCATTCCCAATTTCTTCTAGAATAGCATGTAACACTTCCTTTGCAAAACAATGCACAATGTCCCTTTGTATTTCAGGAGAAACCAAAAGCCTATTTTCTTATTTTCCTTTACCTGTTGCCTTTTTTAAGAATGGATTTTGCTCCGCTACAAAATCACGAAATTCCCTGAAATTCCCTCTATTTAGAGAATCCTTTGACTCATCATGGCCTCGGAAAGGCAAGCCTTGCTTTGCTAACATTCTAGCGACATCAATAGACCCATTCAGTCGAATCATATAGTCCCTCTTAGCACTTTCATTTACACCACGGAAAGCCACATTAATGTGTTGTCTTGTTTGCAACAAATCATCACACTTCTTCATTGCTAGATAGTGCGAGCCACCAACATCACCCACATGTTCTCTGAGCCTTTGTTTTCTGTGAAAACCATTCCAACCATTTTTCACAAAAGTTTCATATCCACCATCCTTCTTTCCTCTGAATAGGAAACTAAAAAAACAATACGCTCTACCTGTAGATTCACTGTATTCAAGCCAACTTCCAAACTCATTGAACCAATCTGGAATAAACCTTCTTGGCCCTCCTCCAATATTTGTTACCGGAAAACTACATGTGCGAGGTTGACAAGGCCCTTTTTCCAATTACTTTCTTCTCACCATTTCTCTGAGATTAGGATGGTAGTCATCAATTTGTTTCCGCAAACCTGGATCATATTTAATCTCCTCTTCCCAGTTGATATCATCCAAACACAGATTGCTAGCAATGCTGGCACTATCTGGCTCTGGCACTTTTCTTTTGAAAAATCTTTCCATCGATTAATCTGTATATACACTGTCCAGTAAATAACTTGAGAAAGAAAGAGGCAAATATCTACAAGAAATAAATAGAGATTAAATAACTTGAGAAAGAAAGAGGCAAATATCTACAAGAAATAAATAGATAGCAGCTTTATGTACCTCTACAACTTCAAGCAGCTCTCGTATGAGATGCAGGCATGCCGCTAGCCGCCGCCGGCCGGATTGCAGAGGTGCTCCACAGCTCCGCTGGCTGAGGCACAGGAGTCGCCGACTCGCCGTCTCGCCGTCTCGCAGAAAGCAGAGGCACAGTGCACAGGCATGGATGGGATGGGAAGAGAGACCGTCGGCCGCCGCCTTGACGGATGCGAGCCTCGAGGGAAAACGCATATACGCGCTGCACTTTTCATCTTGCTGGCTTCCTGTGATGGGCTCAAGTTAACTGGGCTTGCTGCTTGAGTTGGGCTGTGGGGGGTGCAGCATATTGGCCCAAGGGCGGGTGCATACAGGGTCAAAATCTGATGGTAATAACTTGTTTTTGGATTTGGGGAGGTGCATCCGCATCCACAGGCCAATACGTGGCTTCGCCACTGATTGTGGTGCATGAGAAGCTGGTCGTATTATCCTCGTGTGGTGACAGCATGCGGGAGGGAAAAGGCCGGATGAACGTGTAATGTTGAGTAAGATGACTCTTTATCATGGTACGACTTAGATTAGGTTATCGCTTTGGCCGGAGTTGCAACTAGAAGATAATAGGCTTAGTCACCCCTTTGGTTATGCTCTGGTTGTGTCTTTGTTCATGGATGAGATCAACCTATACACATCACTCACATCTTATATAGGTTTACTCTTTATATGTAATTCATGCTTCATGTTAGGATAGATCCGTTAGATTAGATGGAAAACCCTAGGTCGTTCATTGCCGATCCGTGGATTGATAAACCTTGGATGGAATACTCTAAGGGAAAAGCTACACACGATCCGTGCGCTTGCGGTACGTAATTGAGGGCTCTATGGAGCGTCAACAAGCTTTTCTAGCGCAATTGCCGGGGATCGGCAACTCGAACCCTAGGGCGATCTATGTAGTTTTTTGGACTAACCCTAATTTTTATTATTGCATATACCCTTGTTTTCTTGTTTGTGTCCATGAAAGCAGGTGGAAAAAGTTAGACACCAAACTTGGACTTCGAGAAGTCCATAATCCACTTCAACAAATTTCAACAATCGGCAACAAGATGATCGAGGAGCCTCGACATGGAACATCGACAACGTCCACATCGACATGACGGCAACAACATCAAGATTCGCTCTTTAGTGGTAGGTGCTAACTTTTGTTAGTGGCCCAGCATCCGCTATCGAGTCCCCACTCCCCAAAGCAAAAGATGATAAATAAGGTATGCAACTGTGTCAAATGATTTTAAAGACTGATGTTTTTGGGAAGAATTGTTTGTTCAAGCAATAGGTATGAAGCATGCCCGCGAAGAAAATCGTGCGATCATCATCATCTATGAAGTGTTACTGTTGTGATGAGTTTTTCGTCCAAGATCAGAGAAGTACCATGAGAAAATAATAGATTATTTTGAAGCTCCATCAAGTCTTCTTTCCAACGGATCAAGAACCATCAACTTTGGAGATCAGTGTGAAGAGTTATGGTAAAATCTTTCAACGCTGCGCGTTCTGAAATCCCTCTGGACAGATTGCAGCGCCGTAATAAAACGAGCATAACTTCTTTATCCGGAGTCTAATTGGGGTGAATATCCACTTGATGGAAAGATAATTTGATGCACCTTGCAATGGAGGAGAAGTTTGGTACATGTTCTGCACTGGATGAAGGGGAATTCAACGAGGACGGAGGCAGTAGCAACCGACGAAGAAAGTGATGATGATGTCAAAGGATGATTGGAAGGCTGAGTACACAAAAGATGATGATTTGAAGTTGACCAATGCTGGAGGCAACAATATTAGAAGAACCACGACACCACCTATCTTCTCCAGTGGGATGCTCGATATACTTCTAATCGAGTGATGCTATCAAGGAAGGAAACCGTTCGGATCATCAACACGAAGCACAGGAGCATCTTCGATCCCGACACCTTAGGCAAAGCAAGAACCATGGAGACAGACCATTGGAGCCATGATACTCGCTGTGAATCAATGGTGATGACCTTGAAGCCAAGGACGCACGACACTACGTTCCAAAGACCACATGATCGAGATCATTGACATCTTCGGGCGAATTCACAAGAAGATATTGTTCTCATCAATGTACA
This sequence comes from Panicum virgatum, assembly GCF_016808335.1. Taxonomy (NCBI): domain Eukaryota; kingdom Viridiplantae; phylum Streptophyta; class Magnoliopsida; order Poales; family Poaceae; genus Panicum; species Panicum virgatum. The sequence continues at coordinate 9,258,505 of NC_053145.1, forward strand.
GCCCGACCTCAGAAGGAAAGAGCAGCATATTTTTGGATATTAAAAAGCTCCACGAAGTTCCCGTTCCAACAAATTAAGAACCAAGTCAATCAGAGATTCCTACAAGCGGGTATGGCCAAAACATTGAAGGTTGTGCACTCTGAAAATTTCTGGACAGCACGCAGCGCCAAAAGTGAAACGGGCATAACTCTCTCGTTTGGATTCGGTTTAAGATGAATGACCACTCGTTGGAAAGATAATTTCATAAACATTTCAATAGATCTATATTCTGGTATATGTTCTGTTGAGTATATAGGAGAGATTCCACAAAGAAGAGGCAGGAGCAACGCGATGAGAACAAGATAGAGAAGATGACGATGACAACAATGAAGGGGAGCTTGGGCGATGCTTTTATCAAGCGTACATGATAAAATTCAGAGGCTTGGAGCAGAGGAAGAACCCCAATGACATTGGCAAATGAAGACACAAGCGGTCGACTTTCGACAAATGAAGATGTTGCAAGCAAACCACGATGGATTACAAGAGGCGACATCAAGCTGCATGGAAACTTCGGATTCTCGCACGAAGGACCATGGCTTCACATCAATGAGAAGGTATGTGAGAAAGTCAAGCTCTATGACTTTAAATGAAGCGCTTTGCGGGAGGCAACCCGTTCATTTTATTTATATATATTAATATGACCGTCTACATTGCACTCTTTAATCGGAATATCAAGTAACATTGTACCTTTGCTCTAACAAAAACCACAACTTCATGTTGTTCATTCTAAATGTTATTGAGGGAGCACTTTGTTATTTGATCTTGGGAAACTTGTAGACCTTTTTGTGTGCCTATTAGCGTTTTGAGTATTTTTCTTTGTGTCTTTTTAGAGAGATTTATGAAGCATTGCACCATCCTTTGATTCTAAACTTGTGGCTAGTTAACTTAGGCTAACTTTTTGTTTTGTTTTAGACCACCTCATCATGTCATATCATTTTGTTCACTCACCCCATGTTGCATTGCATACCATGTTGTTCGTCTCACCCTTGCATTGCATTGCATGTTGCATTAAAAAAAACCTTTTCTAAGAACATTGACTAGCCTCGCTTTTGAGATTCTAAAACCCTTAGGAAAACCACTCATAGAGCAATCCCAAAATCATAGGGTATGTTTTTCATTCAAAAAAAATCTAACTTTTGTTTCTCTCTAGTTTTTTTAAAACCACCTTAGATAGAATTTCTATACCCAACACTCTCTCTTCAAATTTTTTGTTTTAAGCTAAAAATATAGGAAACCCATAAACCTACTTCTAAAACCTTGTTAGCTCAGTTGCTTGATCCTTTCTCGATAAATAACCTTTTCATTGACAAAAGCCTCACTTCTTATGAAGTGTCGCGAAGGCTTTTTGTCACTCTTAGCAATTGTTTTTGAATAAACTAGTTGCGGAACAACATCGAAAGGTCCTTTCAACTGTGCTAACACTTGTTTTTGCTAACTTTGCATTTGCACTTTGCATCCATTCCATTGTTCATGCCCTCATTTTGCTAGTTTGGTCTCAATCTTATTGATGTATGCTTTCCTATCCATGTAATACTTGTCATGACAGCATTTACCTTTTGCAATCTTGTGTAAACGTGGTGTTTAAACCTGTTTGCGGACTTCCATCTTTAAGCTCTTTTGACCAAGATAACAATCCATTTTATTCTCATGTTGCATTTGGTTGGTTTATAAGCTTTGCAATGCGCTTTATTTTTTTTCTTGCGCTATGAAGGCCTATTGATCGTGGGATAGACATGGTGTTTTGACCTTGGTTAAATAATTCTTTTTGGCTATGGAGAAGTTCGGCAACCTAGTTGTAAACATGGTGTTTAGAACTAGGTGTAAACATTGTCTTTGTTTACATACCTTCCTCTCATTTGCATTTACACTAGCACACACGTACACTCACTAGGTTTTTATTTTTATTTTTATTTTTTATTTTTTTTCCGCTAAGCTAGCTATGCCACAATTTGAGATCTAGGGAATGGTAGGTTTGTTGGCAATTGTCTCTACTCCCGACTGTCACCTTGGGGGTAGATTGTGCACTTGAATTGTTTTGCAGGCATGACAAAGCGTTCCCATGAATTCGTGATCAAAGAAAAAAACCAAATTCGTCAACATCTCCAAAGTTCCAAAGCAAGCAGCTGTTTTCATCAATTTGAGAACATATTCAGAGCTGTACAAGAAGCAAAAAGTTTATATTCAGAAGCTCCATCAAATTCCCGTTCCAACACATCCAAGATCAATGAATTTGAAGACCCATACAAAGAGATATGACAAGAAAATTGAACGTTGCGCGTTCTGAAATTCGTCAGGGCAGATTGCAGCGCTGGGATAAAATAGATATAACTCTCTTGTTCGGAATTAATTTTGGGCGAATAAGGACTCATTGGAAAGGAAAATTCGTGCACTTCGCAATGGAGCAATATTTCAGTACAGGTTCTGTTCTGGAAATTGAAAGAAAAATTCGTGAAGATGAGGCAGCAATGGGACAATGAGGAATTGAAGGAGGCGACGACGCTGAGAAGCAAAGATTGGGACCATGACTTAGTACAAGAAGAAGTTGAAGGAAATTGAGGCAACAAAGGTGAAGACACATTGAAAATGTTATTCATACACATGAGGGAAGGACTTCAAGAATTGCAAGATGATCCATCTTCTCTTTCCACGCCTAGCATCATGCTAAGCATGGGGGAGGATTTTGTGGACAAGGAAGACAATCACGGAGTAAGACAATCACGGTTGCCACAAGATGCTCATGATTCTTCTTACATGCTTAGCACAATGCTTAAGTATGGGGGAGGTCGCGCTACACTTCATTACGAGCATCGAGAAGGACGGTAATTCTTCCTCAACTCTCTCTCTTTTTCTAAATGCTTGTACATATACGCCTTCAACCATAGATGCAATCTTTGTATATATCTCTCAACCTATCACATGGCTTCTAGGAGGACAACCTAGTTTTGTTTTTGTTTTCAATAAGTGTAGGATCACCATCACTTTGTGCTCACCACATTGATACATTTTGGCAATGACTTATGCTTATGGAAAAATGATGAAAGTTGCTGCTTTGTTTTACCTACACTATGTTGTATATGACTTAACCATTTGCTCTCAATTAAATGAAATTAAAATGATTAAATACCGGCTCTTTTATTTGTGGAGGTTAAATGACTAAATTCTAAACCCACATATTCTATGTTGCTCTTTGATTTAAGTCTACCGATGACCTTACACTTTGTGTTGTTTAATTTGAAAATTTAATTCCTATGCTATCTACATTTGTGAATCTTTTGCAAAGTTCTACCTACCAAAGCCTATAGAAACATATTCTTTCATGATGAAACCTTTAGATTGCAAACTTATATTTTGATGAGTTGGATTAAGATTGATTTCTTTGGTACGAGACTAAGAAGCTGGTCATTCCGTTTTTTTTTGTGTAACCTCCTTTTTGCTACCCTATTTATCCATGCATTGTGAGTTTCTACTTCGGGATTCTTACAAACCTCGCTGGATATCCACCCTAAACCAAAAATATCTTTTTATGATTACCTCCTTGACCATAACCTAATTTGAGTATGGATTATCATTTCGACAGAATCAAAAGAATCAAGGGCATCATATAAATAAAAGTTTTGGGAGACAAGGCTCCTCGAGATTCAAGTGGTTCTACAAAGAAGAAGGTGAATTTGAGATACTTACCCTAACTAGTTGGTTCTCCCACTATTCATACTCGAGGACGAGCATTCGTTCAAGCATGGGGGGGTGGCTGGGTAAGTATTATATGTTATCAAAAGTTCTAAGGAGCAAAAAGAAAGAAAAAAAAGAAATAGAAAAATAAAAAAAGAGGAGAAAAGAAAAGAAAAATGAAAGAAAAAAAGAGAAGAATAAAATGCTCCTTAGCTCTTTTTGGCTTCATTAATTTTCCAAGTTACTTTGAAGAACTATTTCATACTCAAATCTTCCAACCATGTGCAATCCGATAACAAAAACTTCATTTGTGACTCGGGATCATCCATTTGCCACTTGCACATGTCCACCTATCTAAATGTGTGTGTTTCATCTTTCCCCCTCTCCAACATTATTTTCCAATGGCCTTTTTGACTAGTCTCGGTAATTCCATTAGATCTCTCTCTTAGTTTGATAATATTTCAAGTATAATGTTTTGCTAGGATTGTTTTTACCTACCAAGCTCCACATAAGCCTTCCACTTTTATATACGAGTAGAATAGGTTGAAAACAATCTAATGTAGGCTTGAGCGACTTGATGAGATGAGTATTTCCATGATCTTTTGCAAGAGAACCTCACTTATGTTTGATATGCATTCTTTTGAAAACTCTTCACGATGAAACAAGGTAAAGGTTTGAAGTTCGCTTAAGTTTGAGAGCATTGCATTTATTTATTATTGTGGCTTGTTCTTTAATTGCTAGTCTATCTTCCATAATGAAAAAGTAGCCGGTCACAACATGAACTTAAATGCTAAATACTTGAGAGAGCAATATGTCTTGTTATGTATGACTAAGTGCAGAGAGGACATTGAGGGGCAACGCTGATTTCTTTATAAGCAAAGCTCCTGGACTTACTCGAGGACGAGCAAGGTTTAAGCATGGGGGGATTGTTGGCGCTCCTTAAGTACTCCTTTTATCCCTTGTTTATCCTTGATAATGGCATGAATTTAATATCAAAATCACTAACCGTCCTAACCCCGGCCTAATTATTGGTCATTTTCACACTTGCACATATATTTTGGAGGAACTTCGTTTTTGCAGGTTTTTGGCCTATTTTGGAGCATGAAATGACGAGGCCCGTGATCGAGCGCTAACACGGAGAAAGACGAAGGCCAAAGCTCAAAGGGAGGACCAAAGCCCATGTTGATTCGAAGCCCATTCACGCACATCCATCCTCCAAGAGAGCCCAAAGGACCGAGCCCACGAAGATGAGATCAAGATACTTCGGGATTAAGCAAAGCAAATGAAGATTTAAGGAAGGATTCCCTATCCTATCCTTTCCTCGAAGATATCTCCAAGATAACAACGTCCAAAGGGGTGCAATCGTGAAGGACAGAAACTCTAGAAGATGCGAGGAGTCTACACGCCAAAGATGAGTTCGAGGCGAGCCCGAAAAGGGGTAGGCCGGCCGGCCTAGGCCCATGGGGCCGGCCGGCCCAGACCTTTTCTGAGGCGGTTCGGTCCTCCCCTTCGACCGGTGGCTTCCTCGGCTTATATATAGCTCCCACCTTATTCAACTCGAGGCATCCATCCACCCAGAACTCGACGAAAACCTAGGGCAAAGACCGGAGGGAGACGACGGCCGCCTCAAGTCCTCGACGTTGCCTAGGAGATGTCATCAAGGCATATGTACACTAAATGGTGATATTAATCTAATCTTGTCTCTACTCTGATCCACTTCGATGCATGCTTTCTCATTCATATGATAGCCTAGCATATGTTCTTAGTAGGAATAGATCTAATCGTGGTGATTAGTCTTTGTCTTGCGGATTCATCATTGTGGTGCATGAGAAGCCGGTCGTATTATCCTCGTGTGGTGACAGCATGCGGGAGGGAAAAGGCCGGATGAACGTGTAATGTTGAGTAAGATGACTCTTTATCATGGTACGAGTTAGATTAGGTTATCGCTTTGGCCGGAGTTGCAACTAGAAGATAATAGGCTTAGTCACCCCTTTGGTTATGCTCTGGTTGTGTCTTTGTTCATGGATGAGATCAACCTATACACATCACTCACATCTTATATAGGTTTACTCTTTATATGCAATTCATGCTTCATGTTAGGATAGATCCGTTAGATTAGATGGAAAACCCTAGGTCGTTCATTGCCGATCCGTGGATTGATAAACCTTGGATGGAATACTCTAAGGGAAAAGCTACACACGATCCGTACACTTGCGGTACGTAATTGAGGGCTCTAAGGAGCGTCAACAGCTCCCAATGGCTCTTTCCACTTGGTGGCCTATATATATATGCCATCCTCCGGCCATTTGAAGATTGCTGGAGCTCAGAAACATCACACCCACATCCAAGAACATCTCCAAGCCATCCAAGTGCTTAGTGATCATATCTTTAGTCCTTAGCACACTTTAGAGAGTGTTGTGAAAGGTTAGCTCTTTAGAGAGTGAGAAAGCAAGACTTTGTGCCCTTGTGTTGTGGTTCTTTAGTGAACCAAAAGAAGATTTCGGTACGCCGATCCCTTGGAGCACTGGAGTCTCGCCGGCACGTCATCGACCCTCCGACTTGGTGTGGAGTAGCGACGACATCCTTGTGCGGGGGACGTGGAGACCCCCCATCTTTTGTGGAGAAGCTCCATAGTGGAACCCGGGATCAAGGTGACCGTGGTTGAGTCCGCGGAAGAGACTTGATTTCCGAGAAGCGTTACTCTTAGTGAGTGCTTCAACAACGTGGATGTACGTGTGCCTTTGTGGCTAACCGAACCACGGAATAAACACCCACGTCAAAAGTTTGCTTCCTCCTACCCCGCTCTTTAAGCTTTCGCATTTCATACTAGCAATCTTTGAGTGTCTTTACTTTCATAGAGTAGAATCTTGATAGGAAAGGCTATAGGTTGCTAAACTCTTTTGGGATAGGGGTTTCACACTAGAACAATCTTTTGGCAATTTGTGTTTACCTGCTCATTAGATCAGTTAGACTTCACCGCCTAGTGAGTTAGCTCTTTAGGGAAGTGATGGATTCTTTAGGACCTCCTCCACATTTCGATGGCATGGGCTTCCAACGATGGAAGATTTTGATGCAATTACACCTCCAAGTAAAAGATCTAAATGTTTGGAGTGTAACTAGTGAAGGAATGAAGGGCAAGAGTCAACAAGAGAAACAATATGATGCTATAGCCAAATGTGTTATTTTAAACTCTCTTGGTGACAATGTGTTCAATCGTGTGTTTTCTTGTGAAAATGCTAAGGACTCATGGAAAACTATTAGTGAGAATCCTGAAGGCACAAAATATGTTGCAAATGAAAAATATCATGTTCTCATTGATAAACTTAATAACTTCAAGCAACTTGATCATGAAAATGCCGAATCTATGTACTCACAGTTGAATATTATTGTGAATGAGATTTACTCTTTAGATGTGAAGAAAATTGATGATTTGGAGCTCATTTGCAAGATCTTTCATTCTCTACGAAGGCCGGACTATGATTTGGTGCTCACAATTTTTTCTGAGAAAAAAATTAACACCTTGACGCCAAATCAAATCCTCAGCAAGGTGATCGCCCATGAGCTACGCCATGATATCAAGCCAAGAGCGCCACCTTCTTCACCAACACATAGCTCACTTGCATACAAGCAAGTTAAGAAGTTGAAGAAGATGGCCATCAAAAGTAACTCAAGTGAAGAGGAAGAAGAGGAGGAATGCCAAAACTCCTCAAATGATGAAAAAGAGCCAATAAACCCTAATCTCTACATGCAAGTCAAAAAGATAAACAAATATTTGCAAAAAATCAATTCGATGGGGTATATGGTCTTCCTCAAAGATGGTCCACAACATCAACTTATGAAGGTTGAGAAGAGATTCAAGAAGAAGAAAGAAAAGAAAGAGAAGAAGCCCAAACATGAGTCATTTTTGCCATTTTTGGTGAATGAGTTAGTGGTGGTGAAGAATCAAGCAAGAAATTCACCACCCGCACCAATATGGGATCATCATCAAACACTTGCCTTATGGACAAAGGTATGGAGAGCGATGTAAGTGTTGATTACTCCGATTCTCCTTCATATGATGAACTTCTTGAACTAGTTCATGAGCACCAAAAAGTCATAAAGAAATAATTAAATAAAATTGAAAACCTTAATGCCCTTAATGATCTTAATGCTATTTTCGCTACAAATTATAAAAATTTGTCATGCAAATTCAAATTGCTTAGTGAAGAGCATTAACAGCTCAAATTGAAAATTGAAAGCATTAATGACACTAATAGTGCTTCAACTTCTTGTTTTGATTTAATTGATAAATCTAATCTTTGCAATGAGAAATGCTTTGAGAATGTTGTTATAGAATCTTGTGATGATCTCATTGCCAAGGAGAATGATGAACTCAAGCAAGAAGTACAAAGGCTCATGAAGGACTTGACTAGATTAAAAGGCAAGAACATAGATCGCAATGTCCAACCTTCTCAAGATAACCGTGAAGACATGGTGAAGAAACTTGAGAAGGGGTCTACCGTGACTTGCTCAAAATGCCATCATAAAGGCCACAAGTCTAACAAGTGTTCTCAACCAAAGAAGAAACTTTCTGATGAGAAGAATAAGAAGAAACTCATAATCAAGAGTTCTCTCATCTACACCAAGCCCAACCGGAGGAACAAAAGCAATAGCACCACCTATATGATCAAGAAAAAAACCAATGGCAAGGTGGTTGCTCACAAAATTGGGAAGCAAGAAAGAAGTTGGAATCACTCCATTTGGGTGCCCAAAGATGTCATCATCAATATGAAGGGGCCTCAAATGGTGTGGGTTCCAAAGGAGACTTGAAGCTCAAGAATGACTTCGAGAGATTTCGAGGCTTGGCTACCTAGGAGATGAAGAATTCAAGTTAAAGAAGTCAAGCTCATATCTTGGACATTTATTGCCCAAGTCCCCCATAAGGTAATGGTAGCTAGATTTCAATTCAAAGCATCATGTAGCTCCATTGCTTTTGCTAGGTTGTTTGCATTTGAATCACCTAGTGTAACATATGGTGGGTTGTTTGTGTCATGCTAACCCATGAGTAACCTACATGGTTTGATAAGTATATACAACGCTACACAAGGTTATTGGTACATTGACTTCCTGAGGTATGTATTTTATTTTTGTACCATGAACACAAGCTATAGGGTAAACTTTCCATTGTTGTTATAAATAATGTGCATATATTTTATTAATGATTCAAATACTAAATGCACACATTTAGGGGGAGTTCATCCTATGGTTTGTGATTTTGAGACTAACATATCTACAAGCTTATCTTTTGTAGTCTCATATTGAGCCATGATCTATTGAACCAAAATTTCACATCTAAGTTCATAGACTATGAGCTCATGTATCATCTTGGTGTACCAAGTATTCTCCACTTCAAGGACTTTCAATTGATATTCAATTTCAATTGGTATCATGACAAGTCACTTTCAATTTGGTACATGCAAGGTAACACAACTCCCGGAGGTATGCATGGTTTATAACTCCTTCAATTGGTATTCTTGTAAATTTTTTTGTTATTTTAGGGCTACCTCCGTGCATGATATGATCTAAGCTTTCTCTTCAATGTCTAGTTGAGCACTTGATTTCCATATTATCATTTTTGTGCACACACTTTGTGGAAAGTTTAGCTCATGTTATGCAAGTTTCGTGATTTTGTGATCCACCCTAGTAATTGCTCAATTGATATCTTCATTGATATCATACAATTAGATCATGATTCATGAAACTAACTCCCTAGGCTACTAACTTTTCTTTTTGAGTTATTTTGGTTTGCCAAGCCTTTTTAGGTGATTTGATTCCAAAGGGGGAGAAGTTTGGATCAAAGCAAGGTGAAAATAAGTATCTTCCCAAGAAGGAGAAACTTTGATTCTAAAGGGGGAGTAAAATAAGATGAAGTAGCAAATACGGGGAAAAACAAAGGGGATGATGAATTTAGGGGGAGGCATGGTTAACCTTACCGACCGGTCCGGCCAAACCGGCGCGGTCCGATACCTGTATACCGGTCCGGTTTGGCCGGAAACCGGTCCAAACCGGTTGAATTCAAATTTGAATTCAAAAGCCGCAGTGCAACCAGTTAGAAACGGCTTACGGTAGGTTTGACCGGTTTACCGGCCGGTTTGGCCGGTTTACCGGTCGGTTTGACTGGTAACCGGCCAAATTCAATTTTTTTTCTTTTTTGGTTTAAATTCAAATGCCCGCAAAGTATACTAAATAAATATTTGTATAACATATTTTAGCCTAAATGAACCCTCAAACCCTCTTTTGTACTACTTTTACATTGTATTTGTATACTTTTGTATGCACGTTTTTTTGTTTAACTTCAAATCCCCGCAAACTATACTAAGTGAATGAATTTTTGAGAAAATTTGACACCATTAGATTCGTCGCACCTTGCAGTATTTTTAGGACTTTTTTTGGGAATTTTTCATTTTTTTGAATTCAAATTTAAATTTTGAATTTGGACCGGTTTGGTACCGGCCCAAATCGGAACCGGGCCGGACCGGTTTGACCGGTAACTGGTCAAACCGGACCGGGTCCCACCAGTTTGGTGAACCCTGGGGGGAGACCAAGTCAATATTGGATGATGGTAAGCATCCAAGCAAGTGTAAGCGGTTTAATTTGTTAATTTTTGCAAAATTTATATTTGCTTTGATTGTGTTGTCATCAATCACCAAAAAAGGGGAGATTGTAAGGAAAATAGCCTCATTAGGTCATTGTTTTGTGATTTTGGTGATTGGATAACAACGCAATCAATGGGACTAATGAGTTTGTCTAGTGAACATTAATAGATCCCAGAGATGAAGTAAAAGGGCAAGCAAAGCAAAACACGAAGAAAGAACTCAAAGAAAGATTGAAATGAATGAGTTCTGCAGAAACCAGTTACACCGAATGATCCGAAGCAGGGGCACCGGAGTATCCGGTTGCCATCGGATAAACTGACGCCTTAGCGTCAGTGCAATTTGCTGCACTGGAGGGAGAAAAGTCAAGTGGCACCGGATGATCTGACAGGGTCAAAATGAAGCGTCGGAGCAATCACCGGAGGATGTACCAGAGAGCATGTCAAGCGCACAGAAGCGAAGTCTTTAGCACCGAATGATCCGACAGGCACCGGAGTAACGCGTCGGAGCAATGACGTCAGCGCTCAGCAGAAGATTTCTTCGGCACCGGATGAACCGACGCACACCGGATGAACCAACGCCACCCCATCGGTCTATCCGGTGCCTCCTACGTCACGTGTCAGAAGACTCAACGGCTACGTCGAGTGACCGGATGGACCAGTGACATGCCGTCGGTCTATCCGACGCTACGCAGAAAAAGTTGGGTAACGGCTCCCCACTGCTCTTTTCACTTGGTGGCCTATATATATGTCATCCCCCGGCCATTTGAAGATTGCTGGAGCTCAGGAACATCACACCCACATCCAAGAACATCTCCAAGCCATCCAAGTGCTTAGTGATCATATCTTTAGTCCTTAGCACACTTTAGAGAGTGTTGTGAAAGGTTAGCTCTTTAGAGAGTGAGAAAGCAAGACTTTGTGCCCTTGTGTTGTGGTTCTTTAGTGAACCAAAAGAAGATTTCGGTACGCCGACCCCTTGGAGCACTGGAGGCTCGCCGGCACGTCATCGACCCTCCGACTTGGTGTAGAGTGGCAACGACATCCTTGTGCGGGGGACGTGGAGACCCCCCATCTTTTGTGGAGAAGCTCCTTAGTGGAACCCGGGATCAAGGTGACTGTGGTTGAGTCCGCGGAAGAGACTTGATTTCCGAGAAGCGTTACTCTTAGTGAGTGCTTCAACAACGTGGATGTACGTGTGCCTTTGTGGCTAACCGAACCACGGGATAAACACCCGCGTCAAAAGTTTGCTTCCTCCTATCCCGCTCTTTAAGCTTCCACATTTCATACTAGCAATCTTTGTGTGTCTTTACTTTCATAGAGTAGAATCTTGATAGGAAAGGCTATAGGTTGCTAAACTCTTTTGGGTTATGGGTTTCACACTAGAACAACTTTAGTTACACATATAGATAGCATGTTTTAGTTTAATACTGTGCATTTTGGTTGGAGCCATAGGTCTAGTTTTTAAGTTGACTAATTCACCCCCTCTTACTCTTAGGTTAGAGCACCCGATCCGGTCTTTCAAAAGTGACAAGTAGGTAAAAGTGTTTGGTGTAAAAAGTATTAGGATTTTGGTGGAAATATTTTTCTTCAATTAATTTCGTGGGTCTACACCCTCTTTCGTCAAACCTTTGGGTTGACAATTGGGACCTCCGTGAAGGGTACGGTGGGCTTAATCTTGGTAAGAAATGGTTTCAATTGTTTCAATTTTTATAGTATAGAAAAATAGATTAAAACTTTGGATGGTCAGGAATTTCCAAAAAATAATCTAGAGAGAGAAAAGGGTAAATGATCGTTGCTGTTGAGAGAAAAGGCTATTTGATTTTTGCCCCTAAAAGGTATTGCATCGGCTCCTATCGTTTGCAAATCACTTCTCTGCCTCTGCTGGCCTTGATATGTATGGCCTTTCATTAATGATGTGAAAGGGAGCCGCAAAAAAATGATGTGAAAGGTTGCACACAATACCATTTGATTGGAACATGAATAATACAGGGCTTCCATGCAGAGCTGATTTTTTTTTCGTTACAATAACAGCATGAAGCTCAGGCCGAGAGTGAAATTTTTTTTGGCGCCCGTGCCTAAGCACGCATTAAAAGGAGGAAAAAAGTATACAGCAGGTTCAAAGGAACTCGCGATGGCGAGCTCCTTTAACCAAGTCATGGTCCAAGCGATTAAGCTATTACATGCAACAAATTTTGCGACTTTAAGCTAAGAGCATCCGGGAAAAACTTCTGAAGATGCCTAAAACCTGCATAAGCCCAAGCCTTGCCTTCCTCAATTATCCTCAGTACCAAATCAGAAGCTAGCATGTTAGAATTTTGGAAGATGCGATTGTTCCTTTCTTTCCAATTTAGCCAGACAACTAACACGAGCAGAGTGTCGAAAGCTTTTCTTTCGTCCCCATGCACTTGCTTCCTTGACCACGACCACCAATTAGTAAACTCCAAATTGAGTTGACAACCTAGCGGCCAACCTAAGCCAGTTCCATCTGCCAAGTAAATTGGACCAAACCTCCCGGGCATAAACGCAGCCAACAAGAATGTGCGAGATGGTTTCAGAGAGCTGGAAACATGCACCGCAAGTGTCATCGTCCTGCAAGTTATGACGCTTCCGCCTTGCAGCTGTCCAACAACGATCGTGTAGCACAAGCCAAACAAAAAACTTGCAACGACCAGGCGCTTTTGTTTTCCTGAGCAGCTTGGCTCCAGGTATTGGATGCTGACCAATGAAGAAAGCTCTATAAGTTGAGGCTGTGGTGAAACAATGATCAGCAGTCCACTTCCAAATGAACCTATCCTCGGCATGATCGTTGATCGCTTGGTTCTCGACTAGGTTCCAGATTTGCAGGTACTTGACGATCACCTGGACAGTGAGAGCGCTAGTGATGTCCCTGACCCAAGCTCTATTCGACAAGCCTTCAGCCACAGTTCGCTGTCGTTGGGCTCTTGGGCGGACTGCAGCTAGCAAAGCGGGTGCAAGGTCTTTGATGTTGCGACATAACTTTTTGCAAATTAGGTGGCAAACTTCCTTACTGGTTCTGGTACCACTGCACAGTTCCATTATACCAAATTACCAACACAACATCGCCAAAAAGCAGCATATTTGACGAGTGCCGAACGCCTAGCTATGCCTGTGGAGAATTCTGTACTTTTTATGAAAATGATAATACTAGGGAGAAATCGAAATAAAGACAGGAAAAGTTCAGGATTCCATTTTGGTGTTTGAGAGATGAGCCACCCCACTTGTCACCCGTATCGTTTGGTTCCAGTTCTAGCTAATCTTCCTGGGGAGCCGATCGCCCTCCTTGCAGTTGCCACTACACTACTGTAGCACTGTGCTACGAGCTGTCCACATCGACCGCTGGCACGTTGCTAGCTTGCTATTGAGAAGGGGGCCTCACCCATGGGCCATGGCATGATGAAGCGAACACGCCATTCAAAATCATAGCTTTCGGGGAAAGTGATAGCTAGCTTGTTGCCGTTTACTTGCCTCGTTTTTTCCCCCACTGCGCAGAATTGCGACGTGCTCACGATCCGGATCTTTTGAAGACTGGAAGCGTGTGATTCAGTGGATGCCTCATCTGAAGCTTCCCTATATCTCCATGTTGCTGGCTCCTCACAATCATGGAGGGAATCAAATTGAGGGTGGCCTTTGGGCTTTGGCGACTCAATTAATGCCCTGAATAATTATAAGACCAACTATGATACAAAATTTGGTTGGGGCCTCGTACAAGTGCACCACTGGCAACAAATTTGAACAGCAAAATCAAAACGATGATCTGCAGATCAAATCGTTTCTTTGCATCATATTTGGTCGAAGGAAAGCAAGAGCTATAGTTCAGATCTTTCTTGCAGTCGATGGCAATCGACACCATCATCTTCGTAAAACTACAAGCGAATTACCCAACCAGAAAGGAAAGCAAGAAACAGTAACGGAGATGTGACGGGAACAGCCAAGAGCAACGCTGCTCCGCACCGTCAGGGCGCCGGCGCCTCCTTGCCGGCGGGGCCGTAGCGGCGCACGCGCTCGTCGATCCACCTGCGCATGTCGGCGAGCACACGGTCGCTGTTCTCGTCGGGCTCGCCCTGGATGAGAGAGTGGTGCATCCCCTCGTAGAGGATGAGCTCCTTGTCCTCGCTGCGCGCGCTCGTACAGCTTCCTGGACCCCTCCGGCGAGGTCACGCCGTCGTCCGTTCCGTGCACGGCGAGGAACGGCACCGTCACCTCGCCGAGGCTGTCTTGCAGCAGCTCTGTCACGCGGACCAGCTCCCACATCGTGCCCACCCGCGGTGCGCCGCGGTAGGCGCGCGGATTGGACGCGATGACCCGCAGCTTCTCGGGGTCCTTGATCTCCTTGCCCTTGCCCACCACCATCCTCTTGTCCGGGAGCACGGCCCAGGTGTCGGCGAGGCCGAAGAGGAGCCCATACAGGAAAAGGCGGAGGCGGGATGGGTACATGCCGTCGGGGATGATGAGGAGCGGCGGGGGAGTCTATTCCCCGCGTATGCGACGGGGGAGCAATCCATCACAGAACCTTCCGCCGCCGCTCCCCCGCCATCCCCCGCCTCCCCTTGGCTCTGGCGCCGCCCCCGGCGCCTCCGCCGCCGCCCTCCACCGTCGCCAACCCTAATCAAGCTCATCGCCATCGCGCCGCCAGCTTCTTCTTGCCCCCGCCGCCGGTGCCGCCCACCAGAGGTCCTACCCCGCCCGCCCGGAGGCGCTCCCGCGCCCTCCGCCGGTCAACCCCCCCCCCTCCCCCGCCCTCTCCTCTAGGTCCGGCGACTATGGAGCCCGCCCCACCCCCAGCAACCCGGAACCTAAAGCTCCGCCGCCTCCCACCACCACCCCGGCCGCCGACGGCCTCGCCGGCAGCTGCCCCGCCCACCTCCCACCCCTCGCTGGCCACCCCCTCCCCCACCCTAGCTCGCCGGCGGCGCCAACCACCATCGCGACCTCAAGGTTGAAGATGTACAATGCGCGGGGCCACCTGCAGTGAGCGCCGCCCTGCCTTCTGCGATAGCTTCAACTCCAGTAGCTCGCGCGATGAATAGCTTTTGCCGGAGTGGCGCCGAGAGCACGAGCCCCGTCCAGCGCGTGGCCGGCGGGGAGCGAAGGTACATGAGCAGCGTGGCGGCGCCGCCCATGGACTCGCCGAACAGGAATGCCGGGAGCGCGGCATACGCCCCGCTGGTGCGCACGGAGAGGAAGAAGGCGAGGGACGCGGCGGCGGCGGCCTCCATGTCGCCGAGGTACCCGCGGAGGCTGTCGGAGCGGCTCTGGCCGAGGAGGTCGGCGCAGAAGACGGCGTAGCCCCAGCGCGCGTAGCTGATGGCGATGGACTGGAAGAGCCAGGAGGAGTCGGAGCTGTAGCTGTGGGTCATGAAGACGGCGCCCTTGACGTCGCCGGAGAGCGGGTGGAAGGCGTGGGTGATGGCGGTCGTGCGGGGACTGGAAGTAGGACTCGGCGTGGCGGAGCCCCTGCGCGGCGTAGTACTCGTCGGGCTCCGGGGTGTCGCCCCAGAAATACTTGGTCGCCGGTGGCAGCTCCCCGGACGGAGCCATAGCCGGAGTGCGCTGGGAGAATTGTCTGAGCTCTGAACGCTGGCGGGATTGGAGGGCGCGGGAGGGGCTTTATACTACTCCCTCCATCCCAAAAGATTCAACTTTTGCTTCTAGGCAAACAATTTTGATCGGAACTACGCCAAACCCTTGGATTAGCCTGAACAAATATTAAAAAGAGATAGGAAGCGTACAGGACTACAGGGGATCTCTGAAGAGGGACCAGAAAGAGGTTAAAGGTTGAAAGGCCACGAAAGCCAACGACTACGACCCGAGGGCCACTCGAGGAGAGAAGAGGTTACAGAAGTTACACCAAGTTACAAAGGAAGTTTATCCCATCATCAATGCAAAGCCGAGCACGAGGGAACTTGCAGCTGTTGGACCACAGCCTGAGGTCATGAGTGCACAGTCGAAGAATGGTGGCATTGGACTTTAGTTCACCCCGGAAGATCTTGGCGTTCCTGTTATCGCCATAAATTAACAGGGTTAATTAATGGGCCGCAAGTGAGTTGGGCTTAATGCAGAAATTAAAGGAGGCTTACGAATCGGCTCCTGCGTGGGCGTTTGGGCCATCTGGGCCATGTACCTTTAGGTTTAAGTTCAGTTTGAGTTAGAGATAGAGTCCAATATGGACACGTTAGTTTAGATTATTTTCCAAGTCTCCGGACTATAAATATGTACCCTATGACATTCGGAAAGGAGAACGTCATCACGTCTCGCAACAACAATTCTCGGCGCACCGCCACTCCTAATCCTAGGGTTTCATCCAAGTAAGTGTCATGCTGCCCTGATCACTTCTTGTGATCAGGGTGATCAGGGCAGCATTGTTCTTACTTTTACCTTTGTATTACTCGTACTGAAGCGTTTTTTATGGCGAGTAGTGCTAGTTATCCTGGTATTCGTAGCATGACCTTTAGTAGATCTATCATGCTCTTGTTGTTTATCATCTACGAATATCACGTTATCTCTGCGTGATCACGTATTAATCTTATACTAATTGTCGTTGCATAGGGTTAGTCGCGTAGAGATAACACCCTGCTTCTTTTCTATCTAGTAGATCTAATCTGTTATGGTTTGTTCTTATATGTAATAATTGGCTTAATATCTGCTAGTTTAGGCCTTGCAAACAGGTTGGATGATCCGGCGATGTATTAGATGCTTTGCCTTGATCTTAACAGGGATTGATCCGGGAATCGGCTTTTGCTTATTTTTAGGCCTCTATTCTGGTTAAAGTTTGGTTATCTATTACGCTCGTTAGGCCTAACTACGTGTAGAATGTTTCGATCTAGCAGTGAAGCTTTTACCGTCGTGGATTAGATTAACTAGATCTAATTGAAGTAGTTTTTGCAGTTATTTGCTTTATCTATTAATATCCAGATATGCAGACCTGATCTGACACCGGGACTCGATCGGCTCTTTAAAGCCGATGCAAGAGTCATCCCGGGGAGCCGACCACGGCTCGGACTAATGTTTACACGTGTTTGTGCATGTAGGCAAATCGCCGAAAGCACGTTTGCACCTTTCTGATCGGGTATACATCAGGTGGCACACCCTGCATCTCCGAAAGCATCGGCGTGTGCCAGGATCTGGGGCCGTTGACCGAGGGACCGGTGCCTACCAGCGCCACGGCAGCCTCCCGGCTCTTCGTGTTGCCTGTCACTACTCGTCGGTGAGTTTTGACCGACAACACATTCTGGCACGCCCAGTGGGACCTTCATCAGCAACAACGTCCACCGCCGGGATGACTGGACCTCAGAACCAAGCGTCGGTTTCCGCCGACTACCAACCCTGTCACATATGAAGAGCTGACCCCCGAACACCAGTAGAAGTATGATGAGGTCAAAGCTCAGTTCGAAGCCGATCTCATCGGCTCTATCGAGAGGACCCGCAACCACGGCATCAGGTGGAAGGGGCTCTCACCCGAAGGCGCTCTTGACAACGTCGACCTGTCCGTACCGTAAGAGGAGCGCACCAGAGCCCTGCGCCAGGAGATGAACTACATGGTGGCTCACTTGCTTCATCGGCACTCAGAAAGCCTGGTGAACGAGCTCGAGCGTGTGGCACATCGCGTCGTCCTGGAGGTGATCAAGAACCAGTACTCCCCATCGGGACCAATCCTGGGGAGTCACAAGGGAGAAGCCCCACTTCAGTCTAGGCCGCCATTGCCATACTCGCTAACAACTCCAGGGCCGCAGAGTTCGCCGATCTACGTCGTCTACAAGATCGGCGGTGATCCCAGGGGGGGCCAGTTCCTGAGCGAGCCGCCTAAGGAGAGCCCCCACGGCTACATGTGCATGTACATACCTGACAACATCAACCCAACACGCACGGGACAGTTGGTGAGTACAGGAGCTTTAGGGACAGATGCGGAGAAACAAGCATGGCCAGCGAAGTACGCTACCGGGCCGAGTTCTGAGCCCTCGGCCCCAGGAGTTCTTAGTGTGGAGCAGATCAGCGCAATACTAAGGGACCAGTTCGGCATTCTGCCCAAGAGAAAGGTGATCGGCTATTCCAAGCCGTACCCAAGCGATTACGACTTGATCCCATTGCCACCCAAGTATCGGCTCCCAGAGTTCATCAAATTCAGCGGGTCAGAAGGGGCCAGCTCCATCGAGCATGTGAGCCGATACCTAACGCAGCTCGGGATGATTTCAGTATCGGATTCTCTGAGGGTCTGGTTCTTCTACCAGTCTCTCACAGGCTCAGCCTTAGGATGGTACACATCATTGGCCCCAGATTCGATCCGCACTTGGAGGCAGTTGGAAGATCAGTTCCACACCCAGTATCACTCAGAGGCTGCTGAAGCCAGGATTGCCGACCTCGCCCAAGTCAAGCAGAAGCGAGGGGAAAGTGTGTCGGAGTACGTGCAGCGCTTCAGAGAGGTTAAGAATCGATGCTACTCATCGCGCATCACAGAAAAGGAGGCAGTCGATTTGGTAGTTCTGGAGCTCGCTAAGCCGATCAAGGATCTGACTTTTCAGTTGGAATTCACCTCTCTGGCGCACATGGTACAGAAGCTCATGATGTATGAACACTATCACCCTGAGCTGTACCAGGAAAAATTCAAGCGCCATGTGAATATGGCCCAAGCAGATGATTCTGATGATTCTAGCGGGGAACAAGAAGTGGCTGTAGCAGAGTGGACCCGGGGGGCAAACCCAGTCCCGTGCAAGTGGGTTAAACAGAAGGGGCTTGTGAAGGGCTTTGATTTTGACATGGCCAAGATAGAGCAGATATTCGACTTACTGCTCAAGGAAAAGCAGTTGAAGCTCCCAGAGAATCACAAGCTGCCAACGACGCAAGAGCTGCAGGGGAGGCCATACTGCAAGTGGCACCACTCGTTCACCCATGCCACGAATGACTGCAAGGAGCTGCGTCAGCAGATCCAATCGGCTATTGAGCAAGGCCGATTAATTCTGGCCCAACACATGATGAAGGTTGACAGTCAACCGTTCCCACAGGCTAACGTGGTGGAGCTGTTGGATCTTAGACCTGAGGGCCAGAATTTTGCGTTCCAGATTAACATGGCGGAACCCATACGCCGCCGTGACGAGCAGAGGTTTAGATAGGCCGATTCTGGCAAACGGCCCCAGGATGAAGACAAGTCGGAGCAGCAACATATTACTGAAGAACAAGTGCGTCACATCCGCAATCAACTCCAAGCTTCCAATCGGCTTCTTGAAAAATACGAGTATCAGTACAAGTTGTGTCGCCGGTATGAATCAGAAGAGGAGGAGTACGAGCACCGCGCGGGGAGAACGCTGGGGAGGCGCCAGGCTATGCGCGACCACTAGCATTGCCCGTTCTTCAGGTACTGTTGGAATTCCGGCATGAGCCGATTGCCTACTATCGATGATTGCCTGGAGTGCAGGCCTCTGGGACACCAGTCAGGCAAGACGTCGGTGTTCCGGCGCTTGGGGCCCAAAGCGCGTCACGATGACCATGTTGAGCGGCCTTCCAGGGATGATCTTGAGCTCGAAGGAGAGGATAAGTATCATCGTCCACGATGGTGTCCTGACGGACTCAGTCGCTCGCAGAAGCGCAGAGTGCAGCGCTTACGTAATATCGAAGAGGCGGAAGCAAGGTACCTTGACGTGCTGAGGAAGGCGCGTCCGGATCTCGCGGAGCAAGTCAGGCACCTGCGAAGGGTGGAAAGGCGCCCTCCAAGGAGGGAGTGGCGCCCCAAGTAGCCAAAAGCCGATGAGAAGCCATCGGCTGATGTGAATATGGTGTTCGTGCTCCCATCAGAGTTTCGGGCGCCCCAACCGGAGGAGTTGGCCGTCGCACAGCTCGATCATGGCCCCCAGCCGATCATCTTCGAGAAGCCCAAGGAGAAAAGCTACAAACACCTTCAAGGGTTATATCTCAAGGGCCTCATCGACGGCAAGCCTGTGAACAGGATGTTGGTCGATACTGGCGCCGCAGTTAATTTGAAGCCGTATTCAGTGCTGCGCTGATTGGGTCGTTCTGCTGCTGACCTTATCAAGACCAACGTAATGCTCAATGATTTCAACGGGCAGCAATCGGAGGCAAAGGGCGTCCTCAATGTGGAGTTGACAGTTGGCCGCAAGACCGTCCCAACTTCATTCTTCATCGTCAACAGTAAGAGTACGTACACAGTGCTGCTTGGGAGGCATTGGATTCACGCCAATTGTTGTGTTCCTTCCACAATGCACCAGTGTTTGGTTCAATGGGATGGCGACGAAGTGGAGGTGGTCCGTGCAGATGACTCCAGCAAGGTTTCGCTCACAAACATGAACGCTTGGGACACGGAAGGACAAGAGCCGATCTCAGGGATTGTGCTAGAAGACTGTGATCGGATCGAAGCGACAAAAAATGGATTGAGGCTGTTCTTAATCACTAGCCTCATAGAATAAACACATCATGGCACGCTATGGAATTCAGCAGGTTTAGAGTGGCCGGTCCCAGCGACCGGCCCCAAAAGGTAGATAATTCTTATTTGGTGTTGAAACTGTTACATTATGAACAAACAATAGACTGCTCTGGCAGTTGGTTAGTTAATGAGCATTCAGTTTCGAATGGTAATAGAGAAACGGCCAGCCCGTGCGGTCGGCCGAAAATTTTCTTTTGTTATCTCTCTGTATTTGCTGTTGACATGGCAGATGACGACGAGTTGCCTGCGTCCACAGTTGATTTTACAGGCGACGGCAAGTTGGGGTACGGGTTTACATCAGCTGACGAATTGGAGAAAGTCGATATAGGTCCCGGGGATAAGCCGCGACCAACATTTATCAGCAAAAGGTTAGACCCGAGCTTGCATGAGCCGATGTTAGCACTATTGAAAGAATATCGGGACTATTTCACTTGGGATTATACTGAAATGCCCGGTCTGGATAGAAGCATCGTCAAACATCGGCTCTCTCTTAAGAAAGGATTTTGGCCGTTTCAACAACGAGCACGACAAATGAAAGCCGAAACCCGAGAGGAGGTTAAGAAAGAGGTGCAAAAGATGTTGGACGCAGGGTTCATCAGGCCATGTCGATATGCAGAATGGATCTCCAGCGTGGTCCCTACACAAAAGAAGGATGGCCGATGGCGAGTCTGCGTGGATTTCAGAGACCTCAATAGAGCAACGCCAAAGGACGAGTACCCGATGCCCGTCGCGGAAACATTGATCAACACAGCTGCCGGTCACAAAATGCTGAGCTTTACGGATGGTAATGCCGGCTACAACCAGATCTTCATGGCCCCAGAGGATATAAGCAAGACCGCGTTTAGAGTACCAGGCGCGGTCGGCTTGTTCGAGTACTTGGTTATGACCTTTGGTTTGAAAAATGCCGGTGCGACATATCAACGTGCCATGAATTACATTTTTCATGATATCATCGGCAAACTAGTAGAAACCTACATTGATGATGTCGTGGTTAAGTCCACAACGGCTGGGCGACATCTGGAAAATTTGCGTAAGGTATTGGAGTGGACTCAGAGGTTTGGGCTCAGAATGAACCCGAAGAAATGCACCTTTGGTGTATCAGCCGGTCAGTTCTTAGGATTCCTGGTACATGAGTGAGGGATCGAGATCGGCCTAAAAAGTCAAGAAGCTGTAAGGACGATGAGGTCGCCTACTACTACGAAGGAGTTGCAGAAGCTCATCGGCAAAATCAACTTTGTCAGACGATTCATCTCCAATCTGTCTTGACGTATCGAGCCATTCATGGGTCTCGCGAAAATCAAGTCCGATGATGAATTTCACTAGGGGGCAGAGCAGCAGCAAGCTTTCGATGAAATCAAGGAATACTTGTCGAAGCCTCCAGTTTTGGTTCCTCCACAGCAAGACAGGCCCTTCTACGTATACTTATCTGTAGGCAACACCTCCATCGCCTCGGTGCTGGTTCAGAAGCATGACGGACAGGAAAGGGTTGTGTTCTACCTTAGCAGGCGCATGTTGGACCCCGAGACCAGGTACCCTGAGATTGAAAAGCTTTGTCTCTGTTTATTCTTTACATGTAAAAAGCTTCATCATATTTTGCTCTAGGCGGAAACAATCGTTATTTGCAAATCGGATGTCATAAAGCATATGTTGTCGGCTCCTGCTCTGAAAGGCCGACTCGGAAAGTGGATGTTCGCACTGTCAGAGTTCGATATCCGATATCAACCGGCAAAGGCAATCAAGGGACAGGCACTGGCCAATCTCATTGCAGATAGGATCAGCACTGATGTGGCTGCACTTTTCATACGTCCATGGGCCATGTTTTTCGACGGATCGGCGTGTGATGATGGGTACAGTGTAGGAATTCTTTTGGTATCGCCTCGAGGGGCGACTTATTCCTTTTCCATCAGGATGACCACTCCATGCACCAATAATTTAGTAGAGTATGAGGTCGTTCACAAGGGGATGGAATTACTCCTGGAAGCTGGTGCGGAAGCGGTGGAAATCTTTGGGGATTCAAAACTGGTGATTTCTCAGCTCACGGAAGACTATAGATGTGAGAGCAAGGCTCCTTTTCCGATATGGATGCAGTGCCGTGAGTTGATGTCACAATTAAGGTACATTAATTTCCACTAGATATGTAGAACTTCGAACAATGAAGCCAATGACTTGGCACATATGGCTTCCGGATACAAGGAAACAGCCGATGGGGTAGATGTAGAGGTTCAGTTTCTAGAACCTAGAGATTGGAGAGCCGATATCTTCAATTATTTGAAGGATTCGGCTCGGGGGGGCACCCAGAAGGATAAGACTCAAAGCTATGAAGTATGTTCTGATAGGGGACGATATGTTCTACAGGACTTTGGAAGGACTGCTGCATTAAATGTCTGGGGCCTTCGGAGTTGAATCGGCTCTTGCATGAGGTTCATGAGGGAGCCTGCGGTACTCATCAATCGGCTCATAACATGAAGTGGCTGATTAGGCGATCGGGATATTACTGGCCTACCATGCTTAAGGACTGCTTTAAATATTACAAGGGATGTCAGGCATGTCAGAGATTCGGCAAGATTCAGATGGTGCCGGCATCAGTAATGAATCCTATCATTAAGCCATGGCTGTTCAGGGGTTGGGCTATGGATATGATTGGCCAGATCAACCCGCCATCCAACAAAGGTCACCAATGGGTGTTGGTTGTCACGGATTATTTCATGAAATGGGTGGAGGCGGTACCCATGAGGTCGGTGGCATCGAAAGATGTGATCAGTTTCGTTAAAGATCACATCATTCATAGGTTCGGGATTCTCCAGACCATTACGACCGATGGAGGATCGGTCTTTATATCAGAGGAATTTAGGAAGTATGCCGATGACACGGGGTTCAAGCTGATCAGATCGTCCCCATATTATGCCTAGGCTAATGGACAGGCTGAAGCATCCAACCAGAGCCTTATCAAGCTGATCAAAAGGAAGATCGATGAATATCCTAGGCGCTGGCACGAGGTGTTGTCAGAGGCTTTGTGGGCATATCATATTTCATGTCACGGATCTATCAAGACGTCACCATACCATCTGGTCTATGGTCAAGACGCTGTGTTGCCATGGGAGATCATGGCCGGATCGAGGCGTGTTGAGTTCTAGAATGATCTATCGGCTGAGGGGTATGCAGCCTTGATGAGCGACAATGTGGAGGATCTCACGAAGCTAAGACTTTGGTCACTTGAGAAGATCAAAGAAAACAAGGCTAAAGTCGCTCGTGCATACAACAAAAAGGTCAAGCTAAAAAATTTCCAGGTCAGAGACCTAGTTTGGGAGGCAGTTCTACCATTGGGAACTAAAGATAGGAAGTATGGTAAGTGGTCTCCAACTTGGCATGGACCGTACAAGGTCGATCAAGTCTTGCCTGGAAATACGTACATGCTTGAAGAATTGGACGGTGTCAAGTTTTCCTGTAGCCGTCAATGGCCAACACCTCAAGAAATATTTCCCAAGCATGTGGGAAGGCGAATAACAAGAGCCGATGAAAAAATCCATCTGGCTGTATTATAAAAGGCCAACACGTTGAGTTGGCCAGAAAAAAAAAATAATAATAAAAGTGAGAGAGGCCAACACGTTGAGTTGGCCAGTAATATATATATATATGAGAAGCAAGACAGCCGATGTGTAACCATCGACTTAAGATGTTTTTAAAAGGTACGAGTTTCAGATTTTACAAGCAACATTAAATGTTCTCTGAGTTGTTCTACTAGTTCAGGAACCCTTTTATGTCATGGATGGCTTCTGCGCATATGGCGTCAGCTCTTGCTATGATCGCTTCATCGTCCTTGTCATCGCCTGTTACTATCTGTTGACTCAAGGTGCTTATCTTTGCGAACTCTGTCCGTATTTTCTCGGTTATTTCTTGGGCTTCTTGCTTGGAGTTTGCAATCGAGGTTTTCTCCTCGTGGATTAGTCTCTGGGTGGTGCGGACCTTTTCTTCAAGTTCCACCAGTTCTTTCTCTAGGAGATTGAGTCACCTTGTACTCGCGGAGATATCGGCTTTGGCGTCCAGAGTTGCTTTCTTCTGGTTGAGCATCTTGCGCTTTTGAGCGATGTCGGCTTTCAGAGGAATTTGAGAATGACGTAGTTCTATTCTTTGTTGCACTATTTTCACCTCTGCCCGAAAGAAGGGAAGATGGCCAGTTGACCAGAGCTTGACCTGAAGTGACTCTGGGAGTTGGGATTCTATCTGCTCGAGGATTTTCTTTATTTCACTGGAATCGTCAAATAGGGTACTAATTGGAGCAGATAGCAGATTTTTGATGTGTTGAAGCTGATCCGCAAGGTCAATCGGCTATTGTGATGGTGGTACTTTCGCTCCAGGGGCGATCAGACCCATTGATGCTGGGTCAAAGGAGAGCAAATCTGAAATATTGAAGCCCTGTGGAGATATTAGAGTTAGTTTTAGAACAAGGTGTATCAATGGAATTATCGGCTGATTTAGAATCGGCTCATGTAGTGTTACCTGTTCTGAGGAAGAAGCAATGGTATGTCCGGGTGTGATCGGCTCAGTTGGGTTTGAGGCGACAATAGGGGCATCGGCTATGTCAGCCTGTTCGTCACGCACCTCCATCGGAGCATCGGGAGTTCCGAGTTGAGCTTCCATCAGCACATCAGCTGTTGCAGTTCCTTCGCTGCGAATTTCTGCTGGGACGATGGTTGATTCTTGATGTTCTTGGACTTCAGTTGTTCCAGTGTCGGCTTCATGAACGGTGGTTCCCTGTTGTGCTGGGCTTCCAGTACTGAGGGTGTCTCTAGCTGCGTCCTGAAAATAGGATTATAGTCAACCAGAATATATATGCGTAAGGAAGAAGTTTCGAAGAGGTGAATTACCTGGTTAGTGTTGGATTCTGATAGATTCGGGGAAGGTTGTACTATTTTCTTGATGACTCGTCTTGCGATGATCTTCCTTTTCTTAGTCGGGACTCGGGGAGCAGCACTTCCAGAGGTTTGTCTCCGCTTAGAAGCCGACTGGGGTGAGTCTGGCTGAGCAGTCATTATTACTTTCTTCATTGGCGGTGACTCCTTGCAAAAAAGAACATTAGCGGCGGTTGGAAGGAAGTAGAATGGCTCCCCATCACTGATCATGGGTTCTAGATCATCTTGTTGCTGTAAGCAAGGTGAGCAGGGTTAGCCAAGTAAAGTGGTGGAGGACTTAGAAAAAATAGGTGCACGGATTCAGTATCTCTTCATCGGGGATTGCGTATTCAGGATCAATTTGCTGCTGTAGAGGGCCTAAAGCTCTTTTGAATACATGAGTTTTCCACATTCCCCACCATGTGTTAAAACCGATTGACGAGGGAGTAAAGGACAGATCGGCTGGTATTGAAATGTGGAGGTTGTCAAACATGCTGTAGCATCTTGAACTGGTAAGACCATCGGGTAAATCGGCTCTACTCTCCACCAAATGGTGAATATGGAAGTGGGGAGGGACTTGTCCTAAGCCAAATTGAAGAGCTGCTACGACTGGTTGATAGGTTTCATAACCTGGTTTGATGATTCTGTTGGAAGTACTTATGCCAACAGGGAGGAAGCCAGGTCGGATCATCAGGGAATATAGATGCCGAGTGTTGTCGTCATCGGCAAAGCTGTCCAGCCTGAAGGTAGTTGGGTTCTCAAAGGCTTCAGATTCAGTGAATGGAAAGTAGAGGGGATTGTCTAGACCTTTGTGGGAAACTCTAAACTAGTTTGCTGCATCTGTCGAGTTCAGTTTACTGCCAGGGAGGCTGAATAGGGCTTGGCCATAGCTGATGCATCTAATTTGCTTGCCATTCTCATCGGGGAAGACATTCTTAGCTAGGCTTTGAAAGTTTGGAATATGATGCTAGAAGTAGAGTTGTGCACATAACTGAATGAACCACCAAGAGCCTCCAGTTCTGAGTTTCCTTTGGCTGAGCAAACTAGTTGTCATCAGATGGAGACATCTGTATGTTTCTCCGAGAAAAAGTTTGGCTAGGCTGGTGCGGTTGCCATGGGCCAGATGGTAAGCCAGAGGAAGGTAATTCTTAGTTGGAGCTAAGGAAGGACCACATAAAATAAAATGTTCTAACCAAATATTTAAAAAGGTTGTGTGTTCCTTTTTAGTTGCTGGACCTTTTGTCTTCATGTGCTGGTTCATGTAAGTACTCCAGTTTGTGCAGTCTGCCTTGGATGAAAGTTTGAAGGGGACTTCTACCATTCTGTGGGCTGCAGGATCAGGGGATCTAATGTCTAGCCTAGTAATCATGGTAACATCTAGCAGAGTAGGGGTCATGGGTCCATGACCAAAGAGGAAGCAGTTCAGAGCGTTAGACCAGAAATAGCCGATGGTTTTCAGAAGGTTTTCATCTTTATCAAAGGGGGGTAATGATAAACTGAGTGCATCAGCTATGTTTAATTCTTGCCACAAGGGCATATAGGTTTTTGCTACTCTGTTATACCATGCAATCTAGCTCTCGGGTGGATTAGGCCATGCTCTTAAGCAGTCGGCCCAGGAATTTAAATTAATGTCTTGACTTACGAAGGGGATTCTATTCGCTTCACAGGAGATTAAATCTGTGGGATTTTCATAAGCTCGTGGGCCAAGACAAAAGGATTTGGGATTGGAAGGATGCGGCAAAAGGATGTCTGACACCTGGAGTTCAGAAATTCAGAAATTTATATATGGTGTCATATTTCAGAGTTTAATTTATTCGGAGCTGAGGAAAGTTGAAAGGACAGGCTCAATATTACCTTCAGGCCGAGGATTGACGTATCTACGATTGGAGATCTCGCTGTTTGAGCTTCAGAGTCCGCCATGGTTCAGATCTGATAACTTAGGGTTTGATTGTTTTGCGGGCTCTGGTTCAAGTTTTGAATACTGTGAGTTTTCGCTCGAACTTATGGAGCGGGATTCTCGAATTGCGCTCGGATTTGGAATATCTATTTCGAGTCGGATTCAGAGTGGGGGTCATGTTTTGTTCTTATGCGGGTTACTTCCAGTTTTGAATTTCGTCGGCTCTTGGATATTGGTAAAGCCCGATGCAGTGCCATCGGCTTTTGGAGGGTTGTTCGAGCAAGCAATTAAGTGATAAGGAACTTTATTCATTAAAGATAAAGTTTTTACAAGAGGAAGAGCCGATTTGACAAAGGGGCGAATCCTTCGGCTCAATCTACGCTACAGTACTACTCCTACAGTACTACCTACATCTATCACCTGTAGGTACCTAGGTGCCTACGGCGCTTGGGGCTTCACGTCGGCACGTTTCCGCCGTCGCTGTAGTCGCCGTCGTCGTCGCTGTCGCCGCTCTTATCGGCGCTGCTGCCGTCGCTGGCCTCGTCGTCGCTGCTCCAGCCGCCGCCGTCGTTGCTTTCCTCCTTGCTATCCTCCTCAGTGGAGATGAGGAATCGGAATGCGCTTCCGGCCATTGGGTCGTCTTCATTAGAGGAGGAGTCGATTTCCTCTTCCGAAGAGGAATCGACTCTTTCCCAGGAGAAGTGGTCGTCGCTACTCTCCTCCAGCTCGTCCTGGAACAAGAGCCGGAGGTCCTCGCCGTTGGTCTTGGGTTTGTCGTCTTCAGAGACGACCCCGAAGTCGAACTCCTCTGCATCCCAATACAGAGGGGCGAGCACCTCGTGCGCCGCCGTCGGGTTGTATTCCGGCGTCGGCTCTCGGCTCTCGGAGATGGGGTCGAGAGAGGAGACGGAGGAACTCGAGGAAGAGGGGGAAAGAGGGGAGCCGATGGAATTGGAGCAAAAGGAGGAGGAGATCGCCATGGCTACAGGAGGTTTGGGTGCTCTGCGCTATTTGGCTGAGGGAGGAAGACGAGTTTGTGGTGAAAGGAGTTGATTCAAGGTGAGATTAAATAGGAAAAAAATGGAAGATAAATCGGCAGTTTCACATTCTGCGAGGAGCCGGCTGCAGAGACGTTGCGTCTTCCGTGGTGGTTGTAGTGCGTTTTAATGAGCATCAACAGGAAGATGAAGCAACGAGATGGTTTTGGAATTATCATTGCCAAAACCCGGGGGGCATGTGCTATTGTCATAAATTAACAGAGTTAATTAATGGGCCGCAACTGAGTTGGGCTTAATGCAGAAATTAAAGGAGGCTTACGAATCGGCTCTTGCGTGGGCGTTCGGGCCATCTGGGCCATGTACCTATAGGTTTAAGTTCAGTTTGAGTTAGAGATAGAGTCCAATATGGACACGTTAGTTTAGATTGTTTTCTAAGTATCTGGACTATAAATATGTACCCTATGACATTCGTAAAGGAGAACGTCATCATGTCTCACAACAACAATTCTCGGCACACCGCCACCCCTAATCCTTGAGTTTCATCCAAGTAAGCGACATGCTGCCCTGATCACTTGGCAGCATTGTTCTTATTTTTACCTTGGTATTACTTGTACTGAAGCATTTTTTATGGCGAGTAGTGCTAGTTATCCAGGTATTCGTAGCATGACCTTTAGTAGATCTATCATGCTTTTGTTGTTTATCATCTACGAATATCATGTTATCTCTGCGTGATCACGTATTAATCTTATACTAATTCTCATTGCATAGAGTTAGTCGCGTAGAGATAATACCCTGCTTCTTTTCTATCTAGTAGATCTAATCTGTTATGGTTTGTTATTATACGTAAGAATCGGCTTAATATCTGCTAGTTTAGGCCTTGCAAACGGGTTGGACGATCTAGTGATGTATTAGATGCTTTGCCTTCATCTTAATAGGGATTGATCCGGGAATCGGCTTTTGCTTATTCTTAGGCAACTATTCTGGTTAAAGTTTGGTTATCTATTACGCTCGTTAGGCCTAACTACGTGTAGGATGTTCCGATCTAGCAGTGAAGCTTTTACCGTCGTGGATTAGATTAACTAGATCTAATTGAAGTAGTTTTTGAAGTTATTTACTTTATCTATTAATATCCAGATATGCAGATCTGATCTGACACCGGGACTTCGATCGGCTCTTTAAAGCCGATGCAAGAGTCGTCCCGGGGAGCCGACCACGGCTCGGACTAATGTTTACACTGTGTTTGTGCATGTAGACAAATCGTCGAAAGCACGTTTGCACCTTCCTAATCAGGTATAGGTCAGGTGGCACGCCCTACATCTCCGGAAGCATCGGCGTGTGCCAGGATCTGGGCCGTTGACCGAGGGACCGGTGCCAGCCAGCGCCCCGGCAGCCTCCCGGCTCTTTGTATTGCCTATCGCTACACGCCGGTGGGTTTTGACCGACAACAGTTCCTGTATTTCCAAATGTTTCAAAGGATTGCGGTTAAAATGGTCGAGCGGGTCCTCTGGTTGGCTAGGGGGGCTAGGGAGCTCCGAGCTCCAAAGGAGCTCAACAGACAGGATGTTTGCCGCACTGAGGCCAAGACTGCTCCAAAAATCATGCGAGCGGGGGCAGTGAAGGAATAAGTGCGGGACTTCTTCAATGGCGGCACAAAAGGGACACAGTAAATCATTGTCCAAGCCACGTCGGTTCAAGCGACAATTAGTGTTGAGCTTTTGATGGTGAGTTTCCCAAGGAAAAAAAAGACATTTTCGGGGAGCATCATTGCGCCAGATGCAAGGGGCGAAAGGGTCATCAGGAAGATGCGCAAAGGATCTGTGATAGCAAATGGCCGAAGAGGGAGAGGTAGAAGGAAAACCTCGGATGTGGCGCACATCCTCCAGAACGGAGTCAAGGCCTAAGAATGGCAACGGGTCCGATTCGGATCGGGTGGAGTATCTAGGCATCCAAAACTAAAACCCGAACTTAAAATCCGAATCCGAACCGAACACTGCTTCAAGTGAAAATCCATCCTCAAAACCGAACCCGCGGATACCGGAAACCCGTTTTATATGACAATATAGTAAAGTACTTCCTATAAACATATACATGATATATAACATTCACACATATAAACAAGAGGCAATAAATAGTAAATAATTTTCTAAGTTAATTTAGAATAAATTTAGTAGTTTAAATAAACAAAGTTATTATTAAGTATACTATAAAACAAGAGTTTCTATTGGAAACGGTTATCCATTGGGTATCCACGAACGAAAAACCAAACCCGAACCCAAACCCGACAGATTTCGGAGCCCCGAACCCGGACCCACTAGACCCAAAACCCGCAGATATCCTATCCGAACCCACCTCGTTGCCATCGTGCCATCCCTAGCCAAGAGTCACGCCTGCAAGTAAGTTGAGCAAGGCGAGGAGTTCAGCCTCAGCAGCTAAGGTGAGACGGGGGCGGAGGTTGCTGCAAACGTTGCCATCACTCATAACAGAGGAGACTGGAATGTTTGGTTTGAGAGAGTGGGAATAGAGGGCTAGGAACGAGACGGCCAGAGTTTGGCTGCCAAGCCAGGTATCAAGCCAGAACGCTGTATATTGGCCATTACCCAAGGGTGACAGGAGTGGAAAGATGAAAGTCGCGAAGGCCAGTGAGGATGCCATGCCAGGCGGCGGTGTCAATGTGCCGGATGTCGCCTAGGTGCGAATTGGCGCTCCAACCGTACTTCGAGGAAAACCATAGCTGACAGGGCAGGGTCTATGGTTCATGCAGCCTGAAGAGGAATTTGCGAAGGAGGCAACTGTTCTGAAGAGAAAGATCTTTGAAGCCTAAGCCACCTTTTTCCTTTGGAAGGCAAACCAAATCCTAAGGGACTTTACACTGAGAACCTGAGCAGCTCTATTTGCCTACCCAAAGGAAAGCACGACGTTTTTTATCAATGAGGTCAATGGCCCCTTGAGGGAGTAGGATGGAACACATGGCATAACTGGGAAAGTTTGAGACGACGGCTTGCACAAGGACCGCTCTACTTCTAAGGTTGAGAAGGTGACCTTTCCATCCAACGAAGTATCTATCAAAGCGTTCAAGGAGGGGTTGGAGATCTGAAAGCCTGGCCTTGGTAGGAGTGAGGGGGAGACCTAAGTAAGGTTGAGGGAAGCTGGAAATGGGGTAGCCGAGAATGCCAGCCATCTTGGCCGCTATAGCGTGAGGGAGGTTAATAGGCAGGAAAGTGCTTTTCTCAAAGTTAATCTGAAGGCCGGAGAAGAAAGAGAAACCAGAGAGGATTGGTTTGAGGCAGGCTAGCTGTTCGGAGCAGCCCTGAAAGATAATGAGGGTATCATCAGCATACTGGAGCATGGGGCAAGGAAGGGAAGGATCAAGGGGGTGGCGGATGTTGCCCGCCTGAGAGGCCTTATGGATCAGATGTTGCAAAGTGTTAGCTAGAAGAATGAAGAGTTAGGGGGAGAGGGGGTCGCCTTGGCAGAGACCTCTACAACACAGGATCCAGCGGCCAGGCTTGCCATTGAGGAGGACAGCCGAGTTGCTGGTGGAGGAGAGGCCACTTATCTAGTGCTGCCATTGGGTGGGGAAACCTTTAGCCCCAAGAACTCGATCCAAGGCCAGCCAGCTTACTGAGTCAAACGCCTTCCTGAAATCGAGCTTCAGGACAATAGTGGGAGCCTTTCTTTTGTGGCAGGTTTGAATAATGTCCGCCGCATAGATGAAATTCTTCGAGATATTGCGGCCCTTAATAAAATTGGACTGGTCGGCATTGATTAGAGAGGGGATAAGAGGCTTAACTCTGGTAGCAAGAATTTAGAAGAGATTTTGTTGGATGCGTTTTGTAGCGAGATTGGTCGGTAATCGTTTGCAGTGCACACGCCCGTTTTTTGGGGATGAGGACGACGAAAGATTTATTGAGGCTGCGGAGGTCTGCAAGTCTATCATAGAAATCTGAGAGGATGGCTACAATGTTTGGGCTGGTGAGGTCCCATAATTTTTTAAAGAAAGACGGCCCGAACCCGTCCGGCCTCGGGCTTGCATTTGGGTTCATGTCATGGAGTGCTAGGATGGCTTTAGAGGGGTGAAAATGCTTTACAAGGCTGGCGGCCTGGTGTGAATCAAGAGAGCGGGAAGCAAAGAGGTCATGGAGATCAAAAGAGTCAACAGAATCACCTGGGCTTCCAAGGAGGTCAGAGAAGAAATTGCATAGGACTTGCTCCTTTTCAAGAGTGTTTGGAGACAAATGTGTTCTCATGATGTAGAGACTTAATTTTATTGCGTTGCAAGCAGACAGTGGCACATTGATGATGGTAAGAGGTGTTCTCATCACTGAGGAGGCAATGGAGCACCTTACTTCATTGGCGCCAGTAAAGCGCGCGCAAGGAGGAGAGGTGCGCAAGAGAGGTCTGAACGAGATTGCGGAGGCAGAACTCAGAACGGGAGAGCAAGCGACACTCCTCAAGAATATCGGAGCAGAGATAGCCAGTTCACAGTTGGCGAGGGAAACGTCAATCGGGCGCTACCGCTTGCTCCAGAGGCGTGCAGCGGACCGAATGCGTTTTAGGCGCGGGCACAACACTCCCGTGCTGGTGGTGCGCTGAGAGCTAACACTTTTCCAGTTGTTACAAACGAGGGTGTCAAAGGAGGGGGGCAGTAGCCAATGGTTGTTAAGCCTCAAAATAGTGGATTTGGGGATGGATAGGGAGGCATTGAGGATGAGAGGGACACGGTCAGAAGTAGAGCGGGCCACAGAGGTGAGGGAGGTATCAGGGAACCTGGAGGTCCAAACTGTATTGACCAGAGCACGGTCTAGCCTGACAAGAATTGGGTTTTGCTGGTTGTTGGTCCAGGTGAAGAGGTGATCTAGGAGGGGGATCTCGAGGAGGCAGGCCCTATTGATCGCATCATTGTAAGGAAAATGGCCTCATTAAGCCATTACTTTGTGATTTTGGTGATTGAGTAACAACGCAATCAATGAGACTAATGAGTTTGTCAAGTGAACAATTATAGATCCCAGAGATGAAGGAAAAAGGCCAAGCAAAGCAAAACACGAAGAAAGAACTCAAAGAAATGAAGAAATGAACGATTTCTGCAAAAGACAGTGGGACCGAATGAACCGTAGCATAGGCACCGGAGTATTCGGTTGGCATCGGATGCACCGGTGCCCCATGACCGGTGCATTGGGCCGTGCAGTGCCCAGGCCAGGGGAGAAAAGCAAAGTAGCACCGGATACACCGGTGGTACTACTTTGAGGCGTCGGTGCAAGCACATTGTCAAGCACCAGAGAGCATGACAAGTTGGCGAGAAGACTTTCTTCAGCACCAGATGAACCGGTGGTGCACAGGAGCGAGGCACATGTGTAACTCAAGACAGAAGCTGAAGATCTCTTCAGGACCGGATGAACCGGTGATGCACCGGTGCATGGGACCGATCTAACCGGTGGCACCATGTCAGCTGTTAGAGCCCCAACGGATACCCTGAAGCTCAGAGTGACCGGATGCACCGGTGCTATACCTTCGGATACTCCGGTGCATGCGCAGAAAGTTGGGCAACGGCTCAAAATAGCTAGTTCGACTTGGAGACCTATATATATGCCATCCCCCGGCCATTTGGAGTTTGCTGGAGTTCAAGGAAGTCACAAACACACCCAAAAATATCTCCAAGCCATCCAAGAGCTTAGTGTTCATATCCTTAGCCCTTAGCACACTTTGAGAGTGTTGTGTAAAGGATAACTCTTAGTGAGTGAGATTGCAAGGCCAAGTGCCTTTGTGCTGAGGTTCTTTAGTGAACCAAAAGAGGAATTTATTGCGCCGGCACCTTAGAGCTTTGAAGGCTCGCCGGCACGTCATCAACCCTCCGACTTGGTGTGGAGTGGCGACGTCAACTTTGTGCGGGGGACATAGAGACCCCCATCCTTTGTGGAGAAGCTCCTTAGTGGAACCCGGGGCCAAGGTGACCGTGATTGTGTTCACGGAAGAGACTTGGTGGCCGAGTAGCAATACTCTTAGTGAGTGCTACAACAACGTGGATGTAGGTGTGCCTTTGTGGCTAACCGAACCACGAAATAAACACCCGCGTCAAGATTTTGCTTTCTGCTATCCCTCTCTTTAAGCTTCCGTATTTCATATTAGCAATTTGTGTGCATTTACTTTCATAGAGTAGTTTTTTGATAGGAAAGGCTCTATGTTGCTAAACTCTTTTGGGATAGGGGTTTCACACTAGAATAACCATAGTTGCACATCTAAATAGTATGTTTTAGTTTAATATTATGCAAATAGTTGGAGCCATAGGTCTAAGTTTCTAGTTTGCCTAATTCACCCCCTTCCTCTCTTAGGCTAGAGCGCCCAATCCGGTCTTTCAATCATTGAACAAGGTTGCCTCGCCATGGTCAAAGTTCCCGAGTGAGTGATCTGAGGAGTAGCAGATGATATTGAAATCACCTAGGATGGTCCAAGGCACGGTGATGGAGGTGGCTAGGTCGGTGAGCTCATCGAGGAATTCAGATTTGAGGTGGTGATCGTTGGGTCCATAAACGTTGGTGGTGGCAAAAGATAGGTCAGAGGAATTGGCATGGAACCAAGTTGTTAGCGAGTAGATGCCCAAGTGATGGCGGGAAAGGGTGAAGTCGTCACTGCACCAAGCAGTAATAACACACCCCCCGCCCCCGCCCCCCCAGCGCCCACCGAGGGGAGATGGACGAAGGAGAGGGAGAAAGGAGAGAGATTTGGAGTAAGGGATAAGATCTAATTCGACTCCTGAAGGCAAACAATTTTGGAGAGTGAAGCCAAGAACGCATTTCACTTCCGCACAGTTTTCAGACTGGCCAAGGCAGCGGACGTTCCAGGAAAGGAAAGGGATACTGCGATTACTCATATGGGAAACAACAAGAGCCACCAGTAACAGAACAGGATTGAGTAAAAGCAGGAAAACAAAAGAGCCCCAGCTCCAGTGCATTATATCTAGTATTATATCTCCAAATAGATGTAGTATAAAGATGTATTATATAAATAATCTAATAAAATTTATTTTATGATATAAATATTGTTTCGTATAATTTCACTCCAACTTAATTTGTTTTTCGTAGGAGTAATTGAAAGTGCAGCGTTGGCTCACTTGTCGGTAGCTGTGGCGTGCGGTCTATGTTTACTACTCCGAGTACGAGTTGCCGTCAATAAGCACGGAGCAGGGGGTATATGAGAGCTCGATGCTCGGAGCTTCGTCTTCTACTCCATTGAGGAGGCTGCCACCCAGCGCCAGCCGCTCTGGGAATGTCACGGCCTCACAGGCACCTCCATCATCTCCGCGGCAGGTCCACCGCCTTCACCTGCAATGCAACATGCGGCGGAGGCCATAGTCCACCGCCATGTTACCAACCGGTATTTAATGCTCATTCATAGATTTCATCCGCTAGCATAGGTATCGGTTTATCTTCGTACCGGTATTTTTGGGGTGGACTTTTGGCGTGTTTTCTAATAGTGACAGTAGTTTAGAGTAGACGAGCTTGGGATTACAATGGAGAGGGAGGAGAAGGAACGGTAGATGGGAAATAGATACGGTAACCCTATGTGTGGCTGATGATTATGGTTGGTGATTACGGGTCTACATCTAGATATTTTTAACGTTTCCGTCCAATGCGTCCGGACGCACGGGAGGAAGCATGACTCTTTTTTAGAAGATGGGTTGGATACTATTGATATTTACAAATTACATAGCCACCCCTTGTCAGGAGATCCCTTAACAAATTAAAATTACATCGATATTCTGGGAGGGTCCAGAAACATATCTTGGTCGCCTCCAGTTAGTGGTTCAGGCCCACTGCGTTATCGGCGAGTGTAAGAACTTGGATCTCTGGAACCCGTGGCCCAGCAGAAACAAACAGTAAACTAAACCAATGGACCCAAACAAATCAAGGAGGCCACGTCCAAGCAAATGGTCCGCTTGCAGGATGCGATTAGATATTGCTTGAGGTGATGGTACCCTGCAATTAAGCTTATTTATATCGTGGGCGCTTCCATCTAAAGTTAAAAGATTGTCTACATACCAAAGAGCACAAAAATGACGACATCATCCACATGCATGCAAATTGGAACTAAAAAACTATAAGTATTAAACCGAGCATTCAAATTAAATTTGGATTGTACCATTATCTTTCTTATAATAATTTTTTTAAAACAAGACCGCATATATTTGC
Organism: Panicum virgatum; assembly: GCF_016808335.1. Lineage (NCBI taxonomy): Eukaryota > Viridiplantae > Streptophyta > Magnoliopsida > Poales > Poaceae > Panicum > Panicum virgatum. The sequence continues at coordinate 9,295,261 of NC_053145.1, forward strand.
ACAATATTTTAAAATAAGTATTTTTTAGTACTTAAAAATAAATTTCGGCTACAGGGAACAAATATTTTGATTCTTGACAGCAAGGACATTCATAAGTTCATAATACTTTCTGTACTCATTGTTACGATACTGCTACGGGAGTACCATATTTGCAGGGTGGAAGGTCTCACTACTGCAAAAACAATTTTTTGGGGCAGGTAAAAACCTATTTTTAGGGGCGGACGTGATACCCGCCGCTAATTTTCGCCGCTAAAAATCAGATTTGTATGGACGGGAAATATGATCGGCCTTACAAATGATTTGTAGGGGCGGATCATGGGCTCACCCACCCCTACAAATCGATTTGTAGGGGCGGGTCATGGTCTCACCCGCCCCTACAAATTGATACAAATTATTTTCCAGAACATGAAAAGATTAGAAAAAAACTCGAAAATAGCAAAATAAAAACGACAAAAATATCATTGCTAACCAGCCACCAGCACAAGCCCCCTCTCCTATTGAGGAACTTTTTTTTTTGATGAGATATATACACTTGCGTAAACCGTGATTCGAACCGCCTACCTCAAGTCTTGCGCGTACATTCCTTACCACTACACTGCACAATCACCTGTGACTTTATAGGGTATGTTATTATTTTATATTAATTATGAGATTGATTTGTAGGGGCGGGTGATGCACCACTCGCCCCTAAAAATATCTTTCTATTTTATCTGAAAATTCATTTAATTATGGAAACTTCAAAATATGACTTAGTTATACGGGATACTATATAGTTATAGCTATCAGAGAACTTATAATAATTTTTTGGAATATTAGATGACCTTAAATGAAAAAGTTGTCAACTACAAACTTTTAGATCTCGTCATTCTCTACAATATTAATATAAAGCTTGACTCCATCCGAGATCATATGAAAAAGTTATAAATTTTTTGAGTGAAACCATTTGTAGGGGCGGGCCATGCCATCACCCACCCCTAAATTTGGATTTGTAGGGATGGGTGAGGCCATGACCCGCCTGTCAGCGTAATGGGAACGGTGGTACCCATAACCCTAGACTAATGCACGATTAAAGATGGGGAGCCCCACCAGCTGCGTCAGCCGGCGACGTCAGCCGAGCTCGGTTGTGGGCCCTCACCCGGAACAATTGCCCACGAAGGTGGGCGCCCACATGGAATGGGCCGGGCTCAGCCCGACTCGAGAAGCACATGAAGGCCTTTTCCTTCCCCTCGAAGAACCCTCCTGGTAAAAAATCTTTACCAGGCGGAAATCCCGGAGGTTACGACGCCCAGCCGCCAGGCTCAGTACATAGCCCGAGGGGGTGCGCGGCTTACCCGTAAGAACATCATGATTATGGAGATGTCGTGCGCTCAGATGATAAGAAGATAGGCAGCGGATAGCTTATCCCTGAGGTACCCATCCCATCGACTTGAAGATGGACGGAGGCCGAGGCCCACCACCGTTTACCGTGCCCCCCGTCGCGATAAAACCAGGGCAGCCCCGGCCATCTTCCCGATGTTGACCAAAGTCACCCCGGACTAGGAGGGTCCACGGGGCGACCCCTGAACCGCCACGCGGCAGCCTCGGACCGCCCCGGATGGCCCCTAGGGCACCCCAAGCACTAGGGCCCGCCAGATGACCCCGGATCACTCCGGGATGTAGGGGTCCACCCGCCAGTGTCTACGGCCCCCCGGGACACCCCGGGAGGCCCCGAGGTCGCCCCGGAGCGCCTCTGACACCGGTGGGTCCCCCAAAGTTTGCTGCAGCGGGCTCGACAAGCCGCCTGCCTGCCTGACAAAGGCAACCTGGAAGATGGCACCCACCATGCAATAGGGGCATTCACACGAGTTAGAGAAGGACAGAGAATGTAGTTGCAGCCTATAAAATAGAAAGGTCTTAGGACATGCAAAGGAACCCCTTTTTCTGGACCTGATTCATGCATTCCGGGCTTGGGTACTCCAACTCGGGATCAGTAAGAACCAATCACAACACACAAGACGTAGGGTATTACACCTCGGAGCGGCCTGAACCTGTCTAAAAACCACCGTCTCAACTCGCTTCCGTAAGGGAGATACTTGTGTGCTTTACACCCCTGGCTCAATCTCTAAACGGGGATTCTCTCAAATCCCTGCTAGCGGTACTCACCCACCGTCACCGCTCCTACAAATGCCACCATTTTTAGGGGTGGTTCATGGCATCACCTGCCCCTAGAAATGCTCTTTTTAGGGGCGGGTGACGTCATTAACCGCCGCTGAAAATGATGCACATTTTTAGGAGCGGGTGAGGGGGTAACCTGCCCCTAAAAATACTTTTTTTAGGGGCGGATCGGATGCTACAGTAATCCCACTTCATTTGTTGCAACAGGTGAAATTTTGGTCTGCCTCTGAAAAAAATCGAGATGTTATTACAAATCGTTTTTGTAGTAGTGTCTCGAGAGTCTTCTCAATCATCTTAGAATATATGACTTGCTAACCACGGATGTGAGGCTAGCCAACAATGTGGTGAGGTGTAGAGTTGTAGGCCTCAACTGACTTTAAGTCGAGGAAGCGTAACCGCGCCCAACCACATGTGCCCGGGAGAGGAAAACCGATGCGAGCCATCGATTTGGCGCTTCCTGCCTTTCCTGCGTGCCCGCACACGCTGACCTGCCACACCACCTCGCCTGCATGTGGATCCTGCCTGGGTCAGCTGGACCCGTCTCCACAGGGTGCCGCCGCTTCGCACATGGCCGCGTCCAGCTCCGCGCCTAGCGGCGCGGCGGAGCACAGAGCGCGGCTGCACGGAGGAGGAAGGGGGGCTCGAATGAGGGCCGTCGTCAATCTTGCCGTCGCCATCGTGCAGTGCCGGGAAGGATGGTGGCCGATGCAACGACCAACGAGGGCATCACGGCGGAGGGGGTTGAAGGGCGCACAGGGGCCGAATGGAGAGGGGGGGCAATGCCAGTGAACAGAGGAAGGGGCACGCAACAGAGCACGAGGGTCGCCGGCCTCGCGGATCCAGGCCCACGGAGTACGGGGAAGCAACCACGGGGGACGGCTCACCAGGCGGAGCAAGGAGCCGGCGGCGGATCGAGACCGGACTGACCTTCTGGATGGGAGGGAATGCACGGCGGCATGTACCCCAGCGGCAGATGAGGGCCATCGGGGGCCGGATTGGGTGCCGGAGCGGCGAATTGGGGTGCCGGCGTGGCGGATTGCGGGGTCGGAGCGGCAGTTTGGGGCGGCGGAGAGGTGGATGCGGCGGGGCAAAGCGCGAGCCGTGGAGGGAGACCGGGGAGGAGGGCGCATCATTGTGCCAGGGATGGGCCACGGCCTCGCGGGGCCGCCGCCGCATGGGCCGTGCCGCCGCCCCGCCGAGCGCTGCGCCGTGTGAGGAGCCGCCACCAGTCTGCCGCGCCGCGAGAGCGAGAGAGAGACAGAGAGGGAGAGGGAGAGGGAGGGAGAGCTCCGCCCACGTCAGGGCAAGAGCAGAGCCGAGGAGCCGCGCCGAGGACGCGCCTCCGTTGCTCCCCCGGCGCCACCGCCTGCCACTGGACGCCGCCACTGCCGGCCGCGCCATGCCGCTCGAGCCCCGCCGCCCGAGCTCTGCCCGCAGGAGAAGGGGGAGGGAGGAAAGAAGGGGAACGCCCGACGTCGCCGCAGATCCATGCCGCGGAGCGAGGCCCGCCGCGCGCCGACCCGCCCTGTCGTAGCTCCGTTCGCCGCCACCCCTGCTCACCATGCCGCCGCGAGGCACGCCGCGCCCGGCCAGCCTGGCTCGCCACGCCGCGCACGGCCGCCGGCTCGCCACGCCGCCACGGTCCGCCCGCGTGCGTGCACCGGGCATGCAGGGACGGGCAGGGGCGGCGGGGAATGCAGGGGAGGGCGAACGGGGGAGGGATGGAGGCAGCAGAGAGAGAATAAGGAAGGGAGGGGACCAGTAGGTGCGGGGGGTTAAAAAAACTGACATGTGAGCCTCACACTTGGTTGTTGATATAGAGGATGGGATAAAGAATGAACGGGTGCAGTAAAACTGGACGTATAGTAGAGGGTGAATTTAGATGACCGGGATAGTATATTCCTTTTAGAGGGTGAATTTAGAGTATGACGAGTGCGGACAGCAAACGCGGTATGCCCCTGTTGATGCCATACCCCCCCGGGTGGCCCCCTCCTTGGGCCCATTTCTTCAAAAAAAATTTGCCAAACACATATATTTATTTTTTTAATTCTTACTCCTATGCACCCTGGGATTGGTGGCCTAGGAGCCCTCGGAGATTGTGGACGTGACATGTGTCCCAAGAACAATCAGCCCATTGCCCATACGTGGAGATAATCAGCCCAATCCCCAATGGGAGGAAGCCCGACGCGGGGCATGGATTTGGCATTCGCTCCATTCGGCCTATACGCAACAATCAGCTCATTGCCACGCCCTTCAGCGTACCTCTCTTCCTGCTCTATAAGCATGTAACCATCAACGCATCAACCATTTTTCTCCACATTTTCAAGTGGCGCGCGGCGTAGCGCGGTTTACCTAGTATAACTTATCGAGCCTGAGCTAGCAAAAAAAAAAGAAAAAAAATCGATCGGCACCATGAGTCACCTAAACTTAAAACTCTCGCTCATTGGGGCGCAGATCACAGAGGTGCACAAGGCATGGAGTGGCGCATCCTTATCGGCGAGCTGGCAACAGGCGCAGCTATCGGCAGAGGTATATGGTGACACGTAGGTGTATGCAAGTACGTACTGGCAAGTACTATGCAGGTACAAACTGGCAAGCGCGTACGACTTCGGGCAGTACTGTGCAAGGAAAAAAAATACACCGGCGTACGCATAGATTCCAATCTATGCAATGGGGTAGCCAGTGCCACAAACCAGTTTATCAGAAAAAAACTGAGTAGCACTAGTCATGAAATCAATCCACGGAATGAAATTCTATACTAGTTTGCTAGACACAAGAGATCATGCTAGGAAGGTCGCCGGGGTGCAGGCTTGTTGGGATGGCCGGCGCCGTGAGGATTCATGCCGCCAGCGTACGCGTGTAATGCGGTGGGTTAGCTGGCGGCATGCAACAACGCGTTCCTTGATGGCATGGAGGGGGGAAAATGCCACCAGGAAACAAGTACATCTACTAATAATTAAATAAAGCAAGACTAGATTGAATCTAGGATTGAAGAAAAAACTGTTCACGGGAATCAGCAGGGTTCTTAACATGTTAGATGAAAGAAAAACTAGGATTGAAACAAAACGGATCCACACCGAACTGCATAAATGAGCAACGAAAACAACCTAGAACTTGCTGCAGCAACATCTAGCGGTAAACAGGGAACGCATCTATTAAACAAGAATTGTTCTACCGGCCACCAGAATTCATCTACCGAGGAGAATCCGGTGGGAATCATGAACGACATGGAGATGTAGATATCGTTGCGAATCTCCGACAAGCCTTTTTCGGCAGCAGAGGAGACATGGAGAAGATGTAGATGAGCCCTCTGGGTGCGTGGAACTGATCTTCTATTTATTATCTTATTATTTGGCTATCAAACAGAGCCTCCACGTTTTCTCTCAATGTCTAGAAATTCTCACAAAAATCGAAGAAAAAAAGAAAAAGTAAATATTAGCCTAAAATAGCCCTATAAATATTTATAAATTATCCACTAGTGCCATTAAAACATATTTCTATTTATAAATATAAATCTATCCATCGTTTTGCATATCAAATTACAAATCGTGCATACCTATAGAATACTAGTTATGCATACAATTAATATATTTTACCACACGTATATCTTATTATATTACTAAAATCTCAAATGCACATTAACGATTATATTATTATTAGCCAAAATAAACAAGATAGTTCTAGATTTTGTACTATATTAGACTATTACCCTCCAAAGGTTTGTTGCCGACATTGCTACAAGATACTATCGCACCTCACAATTAACACCACAAGCTCAAAAAAATTAACACCACAAGCAGATCAGGAATCAAAAAAATATCGATCAAGCCAAGATTTGTATAGTAAGCTCATCAGGCTTAGACATGAACATAGGTTGCTGAAATTCTGAATGGAATCTTATACTCTGCACTATGAAGATTTGTTGGCTTCCAATAAGTAAAAAACTTATATCGATTGTTCCCCAACAGAAACCAGACCATGGAGGCATGGCACCATGCAACAGACGATAGAATTAAACATAGTAGCAACAGACAATCAAGTTGATCATAAAATAGGGAAGCTAGCAAAAGAACAACTGAGTCAGTTGAACTGAGCAGTGGACAACATTACTACATGAGCTGGCAGATAAGAAACATATTACTACTACTATAGCGAATGGTAGTAGCTAAGATCGAGGAGTTTGGCACTTGTGATAGAATTAGGGCTGTGCGCTTGCTATGCGGCTACATCACTAACAAAGAAAGATGTAGGCAAAAGGAGACACCACTGCACTAGCAGCCGAAAAGTACTTTTGATAATTGGAGCAAGTAGCATGTGATAAGAAAAAATTAAGTTTATGAATAATAATTAGATACAAAATGCATGATATATTGAAAATATCAATACTAGCCATGCATTTTGCGCGGGTCACCTCACTAGTTATTATAATGATATGTACATGTTCCATTATATAGAGCCAACCCTTGAGAGGCATATTCGGTATAAGTACATTATTATCCTTAATCCTAGGGATATCTTAACAAAAACTACCCCCAACCCCAAGGTGAGCCACTTGGCACTATCAGTTGTCAATGGTGTGTTGGTGTCCATGGCCAACAAACGGGAGGCCACAGGGTCATTCCATCTATAAAGTACTCCCTAGTCCTAGCTCAGTTGCATCCGGTACATGCATCACCTATCAGCGTTCCTGGAAATCGCCGTTGTAGCCACGCCCTGGAAAGGAAGAGTTGCAGATTTAAGTTACATCTGCTCATGACACGCAGCTTATGTACTTGTTCATGTAACTTGCGGTAGAAAATACCGTGGATTGTCTGATCTTGCAGATCTGATGCAGCGCTGGCTAGTTGATCAGGGCCTGCAAATGCAACATGCTTATGTCAGCTTATGGATCAGTCTGCAATTCTTGTGCCGTGCTTATTTTCAATGTTATTGTGGCCAAAAATATTGTCGTTTTTGCTTTTTACAAACAGTAGCAGTTTGTTCCTCAAATCAAATAACTTCTCTAGTTTATAATTAATTACTCCATCTAATCCATTTTTATGAGACATATTTTGTTTTGTTAGGATAAATACATTGACCAACACTTACTCTATTAATGTCACAATTATATGATACAAAAGCATAATCATAGGAAAGTATGTACTTTTGAATATGAATCTAACAGCATCAATTTTTATTACAAAAATTATGCATTAGTAGAGTAATTGTGGCCAAATGTTACAAAAAATTATGCATTAGTAGAGTAATTGTTGGCCAAATGTTTGTCCTAGTGAAATGAAAGTCATATAATTTAAAGCAGTGGGAATAGCAGATTATGAGACTTAGTAAAAGATCAAAAAGGTCCTAGTAAAAAGAAGACTTGTATTACCAAAATTTCTAATATCAATAGCGTCAAAAAGAAATATAGGGAATCATAATGTCCTCAATGCCTAGCAGATAACCCACCTATTTGATTATGTAGCGTTTATCATTTACGGCACAAGAAAAGTAACTTTATTTCTAAAAGTAATTTACACTAGAAGGAATTATCATATCAGGTTATAGGTCCTTTTGCAGTTCATGTGCCTACATAAATGATAGTAGCTCTATTCTAAAATACAATCATTTCTTGGTTTATCCAAAACCATATTAAGTTTGATCAACTTTATATATAAGAGTATCAGCCCACCATATCAAAGAAGTAACACTAGGTACCGTTAGGGGTGGTAATGGATCATGGCTCTAATGCTCTCTTCACAATCCTAGTTGGCCCTTAATTTTTTTAACTCAAAATTGAATAAGATTATAGCCCGATCCTTTTAGGGCCCGGCCCTTAGATTATTTAGGCAAAAAATTATGGCCCTTTACCACCCCTAGGTACCGGTTCATCTTCGTACCGGTATTTTTGGAGCCTTAGGTACCGGTTGGTAACACCATAGGTACCGGGTGGTAATTTTTACATTAGTACCGGGTGGTACCACCAGCCGGTACCTAAGGCTCATCCAATGGTTACTTCAAAAAGGAAAATATCTCTTTTCCCTCACAAGTGATGTGTAGGTGAGATGGTAAAGAAGGTACACGTAATACAAGAGGTCTCAAGTTTGAATCCCAGCCACCACCCGCATGCATATTTTTGACAAAAATGAGTGTCATAGGTATTGGTTATTTTACCCGGTGTTAAAGTCAGGAGCCTTTAGTCTCGGTTTCGGGGTACCGGTTGGAAAAACCGGTACCTAAGGCCCTTCTCAACCGGTGCCTAAGGGCCTTTTTCTAGTAGGGTAAACTAAACAAATGTATTTGAGAATGAATCTAATAGTACTAATTAATGCGACATCATAATTATTGTTTCTATAAGCTTAATCAAACTGCAGAACAAACCAACTAGAAATTATTATATTTTTTGGATTGAGGGAGTAATATCTCTTTTCATTCACACATGCGAAAGCTACAAAAGTTGTACCGTGCACATTTGGAGAAAAGGACGATATGCCCGGTGCAGCAGTGATCCCTGAACATTCTGGCATATTAATAGTTTGTTCGAGTTCTTCGAGTGATTCCCAGACATCCTCGATGCCCACATCAACACTGCAATTGAGGTCTCCTTGAGGAATGTCGTTCTGACCTAGACCTTGATGTGAGAAATCCAAACGCTCTCCTCAGACTAAACTATTTTACGAAGAAACACGCCAAGAAAGTTAATTTTAATAGATGTAACCTACCTTGGTTTACATGTCTGTCGTCATGAACTTAATGAGATGGTCCTGATGCAGTCGGTCTTGCAGCGTTGCGGTTTGCATCTCCAAGAGGAAGGCCAGGTGCGCAATCCATCCCAGAAGAAGGACTACTCACAAAGTTCTCAGATCCTGCATTACATTATTTAGCATTTCAAAATCATAACTCTGTATAGTGAGGACTGAATTATTATAAAACCAGCCTCTCTGACCTTGAAACTTATTTGAATGATGACTAGGAGTAGGAGTGTTTTGTTGTGTTGGCCCTAGCAATATTGGAATGGATGTGCTCCCAGCAGCAGCAATAATATTTGAGAATATTTTGACAGGACGATTGCCATCCATAGCATAGTCAAATTCAATGGCATCCAATTTATTGTATGCCTGCTTTAACCATTTCTTCGCTTTAGCCTGCAATTGGATAACATATCAAATAATTTTCTCCTACCAAATACTGGTTTCAACAGCAGAAATACTGAGTGCAATTTGAACCTTTTGGTTTTCATTAAACAATTTAAACTTGCCCTCTGCATCAGAGTTATCATGAAATTCTGCTCCGATAAGATCATCCACACAATTGAAGAAGAGCGTGACATTTTCTGTTTCAACCTTGTACGATTTCAGTTCATTTTTGTCTGTGAGATCACATTTCATTGCATGTTCAACAATTGTTGCCCAGGAAGCATGCTTCTTTAATTCAATATTCAGAACCTGCATGCCATTGAGCGAATGGACGCATTAGGGACTTCGTGAAACATGTTCTGCAACTTGCTTTGAAAAAGAAAGGTTTTGCAACCATTTTTTCTAAACCAATTTCGCGCTTTATTTGAAACATATTCTCAGAGAAAAACGTCAGAATATTTACCTGACGGAGCTGATCTGGATCTCTATTAAAAGCCTTTAAGAAATCTTGCACCTTACATATGTCACTACCGGAAAACCGATAGTTGCCGAGTGTCTCGGTCTTTCTCGAGTGCCAGACCACGGGCACTCGGCAAAGATGTGGTTTGCCGAGTGCCAGGCCGCGGACACTCGGCAGAAATCTGGCACACGGCATGCCCGGGCGTTGCCGAGTGCTGGCCGGGCAGCACTCGGCAAAGCCCGAGCACGTGCCCAGCACGCGCGCCCGCCGTGCGCCGCCCGTCAGGGGGGCTGACGGCGTCAACTCTTTGCCGAGTGCCTCCAGCTGGCACTCGGCAAAGGTGAAATATTGCCGAGTGTCTCCAGCTGGCACTCGGCAAAGTAGAAATGTTGCCGAGTGCGCTGGCGTGGCTCTCGGCAAAGCTTCTTTTGCCGAGTACTGGTGCCCAGGCACTCGGCAAACTTGGTTAAAAAAAATTTGGGCCTTCAAATTTTTTTGGTCTCCACTTAAATTTGATAATGTAATTCCTAGTAATATAAAATAATTTTATTGATTGGTTTACTATTTTTCTTTAATTTTTTTGTTTGCGGGGAATAATCCGTCGAAGTAAATTTAAAATTAGAAGTGGGTCGAAATTTCAAAATCAATGAATGGAAATTTCATATTTATGTACCTGAATCAAAACTGATGTCGTATGCGCGAAAGAACTTAAAAGTTGAAGCATCTTTATCAAGAAACTTGATCACAAGCGTGTGCACGGACGTTCGGAAAAAACCAAAAATAGCATGCAATGTCTGAAAATCATGGGAATTGTGCAAATCTCTTGGTTTCATGCGAGAATAGAGTGGAAAAAAATTGACAGCGTTTCGGACACGTGACAATGTACGCCACTTATAAGCCGGAGAATCTCCGAAGAAGTTTCGGAGAGATGTGTAGTATCCGGTTGGATTTGTGGTTGAAATAAAAGTCGCATTTGATTTTCAATGTGAAACTTTTTATATAGAGAAATAACTAAAAAACATGTGTCTTGTGAAAATTTGGTTAATTTTTGAATTTGTTATCTATATATTAAATTATTTTTGGCACACATTGAAAATCATTATATTTAGTTTTAAGTTGACCTTTAAACGCATGAAATAATAGGTTTTTGCATCAAGCATGAACCATAATTTGTTGCTTTATTTTGGCAAATTATTTAGTTGGTAGTCACTAAATTTTTTATACATACCTCATCAAAACAAATTTGTTGATATAAATTCAATTCGACTTTAGAAACACATGAAATAATAGGTTTTCTTGCATAAAATCTTGAAACATGAAATTCAAATTATGTTAATTTGAGTTTGAAATAATTATGCATGAAATAATAGGTTTTCTTGTATTATGTTAATTTAGTTCCATTGTTTTTGCAACTCACTGTAAAAAAACTATTTGCCGAGTGCCACCTGATCCGGCACTCGGCAAAGAAATGAATAATTTTTTAAAAAAAGTCTTTGCCGAGTGCTGCCGATCTAGCACTCGGCATAGCCAAAGTTTGCCGAGTGCCGGATCAAGGTACTCGGCAAAGAACGAGAATAACACCCCCCACCAGCGCCAACCACTTAATGCACTTCTCCATTCCGCTCACGCGTCCCGCCGTGCCCCGCTCACGCCCCCGACCCGCCGCGCCGCCCCGCCGCCGCCGGTCGCCTCCCTGCCGAGTCTCCCCCGCTGCCGGTCGCCGCGCCGACGCCCCCCTTCCCCCCGCCGCCGTACGCCTCCACGTCGGCTCCTCCCGCCGCTGTCGCTGCCTCCCCGCCGCCTCGCGCCGCCGCCGTCACCTCCTAGCGCCCCCCCCCCCCCCCCCCCCCCCGCCGGAGCCCTTCCTGCCGCTTACCCCTGCCTCCACGCCAGCGGGCGCCCGAGGCCCGACGGCCGGCTCCTCCACGCCGACCGGCGCACGAGGGCGCAGCCTGCCGCCGGGCTTCGCCTCCTCGGCGCCTGAGGGAGCGCGCGCCGGCGGCCCCCTCCCCGGCCGCCTTGGAGGCCACCCCGCCCCCCCCCCTCCCGGCAGCAAGGTATTTTTTTTAAAAAAAATATTTAGTTAATTTTTTTAGATGGTAACTACAATTGCATTATGATTTGTAGGTAGTTGTTTAGGTAGATTTAGATTTTTAGTTAGATATAGATATTGTTTGTTTGATTTATTTATAATGATTTAGTTTATTTTGTTTAGGTAGATATAGATTTTAGATGTTAATTGTTTATATAGTTTATTTAGACTTTTTTAGTTTATTGAGTTTGGTTATTTTAGATTATACAGATATTGATAACAAAATGATATATTTAGTTAGTTTATTAATAATTATATTTTGAAGAGCAACCCGTGAATATGGTAGAGCACGTACACTAGTTAGGCGTCTCCCGTTCGAACAAATACGGTTGCAAATATGCAGATATTTGCATATTGATGGCCGTATCTGTTTCGAATTGTCCACGTTTTTGGACAGCCCGAGGATGCGTAGATGGAGTTAGTTTATATGGTCCACTCCGATCCGAGGCAGAGTTTCGGCATCATCTCCCTGTTGTTCTTCGGATACACAATCTCCCTTTCGGGACGTGTATCTGGAGAACAGCGGGGAGGTGCTGCCGAAATTCTGTCTTGGATAGGAGTGGATCATATAAAGTGACCTCATCTATGCATGGTCGGGTGGGATTAGGACCTATCTATTTACCTACTAGAGTCTAAGACGAACATCTACATGTATTTAAATTTGATAGTAGTCGCTGACATCTTAGAAGATGGATGACCGTGAGTGGATGTACACCGGCCGGGTAACTCGAGCTACATGACCAATGAATGGATTGAGAAGACTAACGAGTTCTTGGAAGGGGCATGGGCGCAAGCTGAAGGGTCGAGGTTCATGTGGTGTCCCTGCAAGAGTTGTGGAAACCAGAAACGGAAGACAAAGAAGGTCATGGGAGAACATCTTGTCAATTATGGATTTACGACAGACTATACCCGGTGGATCTTTCACGGTGAAGCCCATCGTATGAGGGACGAGGTCGTGAGGCAACGCATCGATGAATGTGATGTTGCTGGTGGGATTGGAGACATATTAGACGACTATGAAGAGGCACATTTCGGTGAAGGACCGCAGGAGGAGGAGCCAGAGGCAAGCACAAAGGTGTTTTACAAGATGTTGGAGGCGGCACAGAAACCTCTTCACGGCCAAACAAAGGTTTCTCAACTAGACGGCATTGGACGCCTTATGGCCTTAAAGTCCCAGTTTGGCCTGAGCCGAGATGCCTTTGATAGTATGTTGACCGTTTTTGGGAGCATGCTTTCGGAAGATCACATTCTGCCCAAGACAATGTATCAGGCGACGAAAATCCTTAGTGCACTGAAGATGTCATATGAGCAGATACATTCTTGTCCTAATGGGTGCATCTTATTTAGGAAAGAGCACGAGGCTGAAATTTACTGTCCAAAATGCAAAGCCTCAAGATTCCTGGAAGTGGATGCTGGTGACGGTCAGCCTAAGAGGCAGCTCACGATTCCTATGAAAATTGTACGTTACCTTCCGTTCATTCAGAGGATCCAAAGACTCTATATGACCGAGGAAACCGCGAAACAGATGACATGGCACAAAAAAGATGTTCGATACAACCCAGATAAGATGGTGCATCCCTCCGACGGTGAGTCATAGACTCATTTTGATGAGATTCATCATGAGAAAGCTAAAGAAGCTCGTAATGTACGTGTTGTGCTGGCAACCGATGGGTTCAATCCTTATGGTATGATGGCCGCATTGTACTCATGTTGGCCCGTGTTCGTTATTCCCTTGAATCTCCCCCCGGCGTTCTCTTTCAACGACAAACCATATTTGTGTCGTTGATTATTCCTGAGCACCCAGGGAATAAAATGAGTGTTTACATGGAGCCTCTAATCGATGAGTTGATCAAAGCATGGGAGGAGGGGGTGTGGACGTACGACCGAGCGACAAAGACAAACTTCGGAATGTATGTGTGGTACCACTACTCTCTGCATGACCTCCCAGCGTATGGCATTTTCTACAGGTGGTGTACTCATGGAAAGTTCCCATGCCCAACATGCAAGGCAACTCTGTAGTTCATTTGGTTGAGAAAGGGGGGCAAGTATTTGTCGTTTGACAAACATCGACAATTCCTTCCTGCTGACCATCCATTTAGAAGAGACATTAAGAACTTCATGAAAGGTGTCGTAGTTACACAATCTGCACCGCAGATGCTGACGGGTGCCGTGCTTCATGCTCAGATAGATGCTCTCCAGGTCAATGATGCAGGTGGTTTTGTGGGATATGACGAAGAACATTCCTGGACTCAGGTCTCTAGCTTGTGGAGGCTTCCCTATATTAATGATCTCCTCCTTCCACACAATATTGATGCCATGCACACTGAAAAGAATTGGGGCGAGGCTCTTTTTGGAACTGTCATGGACATTCCTGATAAGACGAAGGACAACGTCAAGGCTCGAGTGGATCTGGCAACGTTGTGCGATAGACCAAGATACGAAATGAAGACTCCGAGACCAGGGAGACAATGGAGGAAGACTCTGGCGGATTTCGTCCCAACGAGGCCCCAAAAAAGGAAGCACTAGAGTGGATCCAACAGTTACAATTTCCAGATGGGTATGCAACGAAACTGAGGAGGGGAGTTAATTTGACTACGATGCGAATCAACGGGCTGAAGAGTCATGACTACCACATATGGATTGAGCGGCTTCTTCATGTGATGGTTCGAGGCTATCTCCCTGATAATATATGGCGAGTGTTGGCATAGTTGAGCAATTTCTTCCGCCAGCTGTGTGCTAAGGAGTTATCTCGGGTCGTCATTTCGGACATGGAAAAAGTGGCCCCTGTGTTGCTATGTAAGCTGGAGAAGATCTTTCCACCTGCCTTCTTCAATTCGATGCAGCATTTGCTTCTACATCTTCCGTACGAGGCACGGATGGGGGGGGGCCTGTGCAGTACCGTTGGTGCTATCCAATTGAGAGATGTCAGAAGGTCCTTCGAACGAAATGCAAAAATAAATGTAAAATTGAAGCTTCTATTGCAGAGTCATATATTCTGGAGGAGGTGTCAAACTTCACAACCAAATACTATGGTGACAATCTTCCCAGCGTGCATAATTCACCCCCTCGTTACAATGCTGGCGATAATGAATCGAGTCTCAGCATCTTCCGAGGACAACTTGGAAGTGCAAGTGATGCGAGGTACAAGACCTTGAACCATGAAGAGTGGCGCCGTATCATGCTATACATGTTGACCAACCTTTCCGAGGTGGAGCCATATATTGCGTAAGTACTCAACATTGTGCCCAATTCACGAGTTTCCGTTTCACAAGTTTCCACTACTTAGCATCCAACCCCCTTTGTCATTTTTGATACAGGGAATTTCAACAACTATTTTGGCGTCGCTCAAGGGCTCCAACCCCGATGGAAATGGAGAGTCTTCTTAAAAATGGCGCGAGAAATTCACAACCCAATTTCATTTATTGGTTTCAACAGAAGGTAGTCTTGAATTCAAAAATCTATTCCATTTCGTTGTCCTCGAACTATATGACAAACTATCCTGCATACGCTTGCAGGGCCAAACTGATTCGTCCATGAGTGCCGAGTTGAGATAGGTTGCCGATGGTTTTAGCTACAGGGTCAAGTCGTTTAACATTTATGATGAGAACGGATATCGCTTCCACACAATGACATACGAGCAGAGTCAACCTAATCGAAGAACCACTAATACCGGCGTTTTTACGCCAGGTCAAGACGGAGTCGAGTATTACGGAAGAGTTGAAAAAAATATATGAACTCAAGTTTCATGGTTCTGTACCGCTCACTCCAGTCATTTTCAAATGCCATTGGTTTGATCCAACATTAACAAGACGTACCCCTAGTGTTGGCCTAGTCGAAATTCGACAGGATTCAACGTTACAAGGCGAAGATGTGTACATTGTGGCTCAACAAGCCATACAAGTTTATTATCTCTCATACCCGTGCCAAACGGACCACCGTCTTCGGGGTTGGGATGTTGTGTATAAAGTATCGCCACACGGTAAACTACCTCTCCCAAACAACGAAGATTACAACAATGATAGAGAGTTTTTTCAAGAAGAGGGGCTACAAGGGAGTTTTGAGATAGACTTATCCGACGAGATTGGAATGGAAGTCGACAATAAAAGGGAAGTTGACGAGGAAGGTGGAGATGAGGTTCAAAATATTCAGGACTTACAATTACTAGAGCGACTACGTTTAGGCAGAGACAGTGAACATGACATTCCTCCTTCGGATTCTGCTGGTTATGTTGACATAGCTGATAGTGATGATGAGGATTACGATCCAGCTAATCCCGATTATGATGACTACTTCTAAAACATGTAGGACTCGCAATATTTAATATATATTATGTTAATTTGTAGTTATATTTTCTTTATTTTCATTTATTTGCAAGTATTGTCTATCCTGACTAATTCGTTCACTCCTTTTGATTTCAGGTAACTAAACAAAGATGTCAGGCGGTCACAAGATGACTTGGCTGAGCTCCTTGTACAGAGGCAGTGGTGGAGGAGGCGGTAGTGGGTCCGACGCACCCGAGGGGTCCGGGAGCCGTAGTGTTCGCAAAGGTGGTGGAGGAGGGGGAGCGAAAGGGAGACGGAGAGGGAGGGGTGGAGGAGGAGGTAGTGGGAGTGGTGGAGGAGGTAAGGTGAGGAGGGGGAGGAGGGAGAGGACCCCTTCTCCTGTAGAGGCCGAGGAGGAGGAGGAGGAGGAGGAGGAGGAGAGGGTGGAGGACCAAGGGAGCGAGGAGGAGGAGGAGCACGTGGAGGGGGACGAGGAGGAGGCCGAGGAGGGGGCGGCAGGAGATGAGCGGGTGGTGTGGTTGCGTGGACCGTCGCAACTCCCGCGACGTCCGATACCTCTAGCGAGACGCCCGATGATTCGGCCACTAGAGCCTAAGTAAGTATGTTAGTACTTATTTATTATGCATTACATATATTTAAAATTGCAATACTAACTAAAATTTTACCTTAAACACTCATGGAGGGGGTGGTTTTTTATGCAGCCTGGTGAACACAAACGGAAGCCCAATGGTATCTTGGGTCTTTTGTGCTGGCTGCACTTCCCCGGGCTCGTGATGCATACCGGGGTGCTGGAGCCGGCATACACGTGGGACCACTACATGGCCAGCCCGAACGCTACTGATCGCGAAGGAAGGAACTTCACCACCAAAGTGAGGCGGGTGGTCGGGGAGTTGTGGGTAAGTCATCCTCGCACTAAAATAGTTAAAATATCGCATTCTATTTCAATTTTTGGAATAATGATTGCAATTATCTTGTTGGTATATATGCAGGATTTCTATAGGTGCGAGGAAGGCTATGAAGCCCGGGCGAACAAGCTGGCTCACCAGGCTTGCTACAAGCTGGTGAAGGACATGCACTACGAGGCGCATGTCCAGGCCGTCGTTGTGTACTGCACTGAGTTCGAGAAGAGGAGTGTCAAGAAACCAGCCGCAAGGGACATCTTCCTCACGCGAGACTAGTACTTAAGGGTAAATAAATGCCATCTCTACTCATTTATCTTGTATTTGATATTACAATATGTCATGCACTTCATTATGTTTAGGTGCCTCCGAACTGGTGCGCAAACAAGGCCGAGTGCTGGTCTATAATGGTGGACAAGTGGATCAGCGAGGATTGGGCCCGCCAGCACGCCTTATGCCGGGAGCGCCGCTTGATGATGCCAGGTCCGGCACATCATCAAGGGAGCCTTAGCCTCGGCGAGTACAAGAATACTTGGGTAAGTTCACTAATTTCTTCATTCTTTCTAAAGCTATATTTTTAATTCTTACTAATCATCTTGTTGACTTCTTGGCAGTCGGAGTCTCATCCAGGCCAGTCTTGCAACGACTTCACGGCGTACGCCATGTCTCACATGGGCAGGGCGACGTCGGACGTGGTCTACAACCCGGCGGCTCCACCAGAGGCCTACACAAACCCAAGCATCCACGCGCGCATCAATGCGTACACGAAGGTGGGAAGGGCGCTCCACGGGGAGACTTGGGATCCGACCACCGCGCCACTCTCTGGAGAAGCCATCATGAGGGCGGGACAAGGGAAGAAGCACGGGCGGTACTTGATCGCCAACAGCTTGGTCGACACGGCGAGTACGCCCAGTCTCTCACAGCTTACGGCAAGTACCACCAACTCGACCCCACCCATACACCCACGGCCTGAGACTTCAGTGGCCGGCATGCACCAGAGATAGGTTAGTTTAGATTTAGTTGCCATTCTATGATTAAAATGAAACTTTGCTTCGTATTGTAACATGGAGGTTTAAATCTTGTAGGCCGAGATGGAGGCAAAGTTTGAGGAGGAGAGGAGGTGCCGAATGGAGATCGAGGCCAAGCTGGAGCTGGAGCGGAAGCTGAGGGAGGAGCAGTCAGTTATGTTGCACAGCATGGTCACCTGGATGCAAGGACTTGGCGCGTCGATGAACTATGCGACGCCGCCTCCTCCCTTCGCCTTACCAGCTCAGCCTTACTTTTCTGCAGGACCTTCTGACACTCCCGTGAGTATGCTTTGTTTGTAGATATTAATTATTATATCTTTGTTATTCTTACTCAATTTATGTGTTTCTATTTGCAGAATCAGTCGTGGAACGCATCGAACGACCCTCTTCCGGACCAGAACTCGCCGGCGGCCCCGTGGCAATCTTGGCCACCCCCCCCCCCCCCCCTTCCACCTGACCGTGAGTGATTTGTAGTACCCTACTGGACTTGTGATGTGATGGACTTGTAGTACCCTTGTGGACTTGTGATGTGATGATGGACTTGTATTCGGACTCTATCTATGTGATGGACTTTCAGACTCGTTTTATGTGATGTGATGGACATTATCTTGTGTTATTTGTATCGATGCTATTGTCGCAATTGACAATTATATATTTGTCGTTATAACTGCCTGTAATGACCCCTGCATTTATATATATATTTGTTATAATTGTATGGAAAAACAGAGAGAAAAAAACAAAAAAAATAGACCACTTTGCCGAGTGCTTAAGCCAATACACTCGGCAAAGTGGCCTTCCACAGGACAGCACGACAGTACTTTGCTGAGTGCTAAAACTCTGGCACTCGGCAAAGTTTCAAACGTTTGCTGAGTGCCAGGATCCAGCACTCGGCAAAGCGGCCACGTGGCGCCACCCTGGGCCGGCACTTTGCCGAGTGCCTAACGGCGGACACTTGGCAAAATTTGAAGTGGCGCCACGTGGCTGCTTTGCCGAGTGCCAAGCCTCTCGGCAAAGTCTTTGCCGAGTGCCCGAAATCTGACACTCGGCAAAGATCCATTTGCCGTGGGAGGCTTTGTCGAGTGGTGTTTGCCGAGTGTAACACTCGGCAAAGAGTTTGCCGAGTGCAAACTGGCCTTTGCCGAGTGTAACCGGCACTCGGCAAAGCCAGTGAATCCGGTAGTGTGTTCTTCTGCTCGAGCCTTTTATGGTAAACTCCACCCTTTGCTATTCCCTTTAAACAATATACTTTGTCATCCAACTTTGGAAGGGGACTCTTTTCATTTGCTGTTAAAAATAAAGAAAACAACAATCATAATTTGATTCAGATTCAGCATATGAATACAAACTATGATAATTTTACCCACCCACAAATTAGTGGGTTCGATTTTGTCACCTACCCTTGCTCCGCTCTACCTTCACGGTGAAAGGAGGGTGCATGAACGCCTCTTCAACCCGAGGTCCTCCAATGTTTTCACTTCTACAAACTCTCGCCGCAAGGACGAACTCCCTAGTGCGTGTCCCCGTGGAGCCTTCCTTGAAGCGAATGTTACCAAGAGAGGCCTTGCCATTGACTAGCTTCACGAGTCGTTCTCCGTCCAGCACAGATTCTCCTCCATCTCGGCTCTTCCTTATTTGGCGGTCAAAATCCTCTTCAGTCCACTCACCTTTGCAGGAATGGTCGCTCTCTAAAGCCACAATTTCCACTGTCAGTGAAGCAAGGTGACCCAATGAGATTATTTGATCATCCCTGCATATCACAATCTCTATTCCTTCGTTGCTCTGTGCTAGTATGGGTATGTTTGTGTAGATGATGCAAGACTTCAAACTGCCATGGAAACAAAGCTTAAACTTATGATTCTGGCATGGGCGTTCTTCGTTGATGTTGTGTGCCTGGCTCGATGGTCCTGCTGCCTCCAGCCTAAATGAAAGTATAAGAGATAACTGTTTTTAGAAAGGTAAAGTGAAAATTGTTTGGAAACTGTATTTCCATCACATCAGCTGCAGGTATTGTTCAGTTATATACCATGTAAGAGCATCTCCATCAGATTACTCATCTCTCATGTGTCTTGCATATTTTCTCTCTCCATTACCAATAACACTTTTTGTGTTTCTAGTAGACAATGCAGTAGCATATTACTCATGGGATAGGATAGAGAGAGGAATCCTCTACATCTGAGCAAGAGGGAGGTGTGCTTTGGTAATCACCAAAAATATTTTGATATTGAGGATAGATTGGTAATCTGCTAGAGCATTTCTCACTAGCACAAAGATAATTTTTTGTATTAGGGAAAGATATGAGCTGCTAATCTGCTCGGGACGCACTAGCTCAAAAGGGCATCAAACATGTACATTGGGGGCGGGGGGTGGGGGGGGGGGGGGGGGGGGGACGGTCCAACACCTGCAACTTGTTATGTATTTCCAAATATTGCCCTATGCCCATTGACCAACTGATGTAGTTGCCATACAACCTCGTAGGTGGTTTTCTTGTTCCTAATAAACTTGCTAAAATTTCTTAAGAGTTTGACATGCTCACCATTGAGTTCGAATCTATTTTTGACAGTCATTAATGTGGAAGGATCTATATCAAACTTTTTTTAGGCGGTGTGTCGTTTAGGCAGAGGTCGGGAAAATTTCAAGACGATGTATCACCTTGATGTATTGTGTTTGAAATCAACAAAATTTCCCTTTTCAAAAAAATATGATTTTCCCACTCAGGCAAGCGTGTTGGCATAATTATTCTTGCATATCTCTCTAGCCCCTCCTTGTGGTATATGAATCATGTCAGATAACACTGGAGGCCAGATGATAGCTGTATCGCGATTAATAGACACATGGGAGAATCTAAAAAAATATATAAAAACTTGTAGGTGTTACAATGTAATAAACAAAGATGCAGGTGGGTACTGAAAACATCTCAAACTTGTACCATTTTTCCGAATCAAAATGCCATGAAAATGTTGTTATGAACAAGAAATTTGATTCATAAACGACAATGCCCAGATATTGTACCTAGCAGGATGGTGATCAGCATACCGAGTCCGCTTGCTCCAATTTGGTTTCATACCAAGGAGGGACTACAAGACAAAAGTAAGTATCTTTTAGTTTACATTAATTATTTGATTCATGTAGTTAATGCCTGGCTGCTAGCTACATTTTCATTTTAGGCAAAAAGTGGCCTCCAAACATTCGTACTGCAAAATTACAATATATATGAATTTTTAAAGCCTATGAGGACCTTAAATCCTTCCTCGATCACCTTATTTCCTTCCTCTCTCATCTTATTTCCTTCGTTAATCTTCATCATAGCCATGTTCACTTTCTCCGTAAAAGGGTCCATGCCACTGTAATTAGGATGTGGGAACAAATATGTTAGGAGAATTGCAAGACGGATTCTCATACAATAATTAGGATGTGGGAACAAGTATATTAGGATAATTGGGATGGCTTCTCATTAGATAATTAGGACGTCGGAACAAATATATTTGGGAAATTGCAAGATGGCTTCTCATACGAGATCGGTCTTCATGGTAAGCCATTTTTTTACAAATGTTTATTTGCATTTTTTTTAAGGACCGGTCTTCTTGGGAAGCCATTTTTACAAGTGTTTATTAGTATTTTTTAAGTGGCTAAAAGTTCATTAATACAGTTACCAGCTTTTCCAATAGTTGTGATTCCAATAACATAATGTCACACAACTTCATTATCCATGGTTTTGTGGTTATTTAACTAAATATACTAAAATTATTTGGCACTTGTGAAAACAAAATGTTCTGAAAAATATCCACTTTATAGAAGAAAATGTACCGATGGGCGCCATAACCACCCTGCTCTAGTGATCTTTGTTGTTGGCTAACAATAAAAGAGTAATATTGATCCTGTGAAGATAAGAATAAAAACAACTATTAATTAAAGCATACAGTAAAATAAAAAGAAAATTAAAATAGATGTAATTACATAAATATACCATTGGGACTGCCCCTAAGGTGCTTGCAGTAGGTTTGGTTAATTAAATGTTTTGATTAGGGAGACCTGCGTCATTTCTGATGAGTGATGACTACTGGTATGTCCGAAAAATCCTAGGTAGGCCGCCTCCAGGCTTGTTGCGTCATGTTCAAGAAACATAATACTCACCTTAATTTTTTTTTTAAAAAAAAACATACTACTCGCCAGGGAAGTAAACGGAGGGGGAGCACCGCCTGAGTAACTGTTCCCCTGCTCGTCCGATACTCTGCACACATAGATCATTGTCACCGATAGTATGCCTACAACGATCGAATTCTTATTCTTTCATGATCTCACGGCCTCGCCGCCGCCTCTTGAACACACCGCCCCCAGTCTAGTAGCCCAATCGTACAGGTACATCTACTTCACCGTCTTGAAATTGTAGATCGTTTCGCTAACTCCAGATGCATATATAGGTCTATATCCATAGTAAAATCTGTACATTTGGATTTATTAAAACGGTATACAATTGGAACGAAGGAAATACTTAGTAAGCGGAAAATTTTTAAGGGACTCTTTACCAGTCTAGTGACATATCCAAGTATCCAGTCCTCAAAATCTGTTGAATATTATGGATTGTCGGGTGTAGAATCCATGGTGCAGATTTTCTTTTTTTTTTACATCATCCCTTTGACTTCGTGACCTATTCCGCACTTCGTCTCGGCCTGAGGACTAAGGAGGCACTCACCCACCTCCATCTCCGCTCCACACCGGAAGTGTCATGCCTGCTCCCATCCCCTACTACAGTACCGCCTCGCTGTCCCGGTCGCCCGCCACATGCCTCCACTGCCATAGTGCCAAGCCGGCGGCATTCCAGACAGAGGCGGGTGCACTTGGTATACAAGGTTATTCTTTGAATACCTATTATTTTTGTTAATTTATAGTATTTAAAAGTATAATCAAATATATATGTGTTGATAATAGATATAAAACAGCCATTTTGCTTTGCATTTTGAATACGCAACCTTCGGCCCGCCTCTAATCCCAGGCATCCTACCACAATCGGGAAGCCAAAAACTCATCCAAACCTCAGAGACCCAAAACCGTACCCTAAAGAAGAATAGCTCACTGGAATTGCCGCTGCCGAAGAGGAAGGCCACAGGGCCTACTTGGTTTGCTACCAATTTTTGCCATGTCAAAATCAAGGCGTGCCAAAAAATTTTGGCTATCATTTGGTTCATGCCTAGAAAATGGTCACTGTAACCAAAATTTTGGTAAGTTACTAGAAACTTCTGAAACCTTGCAAAAGAAGAGATTATTGGTTGGCACCAAACTAAATGAGCACCTAAATTTTTTGCCAACATTTTGGCATGATCTAATTTTGGTAAGCCAATATATTGGCTTGCCATGATTTTGGCTTGGTAAAAATTGGCATCCAACCAATCAGGCCCACAGTGCCAGTGCCACACCAACCTCCAATTCAATCATATGGTAAGAAATTCGACCGACTCTTCCAACTAAATCTATTGACAGATGTAGCGAAATTCAAATTTTAAACTAAGCTACTTCCCAGCCGAACACTTCCGCGCGTCGGCGTCACCTTCCCGTCGGCCGGACAGTGAGCCACATCGTTTCTTTTAGGGAAGAAAAAATTCTGGAAACTTTCAGTTTTGAACTGTATGACAAGCAAGAAGAAAAGGAGACTTACCCTTGAACTGTGCTCACGGCGATGAACAATATCATTGCTAAAAGCAACAATACTCTGAATGTTCTGCGACATTGAAGAGTCTCATTCTCTCCTGAATCCTCCCAGAAGTCTGTCGTTAAAAAACATAACGCGGATGCAAGGAGGGTGCAGGGGGAGCTGGAGCCCACCCAAGAGCAGCTGCGCCCATGAAGACATAGGAAAGATAAAAGAAAAAGAAGAGGGAAGGAAACAAGCAAAATGAAGAGATGGAAGAAGAAGGGGCTCAGCTCCTCCTCCAATAATAAGCACCCCTTGATGCATGAGAAGTCTTGAAGTTCAAGTATTGCCAATACTAGATAAAGCGGAAGAAGAACAGTGAATCTCCATGGACGAGCCATGTTTCGGTTTCTGGAACTCCAGTTTCGTTCGCAAGAAAATTTGGACTATGTGGTGGACGCGTCTTCATCGTGGGGGAAACAGAGCAAAAGGAAGACCCGGCCGACTCGCCCAGAGCGAGCTCGAGGGCGAATGCTCGGTGCTCAAAACATTTGTACGTATAGATGTTATATAGAGAGAGAGGAGAAGACTAGCAGGTTCCTGGAAGTTTGACAGAAGTCCTCATAGTTCGTCTTCCTTTCGGCTAGGTTCGCTTTATCTAAACATCGTATCGCCGACCAATACCTTTTACACCTCATTTCAGATTCGGAAAGATCAAGTTTGTGGCTTTTTTAGCGTTCAGATTCCCAAAAATTGTTCCCAATCATTTCACATATTTGATAGGATCTATCTATCTATTATATTACTAAAGGAGTGTTAAAAGAAGTCACCACGTTCGCCGAGAGGGTCTAGAAATTCCCACATTAATCTAAAAAATTATATTACTAAAGGAGTGTTAAAAGAAGCTACCACGTTCGCCGAGTTGGATTTTATGAAGATCTAACGGTTCAAACTAACTCAAAAGTTCATATCAAATACGATTAATAAATAGCTAATTTCGGATTTAAAAAATTAAGGAAAATTAAGACATGGCAAAGAGTCCATGCTGAATACTATTAGTAAATAGTTTAATTCGGAATTTAAAAAAAATAAGGAAATTAGGGCTTAATCAAAGAGTCCATGTTGAATACAATTACTAAATAGGAAAATTCTGAATTATCAAATTAAAAAATAGCATTACCACTAGATAAAAATTAATATTAGCTGAATAGCTAAATTTAAAATTAAAAGTATAAATTCTATTATATTATTAAGGGAGTGTTAAAACAAACCACCACGTTCGTAGAGAGGGTCTAGAAATTCCTACGTTATTCTATGACTGTCCAACTGTTGTCAGTTGACTAATTTTTTAGTATGTCATATTGTTAGTACCTGTTAAAAGTTTGGAAACGGATTATGCGTTCTGGACGATTGAAGAAGAGGGGGGCATGGGTAATACGTGAGCTTGATGGAAAAACATATGTTTTAGAATTAATTTGGACTATTAATACCTCTTTGCAAAGAGATAATGTTGACTTGAATTCCTAGCAACTACTGGTAGCTAGCAGCACGGTGGTCGCAGGCAACAGGCTGGCAGAGGGAGCCTCCGACGCGATGTGCCCCCGGTATCGTGGCACTGCCCCGACGTGAAGGGATGTCGAAGATGGATGGACGGACGATTTCGTGATGATGATGGAGTAAAGAAACGCAATGAGATGTCAAATACGATTAATAAATAGCTAATTTCGAATTTAAAAAATTAAAAAAAAAAGACATGACAAAGAGTCCATACCAAATATGATTAGTAAATATAGCTTAATTTGTAATTAAAAATAAGGAAATTAGGACTTAACCAAAGAGTCCATGTTGAATACAATTACTAAATAAGCAAATTCGGAATTATAAAATTAAAAAAATTAGCATTGGCACACGACAAAAAAATTATTATTAGCCAAATAGCTAAATTAAAAATTAAAAGTATAAAAAATGGCATCAAATATCATTAATAAATAGATAAATGCAAGAACTAGAATAAAAAACATTATTGTTGATACGTGTAGTGATTATGAATCATATTAAGAAGAAAAATAGCTAAATAAATAGTATCAAATGCAATAATAAAAGTCCAAGTTTGAGTTTCATGGCAAATAGAGTTAATAAATACTCCAAATTAACGAAGATCTAAATAATATTTGTGTATAGGATTTACACCATTCGATTTAATGAAGATCTAACGATCTAAATTGGACAAAAGAGTCCATGTCCAATTTAATGAGATGCAATATTTTAAACTACCAAAAAGTGTCTTCATCCAATTAAAGTTAAATACAGGGTCCGCATGACATAAAAACTCATGTTACCATCTATGTCTCGCATTAACCTTCCTTAAAGATGCAAAAAAAATGGCAGCAGCATAAGCGTGACAACATAACCATAGTTGTATTGTATTGGTACTATTGAAAGAGATAATTGCTTTGAAAAATCGTTAGAACGCCCTGCACTATGACGCGACCATAGTCTTTGTCCGAGATTCCGAATCACAACTTTTTGAGTCTCAAGAACGTCATGCAGTACATGCAGCTGCATGAAGCACACTGGATTCTACTCAAAATCATTGCCGAACTCAATCAATCCATTTCTTCTGGAGCAACCAAACGTCAAGATAGGGACGAAAAAATAATGATGATGCGCAGAGTTTCACATATTGCAAGACCATTGGCACCTTATGATTGTAAGTGTGGGCCAATGAATACGCAGACGAATTAATGTGAGAGAAATATCCGCTAAAGAACCAATGCTTTCTCCAAACAAGAATTATCATCATAAATATTGCATATTCTTGAACAACTTTAGTTATACAAACTAATCTGATGGTGGTCAACAAAGAATTATGATTCTATGGGCATATAATAGTTCCATACAAGTAATAATCACTGGGATAAAGAGTAAAGCACCGAAACCTACAAATAAATGTGACTATTATTAGCTCAATCTAAATAGATGCATGGGAAAAATCAGGGAGTTAGTCATGTGAGGAATCAAATAGCATAGATAATTATTAACATTATTTTCCACATCTAATCTTCTATAAGTACACACTAGGCATGGAACACAAATGTGATCGATACCTCTAAAGAAGTATAGAGAAAGAGAAGAGAAAAAGATAAAGAAGCACCAAGATTGAACGAGTAAGGAAAGTAGAAAAAGGAGAATAGAAAAAGAAGGCAGAAAAAATGAGAAAATGAGGGCAAAAGAAAAGGACAAAAGTGAATTTATTGGTTTAGTCTATAAATAATATCATTAGAATGAGAAAATTATTAAATTATAGCCATGTCTCGTTGGACATTTGACATTTTTCATATATTCATGAAAAAATAGAAGAAGCAGTTCTACCGAACGGTTTTCAAAACAGCTCTATATCCATAAAAAAGCTGCTCCATCAAAGAAGCCACAACTGAAATTATTTTAGCCACAAATACAGGCCTGAAGCCCTGCTAATCTATCTCAAAGTCGATTGTCTACAGTACAAAATCAAATGATTCAAACAAATGTACGTTGTCGATGCTCCTCTTCGCTCAGAAAAAAAAAACCCTGAGGCACAATACTAAACAGGAAACTTCTCCATTAGATGCATCGGATGCGATACACACTAATCGATTTCAAATATACCGAGGAACAAAATAGAAGACAGAGAAATCAATAAAAATTGCTAGAGAAAATGAAAAATAAAGAAAAGAGTTAGAAACAACAACAAAGATATATATGGAACTATCTATCACCGAGATGACAAAACTCTAAAGTAGACCAATATATGCAGTCATATGGGCTAAAAACAAATAAATTGTGCAGTAACCAAAGTGGGAAAAATAATAATAGATTCGATTAAATAAAAAATTTAAAACATATATGCATTAATAGCACGCATATAAATAAGTTTTGTATAACATTTATTTACCAAAGCCAGCAGGAGGCCTCAACTTATTTTTTAACATAACTTTTTTTGTCTAATCCATGATCATTTTTATTTCACTCCGATGATGAGTCAGGTCTAGATCTGCTAGATGCTACTTAAGTGCTCTAACAACTACACTAGACATATTTTCGCTAAATATTAATCAAAATATTGCAAGATACAAATCGAACTCCAACATCTAAGTTAGAGATTGTTGGCAAACATAACTATCAAATACATATAAATATATTTCATAATTATAAAAAACTTTATATGAATACAATTAGGTACAATTTGCTCCGTATTCAAGGTGATCCAAAATTGAATTCAATCCTCAAATTTAGATTTTGCAGGTTTAAGTACTAAAATATGCAACTATAATATAGAATAAAGCAATATAAAAAGTGATGATTGATATGAACTGCTATGCATAGAAAGCTGCAAGTATTATAATATTCAACAAGAGCAAATGAGAGGTAAATAAATTATAAAATACATCTCTTCTGTCAATGTAAATATTTTGAAAGAATTAAATAAAAAACTAGTTATACGCGCTATTAGCGCGGGCCACCTTGCTAGTTTTAAATACGATAGTGCTGCTGCTATCCTTTGGATCGGAATTCGGAACTCCTATTGGTTGGCAACGGTGGTGGCGCGCGAGTGCGCGACGGGAAGAGGCAATAAGGTAACCGAGTGCGATCTTTCTAGTATGTCTGGTGGAATAGCGAATCGCTCCTGGTTTTGGTGGAGTGAGAGGTCAGTTAGACTGTCTCAAACGGTTACAGCTTATTTGGCTGTTGCAGCTTCGACGCCTCGGAAGGAAAAGAAGGTGTCGCGTCAGTTTGGCGTCGGCGACTGGATAGCCTCCAAGAGGCCCTTGACGCTAGCCATGGTGTCGTTGAACGTCTTGAGCTAGCTCAAGTGGCTGCAAGTGCAAGCAACTTCTTTCCTGGTGGACATGGCTGCGGGCCGGTACGGTGGCGGCCCGATCGGTCGGGCTGATAATAACTGATAATAACGGTTGTAATGTATTGGCTCAACCACAACTATTTCAGCCAATCCAAATCTGACGAAACAGACGGGAACAAGCGGAAAAATCCCTCAACCATTTTCGTTTTCGTTTTTTATTACAGAAAACGGGAGCGGGAGCGGAATAGCCGGGTGCGGGAGCAGAAACAGGATATAACGGGTACAGAAACGGGCGGGAACCGAAAAATCTACCGGAATACATTATTATTTAATCACCGTTCACTTTCCATGAATATAATACTAGACACTCCTTTACACAAGCTATTTTTCAAAAATATGGTCAATGTTTTTTTTCCTACGTGAAGTACATGTATTAATGTTGAGGAACATGTATTGATGTTGAGGAACATGAGAGGATATATGGTGTGACTATTATTTTTTTTAGATTTTATAAATACGGGACTAATACGGGATTGTGCCGGCTAAAAACGGGATCCGCAAATACGGACTGGATACACCCCTTCCCGCTTCCCGTCCCATTTCCGTATTTTTCTGTAAATACGGAAATGAGCAGAATAAATATAGAAATACGAGTGTGACGGGACGGGAATTTTTCGGTCAGTTTTCATCCTTACTCACCAGGTAGGGCGGTAAAACAAACTGAACCAAACAATTTTCTAGGATCAGCCTATTGACACCAAACTGCTGAACCTGGAGTCCTACATTTCTACGACTACCGCTGAAACAAAGCAAGTCAACTGGCAACGCGACAATATCTTGTACTCTCTCCATCCCAAATTAATTGTAATTATAGATTTCAAAATTTGTCCCACAAAATATGGTAAATTTGACCAACCTATCATAAAAGACAAGACGATTTCCGGAACATCCTCATAAAAGACCGCAATTCCAATTCCGCGGCCGATCGCCAGTAACGATTCTAGCAATTGTATCTGTTCACTTCCTGGCCCACTTTCTCTTTCTCTTTCCGTTCTCCTTCAACTCTCATCTGCTTGCCACAACGTGCAGCTCCGGCGCCTGAGAAACGAGGAGCGTAGGCCGAGCCCATGGAACCGGCGGCGTGGGTTGGGGAGACCGAGCGATCATTATTTTTTTTTATTTCCTTGTTTTTTCAACTGCGACGAAAAAATTATATGTATAGATTATATATGCATAACTTATTCTTTCGTTTATAACTCTACTTCTTTCGCATGAGTTATGTATATAACTTTTGTATATAAGAAATTATATATACAAAAGTTTTTCTTTTTATTGATAAGTTTTGCATATTTTGCATAAATTATATATATAACTTTTTATAGAAAAAATTACATCTATAACTTTTATAGTTACTAATAGTAGTATAAGGTTTGGCGGGAGACTAGCCCACGGACCATTGGTGGGATCTAGCAGACCGTGCGAGCAGGTGAGAGCATGGAAGCAAATGAAATACTAGACTGAGCGCACGGAAAGGAAATATTTATCAAAAGGGGAAAGTGTATGCTGTCGGGATCGATTGTTGGTTTGTCTCCCGGCGAGCGCGCGCATTAGCAAGGTCCACAAAAAACATCTAACACATCATCCATTTATTAAAAAAAAATAAAGAGTATTTTGGTAATTTTACACCTAACATTAGTTTATATGCTTGGTCCTAGAATTGTACTACATCCATCCCAAAATATAATCATTTGTTGACTTCTATTGATCATGTTTGACCATTCGTTTTATTCAAAAAAATTGAGAAAAAATAAAAACAATTAAGATATACTTCAAATATATACGATGATAAAACATTTCACAACAAAATAAATAATATTTTCATAAATATTTTGAATAAAATGAATGGTCAAACATTATCAGCCGAAGTCAAACTTTGAGGTAAGCAATTGGGGTGCAAGCAATTGGGCCAGTTTTTTCATGCAAGTTCGAGTTTTTTTTCATTATTTATTTTTGGTATTTCAAAAATATATACCTCAAGATTTTTTTTTGCAGATCTGGCGCCTCCTGTCGCCAGTTCAACTGGCGGTAAGAGTATATCGCCGGATGAACCAGCAGTAGGTACACTGTACCGATGTTACCGCCGGTTCATCCGGCAGAATTTTTGTGACTTGGGCAGCTCACTTTCAAAAAATCATAACTAATTTATATTAATTTGGATGGAGATAAACTTTATATGAAAATTGTAGATCTCGATGAGATCTACAACTTTGTAGTTCAAACATTTTTCATTTGGAGCCATCTAGGTGCTCAAATGATCGACACAAATTTCAGATCTAAAATTTTAATTTTGGTCTGAATACTGGACGACAGGAGGCCTGGTGGATATTCCTTCAAAATATCATAATTAATTTATATGAACTCGTATGGAGATAAAATTTATATAAAAATTGTAGAACTCAACAAGATCTACAATTTTGTAGTTCAAAATTATTTCATTGGAAGCCATCTTAGTACTCAAATAATTGTCACAAGCTTCATATCCAAAATTAAATTTTAGATCTGAAGCATTTATCGATTATTTGAGCACCAAAATTGCTCCAAATGAAAAAAGTTTGAACTACAAAGTTGTAGATCTCGTCGAGATCTACAATTTTTATGTAAAATTTATCTTCATCCAAATTCATATAAATTAGTTATGATTTTTTGAAAGTGAGCTGCCCAGGTCATAAAAATTCCGCCGGATGAACCGGCGATAACATCGGTACAATGCACCTACCACCGGTTCATCTTGCGGTATGCTCTTACCGCCAGTTGAACTGGCGACAGGAGGCCAGGTCTGCAAAAAAAATCTTGAGGTATATATTTTTGAAAAATTAAAAAAAAACTCCTGCAAGTGCAAGCAACTTCTTTCCTGATGGACATTGCGAACTGGGCCAATTGGGCTGAAAATGAAAGGGGGTCAAGTAAAGAAAGGGGCTGCAGTGTGTACTAGGCCCTCCCAGCAGAGACAACAACCACTCGTCCACCCCCTAAAAAAAAGCAGAGACAACAACCCAACATCAAGCCCGTATTTTCTCTCAGGGAATTGAGCTGCAACTGCTATTCTTCATCCCCACGCCACGCCTTGCATATAGGGATGGCAATTTTACCGGCCGGTACGGGTGCCTGACCCAATAAATGAGAGTATGGGTATGAAATTTTACCCGCGGTATGAATATGGGTATAAAATTTTATCCGTGAGTAGAGTACGGGTAAAAATTTTTACCCGCGGGTACTCAACATGTACCCGAAATATAAAAAATAATCTAGTGAGCTCATATCATTCACAAATCTTATATCTCCTTTTCTTGTGATTGTATGAATTAAATAGACGAATAGTGAGATTGTGTGAACTAATAGATGTGAAAATGACATTGACATTTTGGTTATTATTTATAGTGAAGCATATGATCATTGTTACATTTTTTTATATGAAATACATAACTATAATTGAACGCATGTACTTACATACAACTACAAAATAGATGTTGAAAATAAGAAAAAATGGTGCAAGATCCGTTTAGTTCTACTAATGCTTTGTGTTCACTTATATGGATGATAAATTCAAAATATGCTATTCAGTACGATCAATGATAGGTTATTTATGCTATTATTAAAATACTCGATGGGTATCCGAAACCCGACCCATATTCAGTGGGTATGGATTACGAGTATAAAATTTATAGCTAGACTTCACGGGTACGAGTATGCTTTATAGTTTTAGGTATTGTTGCGGGCGAGTATTTGCTCTATCCAGACTTTACCCGATCTGTTGCTATCCCTACTTGCGTAGTTGCGTTCTTGGCGTTGGGCGAGGGAGCGCCGCCGCCGAGCCACGGGCATGGCGCTGCGGCATCGACACAACAAGGGACAGCGGCTGAACGGCAATCATTTCAAGTGCAGCATGATCCGTCCTAGTTTTTTTTTCGGGTAGTCCTTAGCATCTGATGTATAGTGGATTTGTTGGTGGCGTGATGAATTGTTAAAATATATACATTGTGTCCTCAGATTATTCGTTCACTTCCAAGGTTAGACCTTCAAATTCTCTTGAAGCTTTCGTAATTAATCTTTGTCCAAGGAACCTGATCACGTGTTTTCTGATCTCTAACTTAGGCCTGCTAATGGGTTGGGTTGAAATGGGTTTTATGGGGTGGGTTTTGAAATGGAGTGTGTTTGGATGATTTAAAATGGGTTGTATTAGTTAATGGGGTGGGTCGGGACGGGTTCTATATAAATGCGGGTTGAGGCAGGTTGGGGTGGGTTGAAATGGATACTTTTTACAAAATAGTATAACTATATATAAATGTGGGTCCCACGTGAGAGCTGGACTCTGAAATTAAAACCACGTGTTTATATCAGAAAATTTTATCGAAACTGACTGAATTTTGTTGGAGATGACTCAGTACGACTGGCAGCTATTTTGTGCAAAGCAGTGTGGCTAGAACTACCTGTGGGCCCCACATGAAGAGTCGGACCCTGGAATTAAAACCTCGCGTTCACACTATAAAATTTTATCGAAATTGACTGAAATTTGTTGGAGATGACTCAGTACGACTGGCAGCTACTCTGTGCAAAGCAGCGTGGCTAGAACTACACGTGGGCTCCACATCAAGAGCCGGACCCTAGAATTAAAACCTCGCGTTCACACTATAAAATTTTATCGAAATTGACTGAAATTTGTTGGAGATGACTCAGTACGACTGGCAGCTACTCTGTGCAAAGCAGCGTGGTTAGAACTACACATGGGCTCCACATCAAGAGCCGGACCCTATAATTAAAATCTCGCGTTCACACTATAAAATTTTATCGAAATTGACTGAAATTTGTTGGAGATGACTCAGTATGACTGGCAGCTACTCTGTGCAAAGTAGCGTGGCTAGAACTACACGTGGGCTCCACATCAAGACTCGGACCCTGGAATTAAAACCTCGCATTCACACTATAAAATTTTATCGAAATTGACTGAAATTTTTAGAGATGATACTGACAGATACTCTGTGCAAAGTAGTGTGGCTAGACATATATGTGGTCCCCACATTAAGTGTAGAACCACTAAATTCCTCTGCATAGTAGAATCTATGGGTTTTTATGGGTTACCCGCTTATAATGGGGCGGGTTGGTTAGATTTGAGAAATTAACTAATTGGGTTGGGTGAGGTTGGGTATCTAAATATGTTAATTTTGGGTGGGATTGGATATGGTGCGGATTCCAACCATTAACAGGGCTACTCTAACTGCAACTGGCACCGTCGCTGCATCCACCGGCGGAACGAGGAAGTTGTCCCCCGCTATGAATTTGGACTGAGCTATGCTATGCCACTGCATGTGGAGCACGACCCAACCACGTGACAACGGATGCGCAGTACATGCATCGTCGAAGAGGGAAAGCGAGGGAGATACCTGTCCGAGAGCGATGGCAGTGAAATATTTGCAGGCCGAAGCCCAGGAGGCCAGTGAGGCCGTGACGGTCACGCGCGTACAGCCTATCCGTGTGTTTGGTTGCGGGTTGGGGGGTTGGAGCCACTCCAACCCAGATTTTAGGGATGACTTCAACCCTCCTCATGTTTGGTTGTCTTTGTTGGAATGGATTGGCTCCAACCCTAATTTTTGTTTGGTTGGAGGAATTGGGATATGAAATGGATGTGAGATTCACTTCGTTAGTGGGTCCCACGTGTCATTCTCCATTCTCTCCGTTTCCTCCTTTCTTCTTCCTCCAGGAAGCGCGCGAGCCACGGGGCCGAGCTGCCGCCGGCCGCCGCGCGCTCGGCCCCCTGCCCCAGGCCGGCCCCCCTCCAGCGGCCTGCGCCCGCCCCCCCCCCCCCCCCCCCCCCCCCCCCGCCGCCGGCCGAGCTGCACGGCCCCCGCCAAAGCCGGCCGCCTGCGCCCGGCCCCCCGACGCGGCTCCGCCCCCGCAGCCCCCGACGCGGGCCCGCGCGCCGCCGCCGCTACCTCCCCCCGCCGCCGCCCCCGACGCGGGCCCGCCGGACCTCCTCCCGCCGCCCCCGACGTGGGCCCGCGCGGCCCCGACGCGGCTCCGCCCCCGCTGCCCCCGCAGCCCACGACGCGGGCCCGCGCGCCGCCGGACCTCCTCGCCCGCGCCTCCCATGGCCGCACCGACGCGGCTCCGCCCCCGCCGCCCCCGATGCGGGCCCGCGCGCCGCCGCCGCCCCCGACGCGGGGCCGCCGGACCTCCTCGCCCGCACCGGGGAGGAAGAGTGAGGGAGGCTCGCGCTCGCCACCGCGCCGCTCCTGCTCGCGGCTCGCGCTCGCCACCGCGCCGCTCCTGCCCCGAGGCTCGAGCTCGCCCACCGCGCCGCTCCTGCTCGGGGCTCGAGCTCGCCCACCGCTGCCTGCCGACGCTCACGGCGCTCCAGACGAAGAAAAAGGGTTCGCTCCGTTCGCCAGATTTCAGCGGACGTCGCCGACCCGCATCTCAACCGAATATTCGCTTCTGGGTCCAACCCAACCCACCTCGAATTCCATCCAAACAGCCGTAGGGACGGGTCCAACCCAACCCCACTCGCTCCAACCCCCAACCAAACACACGGTAAAAGGGCGCGGGGCCTAACAAACAACTCCTCCTAAACCCACACTCCACTCCAACCATGTTGTGCAAGTGCAAGCTCGCATCTCATCCGTTCAATTCCTTCCTTCCTTCCCATCCTCGCGGTCCGTTTGACACGGCCGGGATCGATGATTAGTGATTACCAGCACGGGCGGGGCTTCTCTGATGGCCGCTGCCCGCGGATCAGAACATGCGCCGGTGCCGATCGTGTCCCAGCAAGCAGGCCCGTATCTAAGCACGTGCGGGCCGTGCGACCGCACAGGGCCCCCGAATTTGAAGGGCCTCCAAAATATTAGATATATATTAGATGTAGTCATGTAAATACTTTAATTTAGTTAATTATTGATCTAATTTGTAGCAAAATATGGCCCAAATTGCTCCTAAAAGATAAATCATTGTAGCCGTATCACTTATCACTTCCTTTTACATGGGTGCTACTCGGGGTCAGGTGTGTGATCTCGAGTGGACCTAACACAGCACCACAACCTCTCCAGAATTCCATATTTTGAATTTAAAATCGGCCTAATAAACCAGGACCCTCAATGCTTTGTTGCTAAAACAAACTTTTTTTGGAAAAAATTTTTGTTGCTCAAACAATAACAATTGTTCCAGCAATAAAAGAAATTATTCTGAAATAAAAAAATAGTTATTAGACCTTTTGTGATGATTTAACTGCCAGTCACACATGTGACTTCTAACATTTGTACTTTCACACAGCACATCACGCTTATCGCGCTTGCCGGCTGCTATCGTTTGGTATTCGCGATCCTGCACTAGGCTACTAGGGCCCAGTCCATTGTTTCGCACAGGGCCCTCGAATTTACCGGTACTGCAGCAAGCTAATCAGCCATCACTCTCTATCTAGCCCGTGAGTAGGCAGCGCCAGGGGCCCGGGCCCAGGGGCGGAGCGTTCTTTTTTTTTTTTTTGAAAATTGGGGCGGAGCGTTCTGGAGCGTCCATTTTGCCGCGCACGTGGAGCCCAGCCGGCCGTCGAAAGGGCACCGGCACGTGAAACGCTCTGCGGTGTGCGGTGGGGGCCGAGCGGTGGCGCGTTCCTGGCCGTCCATCCATCCTGACCTCGACCCGGGTCCCGGCCGCCCGTACGTCCAGAACGCCACACCTCGCCGTTGATTCCCGGCGCGCTGGCGAGCAGGGAAGCGCGCGGCGTGCCCCCGACACGCGACGCCCGAGCAGCGTGGGTCTGGGCGCGTGCCGTCGTCCGGTCTGATCCTTCCAGGCACCAACAACACATCATCGTCTGTAGCGCGCAGCAGCACGAGACGTGCACCGGCGCTGCCATGCTGGGGTGCTGTGCTCTGCTGCTTGGCTGCTGCTTTGTTCACTTCGGCCAGCTCAAAGTTTTGTGTTTTCTTTTTTTTGAAGCAAAACTTTGGCTGCTGATTGAAGGGGAAATTAGTTCATTTAAGATCGAATCATCTTCATTTCGCTCGAATCCGCCCCTATCCAAACAAGCTCTAAGCATCACTGCACCCAATTAGGCCTGATCACGGGTCACCCGACCCGATCCACTCGAAATAAGACCTGACCCGACCCGAGCAAGTGACGGGTCGAGTATGGGCTGAAATTTTTTACCCGAAACTCAAAAAAAAACCGATTCAACCCGAAAATTACACACAAAATTGCGGGCCAACCCGACCCAATCCAAACTCGACCTAACCCGACCATATCATGAGCCGGGCATGGGCCAATATTTTTTTTGACCCGAAACCCGACCCGACCCGACAGATGATCAGGCCTACACACAATGTTCGAATCGCATGACCTCCGTTCACGAGTACTGACATTTGTACCGGTCCAACGGAAGCATCCCAAAGTTTTTTGTCGGGACGCCATATAAAGGGAAACAGAGGAGTGTTCAATTCAAATACTTACAAGTTTGGTTAGGACACTGCCGATTTTTACAAGCTCTCTCTCTCTAACCATGCATGTTACGGAGCAATCTACCATTATGTTACTATTGAAGCCAGACGGAGACAGGAGCCAGTAGCAGTCACTGTTGATTTCTTCAACCGTGTCACTTTCGTGTTAGAGTAACCTATGGCTTCACGTTTTCTCGTTAGCTTGAGCTTTCAAGGACCAAAGCCAGTAGATGCGGTAAGCTAAAGAGATCTACGCACAACGCCACTTCTGTGACTCGTCTTCTCTACACAATCACCGTTGCTTTTGCTATAGGCAGCTTCTCCTTTTGCCCACCAACAACTAAACCCACGGGCTTCCTTTTAGAAGCATGCTCCCTTCACCTACAGATATACCCTGCCTATTTTAAATGTATGGTGTTTATGATAGACTGATTTATGATATATACTTTGTAAAACGTAAGTTAATTATTTCAATTTTGAAGCCACAATGTTGTGGTGTATTTGGTTGGTTTCATAATAAGGGGACAAAAAGATAGATGTGGGTTTTTTTTTGCAAGGTACTTATGATTAACAACATTGCTTATACTCATCTCCCACGACTAGTGTATGGGTTTTAAGCTTTTGCTTGTACCCGTCAAAAGGCATATGGAGTACAACGAAAACAACTGTAAGTGTTTAAGCATTTAATAATGACAGCTGAAAAAAAATTTAGTTGAATTATGCGAGTCTTAAGGTCTGTTTGAAGATGCTAATGTTGAGTGCTAAATTTAGCATCTATTAGTATTCGTATCTTTGCTAAAGTTTTTGAATCTAGACTTAAATTTAGTCCACTCTATTATATTATCACTTCTATTTAGATACACTAGCGCTAAAATCTAGCACTTTCACCTATTAACACTTGGGTCCAAACGCTGCCACAGCGTGCACACTGTAGTGGAATTTAGAAGCCAATTCATTTTTCAGTGATTTCGAAACCACTCAATTGACTAGGAGAATATCCTCACTCAGTTTACACACTAACCAGTATCCGCCCCTCCCCCGGCCCCACCCGTCAGCTCGTTCGTTCACCTTCACTTAAATCACTCCCCTTCGTTCATTAACCCCGCTAATCCGTCGTTAACCCGGCCACTCATCCCAGGCTCCCAGCGCCAGCGCCCGGCCCCCAGCATAAGAAAGCAGCCTCCCCTTCCCAAACCCCCTGCTTGCCGGGCGCCTGACCTTATCTCCTCCCCCCTTCCCCTCCATCCCCGAGATATTTCCGCGCCTCCACCCCGCCACCATGGAGTCCGGCCTCGTCGCAAGCCACCGCCTCCGCCTCCCGC
Source organism: Panicum virgatum (assembly GCF_016808335.1). Taxonomy (NCBI): domain Eukaryota; kingdom Viridiplantae; phylum Streptophyta; class Magnoliopsida; order Poales; family Poaceae; genus Panicum; species Panicum virgatum. The sequence continues at coordinate 9,333,560 of NC_053145.1, forward strand.
TCCCCTCCGCCGCCGCGCGCAGCCACCTCCTCCGCCACCGCCACCCCCTCGCGCCCGCGCCCCTCCGCCTCAGCCTCCCGCGCCACCTCCCGCGGCCCACCCCGCTGCGCCTCCCCGCCGCGCTCCCTCTCCGCCCTCCCCTCCCGCCCCTCCGCGCCTCCGCCGCCGCGGCAGCGGCAGCGGCCGCGTCCCCGGCGCCGGGGGACGACGCGTCCTCGCCCAAGTTCCTCGGCGTCGAGACGAAGACGCTGAAGAAGATCGTGCCCCTGGGGCTCATGTTCTTCTGCATCCTCTTCAACTACACCATCCTGCGGGACACCAAGGACGTGCTCGTCGTCACCGCCAAGGGCAGCAGCGCCGAGATCATCCCCTTCCTCAAGACGTGGGTCAACCTGCCCATGGCCGTCGGCTTCATGCTCCTCTACACCAAGCTCGCCGACGTCCTCTCCAAGGAGGCGCTCTTCTACGCCGTCATCTTCCCCTTCATCGCCTTCTTCGGGGCCTTCGCCTACGTGCTCTACCCCATGCGCGACGCTATCCACCCCACCGCGCTCGCCGACCGCCTCCTCGCCGCGCTCGGACCCAGCTTCCTCGGGCCCGTCGCCATCCTCCGCGTCTGGAGCTTCTGCCTCTTCTACGTCATGGCCGAGCTCTGGGGCAGCGTCGTCATATCCGTGCTCTTCTGGGGGTTCGCCAACCAGGTACACCCCAATTCTATTACTGTTCCCTCTCTGTCGCAGTTAATTTATTAATGGTCCACCTATTGCGAATTCTCTCCTGAGTTAGTAGTGGTCCATGGCTGAATATTTTAAAATCATTGCTCTGTTCTGGACTCTGGTATTCGCTTTCCATAATCTTTGGAATCAGGTACACCCAATTCTGTTACTGTGTCCTCTCTGTCACAGTAGCAATTTACTAGTAATTTTCACCTATGGCAAAATCTCTCTTGAAGTGTTAGTGATTCGTGGTTGAATATTTTAAAATTATAAGTAGTTATTGGTGGCTGCTCTGTTGTGACCTCTCTGGATATTCCCTTCCTAAAATCTTTGGAATGGTTTGTGGGGTATGGTTGGTATTCACGGGAATTCATTGATTTTTTCTTACAAAACCAGGGCAGTAGATAGTTTTCCTGTGTCCTGTCTGTTTATGTACAAATCCTCAGGTGCTTTAAATTAATGCAGATTACCACAGTTGAAGAGGCCAAAGAGTTTTACCCGTTGTTCGGGCTCGGAGCAAATGTGGCGCTCATTTTCTCCGGCCGCACGGTGAAATACTTCTCAAACATGAGGAAGAATTTGGGCCCCGGGGTGGATGGATGGGCAATTTCGTTGAAGGCCATGATGAGCATAGTGGTTATACTGGGCCTTGTCATCACTGGTATCTATTGGGGAGTGAACAAGTTTGTTATTGATAGCTCATCTATGCCAGTGGTGGAGCGGAAAAAGAAGGTTGCCTCACAGATCTTCTAATGTTCTTCTGCTTGAGTTTGTGGAGCTCTCTTTAATGATTCTGTGAACATAACATTTCAGGACAAGCCAAAGCTCAGCATGGGTGAGAGCATGAAGGTGCTTCTGTCATCTCGGTATGTCAGGGATCTTGCTACGTTGGTCGTTGCTTATGGAATAAGCATTAACCTTGTTGAGGTGACATGGAAATCAAAATTGAAGGCACAGGTATGATTCTCTATGTAGCATCCATTCTAATATGTCAGCAACAAATACGCAATATAGTTGTTAATTAAATTTCTGTTGTTGTGTTGCAGTTCCCGAGCCCTAACGAATATTCTTCATTCATGGGCGATTTCTCAACTGCTACTGGCATAGCTACATTTACGATGATGTTGTTAGGGAGAGTAATTCTTAGAAAGTTTGGGTGGGGAGTTGCAGCTACGATCACACCTGCAGTGTTGCTTCTCACAGGAGTTGGATTCTTCTCACTGATTTTGTTTGGTGAGCCATTGACTCCTCTCATGACCAAGTTTGGAATGACACCTTTGCTTGCGGCAGTCTATGTTGGAGCAATGCAGAACATTTTCAGTAAGAGTGCAAAGTACAGTTTATTTGATCCTTGCAAAGAGATGGCATACATTCCTTTGGATGAGGATATGAAGGTTAGTCCACAAAGTTATCTATTACAGTACTTTGTGTAGATTGGTATCGAATTCATATCATGCCATGGGTAACCATACTTGCATCCATATGATTGCTCCAATTAACCAGTGTTTTAAAAAAATGTTTTTAAACGTCGTTTAATCTTGATTAAACGCTGAACGGTGGCCAAGCGTTGCGTTTAATCACAGTGTCGTTTAATCACAACACACGTTTAATCATGTTCAATCTACGTTTAATCACAAAAAACTCTAAACCATAGGCAAGCGTTCGCCTACCGTCTAGCGTTTTTTAAAACCTTGCAATTAACACAATAAATTGTCAGTATTCTATGTGATTAGCTGGTTGTTCGACACATCAAATACACCCTGTCGTTCACTAGTTCTGCTTACTCAGTAGAAGATTCTAGTATCGGTACTTTTTACCTGATTGCTTACTGTCATCAGAGGAGAAGCTGCAATCAGCATATACCATGACTTGTAGAAGCAAAGACACATGTGCACATGAGATTCTTACTTTTTACTGACTTCTTGTTTACTTTCTTTCATATTTACATTTAGCACTGCACGAGAGAGATCGTGCTTCTTTATTGTCTTCTCGAATGGTACCTGCGTCGCTAAAACTCTGCAATAACCATTCAACCTCCCATGTTATGTCAAAATAAAAGAGTCATAATCGTTAATTCTGTATTTACTACCAAAATTCATGTAAACATGTCACATGCATACATAAGATTCAATGATTTCATCAAGAGTTTGCGCTGTTTCTGGAAACATATATCTTTGCTCACTTCATGCTGCCTCCATGTTCATTTGTTATTTCTGTTCTCAGTGTTTTCCTGTCCTGATGACAGGTTAAAGGTAAAGCAGCTATTGACGTGGTCTGCAACCCCCTGGGGAAATCTGGAGGTGCTTTGATTCAGCAGTTCATGATCCTGTCATTTGGATCTCTTGCAAATTCAACGCCCTACCTTGGCGGAATACTCCTGGTCATTGTTCTTGCATGGTTGGGTGCTGTAAGGTCCCTCGACTCGCAGTTCTCTCCCCTGGCAAAGCAAGAGCTTGAGAGAGAAAAGCTGTTGAAAGCAAACGCAGTTGAAACAACTGCTACAGTAATCGGGGCTGGAAATGGTTCTCTTCAAGAAACTCTAGCTAGCGAGATCTCAGCAAACGGCTCAGCCATCAAGCAGTCTCAAGAACCCGAGAGTTCCACCCCTGAGAAATCTGTCCAGCAGTCTGAAGAACCCGAGATTTCCACCATTGAGAAATCCGGCCAGCAGTCTCAAGAACCCGAGAGTTCCACCCCTGAGAAATCCGGCCAACAGTCTCAATAAGTTTTTTTCCGCTCAGAAATTTAGTTAGTACAAGTCTTCGGAGGAACCAAACGTTTCCTTGGCCCGTCATCCAGAGCTGCTGAAAAAGGCGGTAGAATGATATGAAAATAAGGCGGCAGAATGATATGAAAATAAGGCGGCCTATTCTTCTGTTGTTGTAGCATATTTTTTTATGACCCCTTGAGAATTCCTTAGCTGTTTGTTGTTTCATTCCATAGATATAAACTGTTCTTGTTGGCTATTACAATTTTGGGAAATCTGGTTTCATTATAGTCTTCTACATATTGCTAGGCCCTGATTGCGAGTACATATTTGGCCCTGGTTTTGGCACTGATGGGTTACCCTTCATAGTCCATTCGACCAACTCTACTTACCGTGGTTCAGTCAGTCGTTTTTATATCACGGGAATGTTGTTTAGGACTACCTCAATTCTTGTCCTTAAATATATGTTGTTTACTTAACGACAAGCTAATTGTTTCATCGTCAAAGGGGAGAACAGTTTACGATAGCGGGATGCCCGACCAATTCCCTGGGGTGGTGGTGTCAGAGGATACTCTTTTTAATAAGATAAGACTGGTGCAAGGGTTTTCTAATCCAACTAACAAGTACAGTAGCTGTTTTGCACAATCACATTCTTTTAGGGAGACACGTGTTGCAGACTTGCAGTTGGCGAGTGCTTCTTTGAATGCCTAATTGCCTATCCCTTGCAACATTTCGTTCCTTCCTGAATTCCTCCTGTATGGCTTCGGAGGCAGGAGTCGAATTCTGTAGTCATTTACCAATGCGAAATTCCTGTAGCGCAGAGCCATCAGCTATGCAATTATTCATGACCACCTGCGTCAATTTTTTTGGTTGGAATAATCTTCATCAACTGGGGTGGAAATGTGAAATCTAGGGGACATCTTGATCTTATCTGGGTCATATCAAAACTGAGCCCACCCAAGACTGAGAGAACTGTAAGCGTGACTGCGTGAGCACAGCCCAGCCCAGCCCAGCCCACTCTATGCTAATCGTTTGTGCACGCGTGCATTCAGCTCAGCCCAAGCCATTGCTCCCTCCGTCCCTCGTGAGCGCAACGGACGGCGGAGATCGGCTGCCCACGGACGGCGAGGGGCCGCGCCGATCCGTGAGTTCTCCAGATCAGATCCGACAGCCTCCTGCTCTCCTGCCTTCTCCCGTCTCCCTCCACACCCCATCCGGTCGTCGTCGTCGCGGCGCGAGCGAGCGAGAGGGGGGGAAACCCAAAACCCTAGCGCCCCCGTCCCCGCCGGCAGCGAGCGGGGAGATGGCGGTGGACGAGGTCACCTCGGTATACGTCGGCGGCCTGCCCTACGAGGCCAACGAGGACATGCTCCGCGACGCCTTCCAGTACTACGGCACCATCGTCTCCATCAAGGTCCGCCCCGCCCCGCTCCTCCCCCCTTTCCTCCCCTTCTGGTTAGCTCCCACGCTTGTTCTCTGGAGGGATTGCGGAGGCGCTGATGGGTTACTTCGGTGGAGTGAGGCCTGCGGCGCACGGTGATATGTTTTTGGAGCATGGTGGAAAAGCGGGTTGATTTTATTCTTAATAAGGGTTTCTTTTGCCACTGCTCTGGTGAAAATTTTCAGACTTTTCAGCTGGGTGATTGGGGTAGTCTTTCTCGGGAAAGATTCCTTTCGCTTTTGTTTTTGTGTTTCTTTAGTATTTTGTGGGATGACAATTATTTGCAGATATTAGTGCATTATGTAGGCGGTAAGAGAGTTGTCATTCTATTCATTCTGGAGTGAGGGATCTCGGGAGCTGGTGCAGTGCATGTTCTCTTTTAAGAAAAATGAGAACCAAAGGAAAACGGAGGAGTAAGTGTCCGGCTTCTCAGTTTTTGTGGCTAAACTCATTTAAAGCCAGGATGAATTGGGGGGGGGGGGGGGGTAGAATGGTTAGTGGTTGTGGTATTTACACCCCGGACCTTTGTTTTTCGTTTGGATGCTTATTTCCCCTTTGTTATGAGTTGACTCCATTCCTTGGAGAATTGGGGATTCCAAAGTCCAAACTGCTCCGAGTGGATCCCAAAGGTCAAGTCATGAAGTCGAGGTCATTATGGTTTATTCTTGACTGTCTTTGCTTCTTTTCAACTGAGAGGTATGAAGATGGCATCATCATTATTGGGCCTTTATCTGGAGTAGATGGGTTGCAAATGTGGAGTGAATTGCCAATGTGAACCACATACAGAAAGACAAAAGCAATATAATTTGATTTTGTTTTGCTTGTTTGCTAGTACTCCCTCTGTTCCAAATTATTGGTCATTTTCGCTTTTCTAGATATATAGTTTTTACTATGTATTTAGACAGCGTATATCTAGGTGCATGGCATAATCTACGTACCTAGAAAAGCTAAAATGGCCTAGGTGCATTAGCAGTCCACGCTATGGCTTTTTCTTGAGGCGGTTCCTTCTGATGTAACCAGCTGTTTTTGAGGTGTTGTGAGATTATTATACAACATTTTTTCTGATTAATTCGTGCATTGCAGGTGATAAATGATCATGCTGTCAAAGGCAAGTGCTATGGTTTTGTTACTTTCACTCACCCCAAAGCTGCTGAGGAAGCAATTGCAGGCATGGATGGCAAGGTATCCGTCTTGTTTGGAACTTACTTAGCACCTTTCTTTTATCTTGAATTTAACGCTTGTTTTTGTTTGCAACAGAAAATAGGCAATCGCATTGTTAGAGTAAATGAAGTGCGTACAAGAGGTCCCCGAGATTTTGGTCGTGAGGGTTTTAGACGAGATCCTAGAAGGTATGGTAGAGATCCATACTGGGACAGAAGGGATAGGGAACGGAGCTATGATCGCGAAAGAGATCCCTACCATGACAGGGATAGTGATCGATCTCGTGAGCATGACAGAGACAGAGATTATGAGCATGGTGGCTTCAATCGAGATATTGATTATCCCATGGATCGTGATCATGAAGTAGACGAGAGGCGTCCTAGAGAGCATGATCGTGCGCCAGAAATGCATAACATGGATTCAGAAAATGACAGAGACAAGGAACACGGGTCAAGAAAAAGATTCAGGTGCCATTTTGATTTTACTTTTCCTTTGGAGTTATGTTTATATCTATATTGATAAGAATGATGTCTGTTAAACGATTTAATGAAAACGTCATGTATGATATATATATCTTTTAGGAAAGTGCTTACAGTGTGTTCAATTGTTGTTCTTGAGGCATCTAAAATTAATATGCTGCAACATCTCTTGGTCCTTAACCTGGGTTTTGCATTTGAGTACTTTGGAACATGATCCATGATGAATATGCCTGTAGCCATGCTGTCTAGTTAGATTAATAAGAAAATATTATTTTCACTTTAGAAAATTTTGAACATCAAATTTCGATGATATCAATATGTTACCATGGATTAATTTCTCTGACTCTCTATGCACTCAAATTATTTTAAGTTAATGTAATGGATCTCCTGCCTGTACATTTAGAATGCTGAGGAGTTTTGATGAATGAAATATTATTTTGCCCTAATGTGCAAAATACTTGTATGCTGACTAGTGGCTTTTCAGACATGCACTTGTATACAGCATCATTATAAGTAACTGGGTTCATTGCATTTTGACCCTCAAGGAGCCTCTTCCTAATCTGTTGCATACTTCTGTTTTTAATATAGTTTTTGTTGACTGGCAGGCTGCATGATTTATAACCTAACTGTGAAGATTTTTTACAGCATTATTTTGTTCAACAAAAATTTGCTTACACGTCCAGTTATTATAATACAACGCTGTGCCATATTGAAAGTATTTCTTAGATAACCTATATTTTGAAGACGGAGGCATTTACTTTCTAGTATATTCTATGCAGCCGTCCAAAAGGTCGTGATAGCAGAGATTTATCGAGTTCCAGTGATGGTCTTCAAAATGATGTAAACACATCTTTATTCTGTGCTCTTCTGAATGGCTGTTTATAAACAGGCTTTCCCGACTGTTGATCTTAATTCCTCCTTGTTTTGGTAGCAGGAAAAGAATCACTTGGACAAGGCCGTTCAGATGCGTGAGGACCTTGAAAATGAGGTAGTCCTTCTTAAAGAGCTTGTGCTTTATTAGTTTGATCTGGCCACTATCAAACCACTTTTTACCCTATCATATCTGAGGGTGATTGGCAAAATGTGATGAATTTCTTTCTTCTTCAGAATCTGTCCATTCAAGCTAACTTTTCCACATTCTTTTGGGAAAAATAAAAGATGAATTCGAGCTAAATATGAAAACCATGTTAAAACTAAATATGGAAGTTTTGAGAGTTCACCAAAACTTGTGGATGTAGATGCAAGGATGTTTGAACCCTTGAAGAATTTTAAAACTCTTATCTCATTGCCAAAATATAGATACTTATTTAATGCTGCAGACCATTTAATATTTATCTTTAGCTTTTAGATTTTGGTTGACAGAATTGATAGTATTTAGCTTGTTTTCATTTGATTAGCAAATATGTCCGTGCGTTTCCACGGTCGAAGACCCCGTATGTTGTAAATACTGTCTGATTTTTTTTTATGCGATGTGTTTTCTTTGACATGGATTTTGTTGTGTTTTCACATTCTCAATATATTTGAGTCCGTTTAGATTACAATATAGTGTTGCTCGATTCTCATTATATATGCTTTGGATCCTGGTGATACATGTTGGACCATACCAAAATTTCTGATGGAAGCATTACATGCTTTAGAAATAGGTAAAGATACACTGTTTTTCTGGAACTCTGTCAGATGACTAACCAAGCATTGTTCATGGAACACATGAACTTGTTTACTAAGAAAAAAATCCAAATCAGTTGCCTATTCACAGTTTGATTTACAATTATCATGGTATCCTTTGGATGGCAAAGCACAGTGGGTGTAGGATTCATGGTAGAGTGACATACTCAGATATTTTGTTTTGTGCATTCTTAGTCACTCTTGAGATGACCCATGAAGTCCATCATTACTTCAGTTCAACAATTTAGTCTTGCATTTATATTGTGAAACGAGTTTGAATGCTGTAGTTTTGCAGGTTCACCAGATGAAAGATAAAATTGCAGCAAAAGAACAGCACATTGCAGACTTGCAGAAGAAAGCTCAGGTTTTATGGATTTTTTATGGATTTTATTGTCATCATTTGCCCAGATGTTAGTTGAGAGCCACTGCTTGGCCATCTTTAGTACAAGTTCTTATGATAAGTCATGAAACATTTTTCTTGTAAAACTGCAGAAATTAGAGGATGAACTGGTTGCTGCACGCAAAGTGTCTTCAGAACGACAATTAGCTGTTACAGACGTATGTGCTCTTCACTTGTTGGCTGCTTATCTATGAAAATCTGTAAGTGTAGAACTGCAGTTATTTGTCTGATGAAATCATTATATGCAGTTGTACAAACATTTTCTTCAACTTCAAGACTACAATGACAGAGTCAAGACTGCTGAACAGAGGCTTCAGGTTGTTTTCTCAAACATTGTTTTTCTTTTATTTCCTTATACGTATTCATGTCACCATGAAATCACCATCTGTAGCACTTGGCCTTGTTCCCAGAAAATAATGCATCACTGACCATTTTGGTGCGGTTCAAAGTGATATACTAACACCTCTGTTTCATATCAGTCTCTTGTCAATGCTGCGATGGTCGAGCTTGACATGGGCGAAGATGCTACAACCAGAGATGGCTCGATTTATGAGAATGGCGTGGTTTGAACTTCTGGGCGCCGCCAACTGTATGGTTTCTCAGTAACTAATTTATTAGACTTTTAGCTTGTTGCTATGTAATAGAACTGTAAGAGGAAAGTATCGAGCAATGTTATGTAAGGATCAGTAGACGTGTGGCTGCTCATTTGCTGCTATTGTGGTCCAGACTTATCTTTCAAGCTGAATTTATTGGCCGGCTGACAGTTGCTGATACGGTAAGCTCAGCCCGTGATATGTCAACAAGTTCAGTTGTGCAAGCTTGACCTTTGAAATGCTCCCAGACTGTCAGTCGACGGTATCTTTTCTGATGAACCGATTGTGAGGGTTGTGGTTAAGCTTGCTGTTTTCGCTACTGATTGCCTTCTGTTTGGCTGGGACGCACTACTGGCGTACGATCATGTCTGTGGCCACGGTACCCGTATGCCTGAGCTGTGTGCATAGCGTTTCCCTTTAACGTGGACGTCGTTATCTGCATCGACAGACAAAAGAAACTGTACCGTGGCGTTTCTGTATTTTATTGGTGAAGGTGAAGCTGAGATTGGAAGAATTGAGTGAAGAACTTAGTGCTCTTCGTATAGACGTAAATCCTGAAAGAAAGCTGTGGAGGAGTGCCAAATATCCAATGCATATATTTCTCATTTTAGGTGCTCTGCAACTGTTTGCTTCTGCTACTTTAGCTGCTCTGCAGCTGTGAGCTGAAAAGCGATGTTCGGCTGCAGCAAGCATGTAAGCTAGCTGTAATTTGCTATTGCCTGGATGCAAATGCTGTAGTGGCTGGCTGTAGGTCCTGTAGAGCCAGGTCGAATTTTTCAGCCGGCCTGATTAGGCCTCCTCCAGCAGCAATGGCGAGAGTTCTGCGGCTGGCAGTTGGTACAACCATCTGACCATCTTGCTCTTGCCGCCGCCGGCCGGCATGTATGTTATCCCAGGATGAAAATGGCGGCGAGGGGCATCGAAACCGCCGGCAACTGCGACAAATTAAAGAACTTGGTCGCCCGTGCGCCCCGGCGCGTCGGGTCACCGGCCGGCCACCGCCAAACCCGGCCGCGTCAAGGTCGTCGCTCTCAACGATGGGCAGCTGCTTTTAGACAGCAAAGGACATCAGCTACTAGTACTACATCCATGCGTGCATGCAGTTGCAGTGCAGGCTTCCCCTACAAGCTATAAGGCAGCAGTGGACTTTGAGCAGATCTGAGCCTTGTTTAGATGCATGTGTAAAGTTTTTGAATTTTTTTTCACATTTAGAATATTAAACATAGACTAATCATAAAATTAATTATAGAACTCGCTTGTAAATTACGAGACGAATTTATTAAAACTATTTAATCCGCCATCAACATATGTTTACTGTAGCAATTACTGTATCAATTTAGTGTCTAATCATAGTCTGATTAGACTTATTAAATTCGTCTCGTAATTTACAAACAAACTATGCAATTAGTTTTTTATTTTGTTTAGATTTAATACTACATACATGTGCCGCACATGTGATAGTTTTAGAATTTTGAATTTTGCATCTAAACCAGAATGAAATGAAAAACAGAGCAGCGGAGTGTTGTGATCAGGGTTTACCTTTTTGTTTTTTTCCGAATCCCGCCGTTTGCCGGAAACGAAATTTCGGCCGAAATTTCGCCGAAATTCGCTAATTCCGAACGGAAAGGGACCTCAAATTCAAAAAACGAAATTTCGATGAATTCCGACCGAAATTTCGGTGATTTCGACCGAAATTCGGTGATTTTCGACCGGAAAATTATGTAATTTGTGTTTTTCCTACTGTTCCCGAGGTCAAATGAAAAACTTTTGAATACCAACTTTGTTCAGTTTTTCGAGATCTACAACTTTTGTTTTACGAACTTTTTCATTTGAGCAATGGTTTGAAAGTTATTTAATTATTTCAAAAACTACCAATTAAAAGTCTTTCATTTCATGTGACAACTTCCATTTTCTCTCTTAGGCCTCAACTGGACTTTTATTATTCTTGTTATTGCGGATATGCCTATAAATTATTACAACATAATACATCCAAAGTATATTAGAATTATTACAATCCAAAGATACAACAGAGGCAAAGGCATAGTCCATACTAAGTCCATGTAGCATATTCTCTGCATTTAAATACAACATAGTACACCAATTGTTATATATATTCATCATCTGACAAGGAAGCTTAATTTGTGTAACAATGTTAGAAATTATTCTGTTGACTGCGCATACATTGTAAAATAAGAAAACGAATCTAATCTGTCTCGGTAGTTTACCATCCTTGATAGGACAAAGATACTTTATTCGTGCGTACAAGGCAAGCAACCTATATAGCACAAGCCTAGCAGTCAAATCTCCAGACAATTTTTTATTTTAAAGTGTCAGTTCGGTCATGAAAAACATATTAATAGCTGGTTAAAATTTTCAAGTTCTCAAATACTCCAATCTGTTTTACTCCTACTACTTGCCATCCTAAAATAATTACGGTCTCTCACAAATTTTGTCGCTAACTTTAAGGAAAAGCATGCATATAGATATTATTACAGGAAAAAAACAATTCACATGCATGATACGTACGGATTCATCGTCAGAGTTAATTCTACATTACTACAACTTCTCATGGTTTCTGCGTATAGCTAGCAGAAGCGACATAATTAAAGAGTAAACGTGCGTGTGTATTGCACACCTGCCCATGTCATGTCCAAACCACAAGCAAATTCCTGACAAATAAAGAAGAAGCATTTATGTGCATATGAAATTGAATAGGTACCTCACCAACATCATGATAACCAAAGTCTAGTTGAAGTCGAGGGGAGAAAACAAATTTTTGCACATGAAATGACGAGTCATTCAAATTACGGTTTCAAATATTAATTTTAGCCTAGCAAATGATCTTAGATTTGAGTGTGTTCTAGTCCTATTTGCTCAGAAGAACACCTAGTTTTTTATCATATTTTTTTCGAATTTTTTATAAATATTTTTGAATTTTTAAATTTGAAAATGAAAAATAGCGAAAAATACCGAAATTTCTCTTCCCGGTAACTAGCGAAAACGAAAAAAACACCTAAATTTCAGCGAAATTCGACCGAAAAGTTGAACCCTGGTTGTGATGCAGCAGCCAGCCAGCAGGAGGAGGAGAGCAGGCCAGGTTTGACATGCTGCTGCTGCTGAATCCGCCGCCAGCCTTGGTTGGCTTCACGTACGGGCCGCTGGCCTGCCGCACCCCACCCGCATCCAAGTCGATCAATGGTGGTCGAGCTGAGAGTCACTCGAATTTTCCCCTTGCTACAGTTTTGCTTGGGCGATTTCGAGGGCGACTCCTTCTTCCTCCGCTCCGCCGGCCCCCTCTCCTCCGGCGACGGACTCGAGAGGGGAGCCCGGCCCCTCGGCGGGTGGAGCTGTATAGCAGTAGATCTAGGGCTAGGTCTTCGTGCTCCCCTTTCCCGGCGGCGAATGCTCTTTCGCCGTCTAGGATTTTGGCTCCCCTCCCCTTCTTCAGCGTCGGCGGCGGCGATGACGGTGTCGGCTCTGGCGATGGTCGAGGGAGGAGGTGTTCCCCTTCGGCGTCGATGCCAGATTGGGGATTTTGCTCGCCGGGACTCATTCATGGCGGGGACGTTGAGCTCGTCGACTTCCCTGCTGCGGAGGAGGCCAGGTGCGTTGCTTTTGCTCTAATAATGGGGGAGTCGGGAGCAGGGAATTCAAAATCGGTCGATAATCGTGATTATCGGTAAAATTTATCGTTATCGATACTAGCTGAAAATAAAAACCGACTGGAATTTCGATGGATTTCAATGCAAAATTTAAAAAATTAAAAAAATTCATAAAAAATAGATAACTTATTTTTATAAAAAACTAGAGCTTCTCTTGATTCCAGAATGCTGTCACATGATGAAAGCAATAATTATTTGGTGAGGGAAAAAATAATTTTATCTAACGATCCGTTACCATCCACTTGTTGTCGTGCGATTAAGGCCGATAATCAATAGATATGCGGTGATTATCGATGATGCTGCAGCTGGGAGCGAGGGAGCTGTGATCGTGGCGTCGATATGTGTTCCCCTCTTATTTGAGTTCATTTAAATATTTAGGAATATTATTATGGATATCACACGTACCAGCAAGAAGAGAACGAAGAATGATTAAATTGATATGCCAAATGCCTTCATGTATAGACTATGAGCTTGCTAGTTTGTATGTGGCTTGTACAGACTATGTACTCTTTTGTTTCTATGCACTATGAGGTTTGTATGAACTATGCATTTTTTTCTTTGTGTGAACTATGAGGTTTGTATGGACTATGCACTCGTTTGTTTATATGGACTATGCACATCATGGTTTGTATATATATGTGCAAATTCATGTGCTTCATGCAATTTTATGGGTAAAATATGTAAACATGTTTATTTCTTAGGCAATTCCATATGTAAAATTGTGCATTTATGTGTAATTTATCTAATAGAATATTATACATAACCTAAAAAATTAAATACTATCAAACTTTTCTATTTTTTTTCCACTGCCAAAACATATTTTCAGTTGGCGAAGCGATAAATCGTTCGGTTTGCATCGATTATCAACTGATTTTTATTTTTTGAATTTGATTCCTCTTACCAATCGATTTTGGCGATTATTCACTGATTATCAATCGATTATCGTTACCGGAGGTCACTGATAAATATTGTATCGCCGGTAAGGTAATCCTTGGTCGGGAGTGGATCCCATCCCCTGCTTGGGGTTTGGCTTGAGGTGGGTCGCCGGGATGTCTTTGGGCGGCGGCGGCGTCATCTCTGTTCTCCGGGCGGGTGGCTTCGTCGCCGGCGCCGGCTTGTGCTTCATCTCTGCGAAGGGGTGGGAGCTTCCAGTACTCCCCGTCTGCGGGATCTGGATTCCGGCCGCTGGCCTCGCCGGCGGTGGCGGACTGTTGCTCTTGCGGTTCTCACCGGAGCGGATGCCGATGGTCTTTCAGCGGATTGGTTACGGCTCAGTGCATCTGGGTCGTCGGCTCTTGCGGCTCTACATGTGTTGGTTCGCTTTGGTGGTGGCAGCAGGAGGAAGCGGCGGTCGGCGGCGAGCTGCAGTTCGGTGGCGGCGAGCGGCAGTTCGATGCGACCTCGCGGTGAACCGAGAAGAACCTGGAAGCAACAATGATTTGCAAAGAAGCCCTTGTACTTTTTTGCTTTTTTCTTTTGTTTCCAGGTTGTTGTTGTATCTGGGGAGGGGATGTACTGTTATCCAAATCTAATGAAATCCTCATCGTTTCACAAAAAAAAAAAAAGTCGATCAATGGCGCAGGCCCATCTTGACCTCTTCCGGTCGGTCACTTTGACTTGCTTCGTCACCCAGGCAGTAGCAGTAGCACGGGAGGGGTGGGGACGGTTGTTAGTGGACCGATTAATTACCCTCCACGTGACGGCAGCGTGACGCAGTGAGCCGAGAACAGAGACGAGCACAATGGCGAGGAAGAAGTTGCATTGCACGCACGTACCCCTTACGTGGCTATGGCACCCGAGTACACCGCGGGCGGGTTTTCTTCCCATTCTCTCTCCTTTTCTCCCTGACGACGAAGCAGTGCTTGTGCGTGCGTTTCGACACCCGCCGGGCGCCGGCGTCCTACTCGTACGTGATGGAGTCAGACGACTCGTCAACAGGCTTCATCTTGAGAGACAGGGACGGATCTAGCATCGGGTCAGAGCTCGAGCCTCTCCTACTCGTTCTAGAAGTATAGAGCTTTTTTAAGCTCCTTTAAATTTGTAATCATTGAAATTTGAGAGGGGTAGCTACATGTAAAAAATAATATGAAACAACCTTTTCTAGATCCGCCGGGAGGAAGAAAAGGGATACTTGCAAATTTTGAAATTTGCAACGCGGCCTTCTGGAACTAAATAATGTCGGATTATTTTGTAATATAATACAAACAAGTAGGGGAAAAAAGGTTCCATCTTCAAATTGTGCACGTAGAGGCACGCCAAAAACAGGAAGGGAAAAGAAAGGGGGAGAAACGAAAAAAGCTTCCGTCTTCAAATTCTCCTTGGCCCTGCAGACTTTGCAGCGACAAAGATCTGGTGTTTGACCCCGAGCACGGAACCCCCTGCCGTTCGTAACCAGCTCCATCGTTCCGGTCCCGTCCCACCGCGCCGTGCGAGCTCCGCAGCCGTAGATCCGCGGATGGACGGTCCAAGCCCATCCAAACTGTGGTCAAACTATTTACGCTGGACTCGAAATATGAAAAAGAAAAAAAGAAGAGGAGATTAATCCACCTCCTCCACTCCAACGGCCGAATGATTTCCCGCGAAATGAAGTCACCGCCGCGCCCGCCACCGGAGATTCATTAGCACCTCGCTGGACCAGGGGATTAGACTCGCACGTATTTATACCTCGCCGCCGTCTCCTCGTTCCTCACAGCACTCGCTCTTCTTCTTCTCCACGAGATCGTCACAGCAAGCTGCAAGAATTAAGAAAGGATCGAAGCAAGAAGGAAGGACGGGACCGGCAGCACAAGAACGGAGGAAGAGCTGGGTCATTGAGTCGAGGTCGATAGAGCAGGAAGGAAGTAGGAGGGGGCATGGACTTAGCGCGGATGGGGAGCGTCGCCGGCGGGAGCATGCGGCGGACGGCGTCGTCGTGGCGGGCGTCCGGCCGGAGCGACGCGTTCGGGCGGTCGGCGCGGGAGGAGGACGACGAGGAGGCGCTGCGGTGGGCGGCCATCGAGAAGCTGCCCACCTACGACCGCATGCGCAAGGGCATCATCCTCACGACCGGGGCCGCTGGCGCCGGCGTCGAGGAGGTCGACACCGAGGGGCTCGGCATGCGGGAGCGCAAGAACCTCATCGAGCGCCTCATCCGCACCGCCGAGGAGGACAACGAGCGCTTCCTCCTCAAGTTCCGCGACCGCATGGAGCGGTGAGCACTGGCGACGACTCACTCAGCTACCATTTCTGAAACCTTGATCCCTTCAGGAAAAAAAAAAACTTCCAGAAGCACTTGGAAAATATTCTGCGCAAGCATCAGAGACCATTTCATTATCCAGCGCATATTCACGATCTGTGTTGGTTTTTGCAGAGTTGGGATTGACAATCCGACAATAGAAGTGCGGTTTGAGCACCTCAACATCGACGCAGAGGCTTACGTCGGCAATAGGGGCGTCCCGACGTTCACCAACTTCTTCTCCAACAAAGTCATGGTACGCATCTGCAGACCGCCGTGGCAGCTTCATGAATTCTTCCTAGCCGTGGAAAACGTACAGCTTTCAAGTTTCTTCAGCTTCTGACTCCATCGAGCTGCTCCGTCCCAATCCCATAACAGGATGCACTAAGTGCCCTGCGCATCGTTTCGAGCGGGAAGAGGCCAATCTCCATCCTTCATGACATCAGTGGAATCATAAGGCCTGGTCGGTAAGGAGACGAAGAGTTTTAAATATGCAAAGTTTGAATTTTGTAAGGAGTCGAAGAGTTTTAAATATGCGAAGTTTGAATTTTGTTCTCTAGCTCATGTGGAAATTGTTCAGGATGTCTCTGTTGCTTGGGCCTCCTGGGTCTGGGAAAACTAGTCTACTTCTGGCTTTGTCAGGGAAACTTGACTCATCTCTGAAGGTATATACCACATCTTGCATATTATCCTGAGTTTGAGTTGCTGTGTTGCTCTGAACTTCAGGCAAAAAACTATTAAAGATAAAACTAGCTGTGAGTTTAAGATGGATGATGAACTTCTAATGGAAATTTCCAGGTGTCAGGAAGGGTAACTTACAATGGGCATGACATGAATGAATTTGTCCCTCAGCGGACATCCGCGTACATTGGTCAGCACGATGTTCACGTCGGCGAAATGACAGTCCGGGAAACACTTGCCTTCTCTGCAAGATGCCAAGGAGTTGGGACACGTTATGGTACGTAACATGGACACTGAAAACGAACAAAGATAATTGTTTACCTTTGGTAGAGTGAACCTTATAGTGTTTTGGGTTATACAGAGTTGCTCACGGAACTCTCAAGAAGGGAGAAAGAAGCCAACATTAAGCCAGATCCTGATATCGATGTTTACATGAAGGTATAATTCATTTACTTCGAACTAAACCCTGTATTTATATTGGAAGTAACAAGGTGTACTCACGATTATTGTGCTCTTCTGTGCAAACAGGCTATCTCTGTGGAAGGTCAGGAGAGCGTGGTCACAGATTATATCCTCAAAGTGAGTAAAAATACACTACATGAAAAGTAGCAGGAGAAATGGATCTGCCCCCTAACAGTACTTGTATTTCTTTGCAGATTCTGGGTCTGGAGATCTGTGCAGATACAATGGTTGGGGATTCTATGATCAGAGGTATCTCAGGAGGACAAAAGAAGCGTGTCACAACAGGTATGTGCAACCTTAAGTTACAGAATGATATGTGCATCAAGCCCTTTGAACCTGACCGTAAAATCTGACTTCTTGACTTGTTTAACTTCCACAGGTGAGATGCTTGTTGGGCCAGCTAAGGCACTATTCATGGATGAAATATCCACTGGTCTGGACAGCTCCACAACATATCAGATCGTTAACTCTCTACGGCAGTCGGTCCACATCCTTGGTGGAACGGCACTTATCGCATTGCTTCAGCCTGCACCTGAAACATATGAGCTCTTTGATGACATTGTTCTCCTCTCTGAGGGCCAAATAGTATACCAGGGTCCTCGTGAGCATGTCCTTGAATTCTTTGAGGCCATGTGCTTCAAATGTCCTGAGAGAAAAGGTGTTGCAGACTTCTTGCAAGAAGTGGGTATTCCAAAAGAACCATGCTAGCTGCACGTTGTGATCCGGAACTCCAATCTCACAGTGTTTCCTTTTGTGATGTCACAGGTTACGTCTAGGAAGGATCAGCATCAGTATTGGTGTCGAAGAGATGAGCCATACCGATACATCTCGGTTAATGACTTTGCAAAGGCATTCAAAGCATTCCATGTTGGGCGTAAGCTAGGATCGGAGCTCAAGGTGCCATTCGATCGAACCAGGAACCACCCTGCAGCTCTCACAACATCCAAGTATGGTATCAGTAAGATGGAGCTTCTCAGGGCATGCTTCTCTAGGGAGTGGCTGTTGATGAAGAGGAACTCGTTTGTTTACATCTTCAAAGTAGTCCAGGTATGTATCCTGCTTCCTGAAATCTTCTCAATTCAGATAATAATTTCTGATGAATGTTCCATATTTGTACAGCTAATAATCCTCGGAACCATTGCAATGACGGTCTTCCTGCGCACGACAATGCATCGACGCAGTGTTGAAGATGGAGTGATATTTCTGGGGGCAATGTTCCTTGGCCTAGTCACACATTTGTTTAATGGTTTCGCTGAGCTTGCCATGAGCATTGCAAAGCTGCCGATATTCTATAAGCAGAGGGATCTCCTCTTCTATCCATCTTGGGCGTACGCATTGCCTACATGGGTGCTCAAGATCCCAATATCATTCTTGGAATGCGCTGTGTGGATTGGCATGACTTACTATGTCATTGGCTTTGATCCAAATATCGAAAGGTTCTTCCGCCATTACCTGCTGCTTGTACTAATCAGCCAGATGGCGTCTGGTCTTTTCCGGCTTCTTGCTGCATTAGGAAGAGAAATGGTTGTCGCAGACACCTTTGGGTCATTCGCTCAGCTTGTTCTTCTGATCCTTGGTGGCTTTTTGATAGCAAGAGGTATGTCAAGTCTCTATTCGGACAATGCTTAGATATTATCCAGAGCCTGGAACTGAGTTTTCTCTCTCTATCTACAGATAACATCAAGAAATGGTGGATTTGGGGCTACTGGTCCTCCCCTCTGATGTATGCACAAAATGCCATAGCTAATAATGAGTTCCTGGGCCACAGCTGGCAGATGGTAATGCATCTTCTCTGAAGCAATCTAGGCGTGATCATTGTGCAGTTCAAATAGATAGATGACAAACAATGTCAAACTTTATGCAGATTGTTGATCCAACAAGAAGTAACGAGACACTTGGTGTCCAAATTCTGAAGGCACGTGGCATCTTTGTCGACCCAAACTGGTATTGGATCGGTGCTGGTGCATTGCTTGGGTACATCATGCTCTTCAACATACTCTTCGTTTTGTTCCTCGACTGGCTTGGCCGTGAGTAACTTCTCAGCTCAAAAATAGATTAATTCATAGAACTCAAAGCATCTCATGTCTGGCACTGACGCCGTTCTCAAAACCACAGCACTTGGGAAAGGTCAAACCGTTGTTTCTGAAGAGGAACTGCGGGAGAAGCATGTGAACCGTACTGGTGAAAATATCGAGCTGCTGCAGCTTGGAACAGATTCCCAGATTTCTCCTGATGGTTAGTCCAAAGGATATTCATGTGCACCACCTGATAAATCGAACATGCCATTGTTGCATTCTTGTAACAATTCTAACAAATGCAGGAAGAAGAGAAATCATTGGAACTGGCACCAGGAAGAGAGGAATGGTACTTCCATTTACACCATTGTCAATCACCTTTGACAATATCAAATACTCTGTGATCATGCCTCAGGTAAGCATAAATCAGAAAAAGTGCCTTATATTTAACACAGAAACTGGTACAACTAAATAATCTTACTATTACTAATTGGAGGCTCCTTTAAAGCCTCCACATGAAGCCACTTAAAATCCTAAGTGGACACTATAAAAAAAGAGAAATCATAGAAATTCTCACAAAAATCAGAAACATCCAGCCATCAATTTGACAACTCTAATCATAATAGTCATTGGATCTATTACCTTTTCTAATAAATTACCCACCTCTGCCATTATGAAAATAGACTAAAGTAACTCACTAAACAAGTATCTAAATTACCCACCTCTGCCATTATAAAAAATCAAAAGTAACCCCCTAATCTTCTTGTAAATTACCCACCTATGCCATTATAAAAATAATGCAAAAACCCACCTAAATTTGTATATAAATTATCCAATTATGTCATTATTAAAAGTCAAAGTAACCCTTAAATTTGAATCTAAATTATATAATTATAATAAAATATTAAAGTGTACCAATATAAAATTATAAATTACTATTGTTATCATTAATAATTTAATATATTATTATAATATTATTTATAGAAAAATACTACCTATGATAAGTGTCACTAGTATTCGTGTATCATGAAAGAGATAAGAATACTAATTCACAAACAAATAGTTCAATTAAATATATATCAAACACATATGGAGGTATGGTGCAAAATAAAATCTATTGCAACTGTATAATAATAAATATATATTTTATAGTAAATTTTAGAATATTTAATAGATGAAAGAGTGCGTGAGATAGGTAATTATAATTATTAGTTGTATGCTTTATTTTCAAACTAACTCTAATTAGCCCGTGCGGGAGCACGGGTTGACAGTCTAGTAAGTATTAATTCTATTAACTTTTTGACAGGAAATGAAAGAAAAAGGTATTACTGAAGACAGGTTACTGCTGCTGAAGGGTGTAAGCGGAGCCTTCAGACCAGGAGTCTTGACGGCACTGATGGGAGTCAGTGGAGCGGGTAAGACTACCCTGATGGATGTACTGGCAGGAAGGAAAACTGGCGGTTACATTGAGGGAGCCATTTCCATTTCTGGATACCCAAAGAAGCAAGAGACCTTTGCTCGGATTGCTGGCTACTGCGAGCAAAATGATATCCACTCTCCACATGTCACTGTCTACGAATCCCTCCTGTACTCAGCATGGCTTCGGTTGCCGCCAGAAGTAGACTCAGAAGCAAGAAAGGTAGGTGAAAAAAAACCTTCAATTTGCTAGCTCATAAGCAATTCATTACCATTTTGCTTTGCAAACTATTACTAGAATTCTTGGCTAATTGGATCAATTCATGGATGCAGATGTTTGTGGAAGAAGTCATGGAACTAGTGGAGTTGACACCTCTGAGGGGAGCATTGGTGGGACTGCCAGGAGTAAATGGTTTATCCACTGAACAGCGAAAGAGGCTCACTATTGCTGTTGAGCTCGTTGCCAACCCATCCATCATATTCATGGATGAACCGACTTCAGGACTAGATGCCAGGGCTGCTGCAATTGTGATGAGGACAGTCCGGAATACTGTGGACACAGGAAGGACAGTTGTCTGCACAATCCACCAGCCCAGCATTGATATTTTTGAAGCTTTTGATGAGGTAAGTTGTTATAATTATGAAACTGGGAGCTATCCATGGTAATCTTGAACTCCGGAAGCAACGCTCATATATCATTCTTGAACTTCTGCAGCTATTCCTGATGAAACGGGGAGGGGAAGAAATATATGCTGGCCCCTTGGGACGCAACTCGTGCCATCTGATTGACTACTTTGAGGTGAGCTTTACTCACTGAACAAAATATTCAACTTTTAACTTATGACACATGATAACCTTTGCTTGGTGTGTCAAGTGTAGGCAATACAAGGAGTGAAGAAAATCAAGGATGGTTACAACCCTGCAACATGGATGTTGGAAGTGACCACCTTAGCTCAAGAAGATATCCTTGGGGTCAACTTTGCCGAAGTATACAGAAACTCTGACCTATACCGGTATGTTCAGTAACATCAACCTCAGAATGGTGTTTGTCCTTTATCTATGATGTGTTTCATGTCACTGATTAGGATGCACCATTGCAGGAGGAACAAAGCTCTAATCAGTGAACTAAGCACACCTCCACCTGGATCCAAGGACTTGTACTTCCCAACCCAGTACTCACAGTCCTTCCTCACACAATGCATGGCTTGCCTGTGGAAGCAGCACAAATCTTACTGGAGAAATCCATCATACACCGCAACTAGAATCTTCTTCACAACAGTTATAGCCCTCATCTTCGGAACCATCTTCTTAAACTTAGGCAAGAAAATGTGAGTGCCCTTGCTTACAACTCCAACTGAGACGTGAATGACCTGATCTATGTTGGCATACTATGACAAAGAAACTTACTGTACTTCTGTTCTTACTTTTCAGTGGCACGAGGCAGGACCTGTTCAATTCTTTGGGATCCATGTATGCAGCAGTTCTTTTCATTGGAATTCAGAATGGTCAAACTGTGCAACCGATTGTGGATGTTGAGCGAACAGTTTTCTACCGAGAAAAGGCGGCTGGCATGTACTCTGCTCTACCCTATGCTTTTGCACAGGTAATTGGTTGTAACTGAAGATTTAAATAAAACGCAATAATTGCATTGTTCCTCCTTGAATCTAGTGCTGAGTTATAACTTTAGGTTCTAACTGTTTAACCTTTCAACAGGTTCTTATTGAGATCCCACATATCTTCCTTCAGACAGCCGTGTATGGTCTTATTGTCTACAGCTTGATTGGCTTTGACTGGACAGTTGAGAAGTTCTTCTGGTATATGTTCTTCATGTTCTTCACCTTCATGTACTTCACGTTCTACGGCATGATGGCAGTCGCCATGACACCAAACAGCGACATTGCTGCCATAGTGTCAACTGCATTCTACGCCATATGGAATATCTTTGCCGGCTTCCTTATCCCTCGACCGGTAAGTTTCCAAGTGTAACTCCTTGTACTACATTGCAACAACTCAATTTTCTCTATATTGTTGATGCTGAAGCATACACTGCTGGGTTGCAGAAGATACCAATATGGTGGAGATGGTACTCATGGGCATGTCCAGTGGCTTGGACACTATATGGACTTGTGGCCTCACAATTTGGAGATATCACAAATGTTACACTGAAAGATGATGGGGAAACAGTGAAAGATTTTGTCAGCAGATTCTTTGGATTCCATCATGATCAATTGGGTTATGTAGCTACCGCTGTTGTTGGATTCACAGTTCTCTTTGCTTTCGTCTTTGCCTTCTCCATCAAAGTCTTCAATTTCCAGAGAAGATAAGGGAAGTGACCTAAAAATGTTTTGTGTTGCTTCAGCTCATTTTCAGTATATAGCACTGCAGCAATGTAAATTTATGAGAGAGAGAGAGAGAGAGTATGTAGCATTTGTTTTGTTTCTAGGCAGTTAACAATTGACATCATTATTCGTTTCAATCAGTTTGGCCTGGAGTTCTGTACTGAACAGAAAGGGGCCTATGTGTAAATTGTATGTAGATTGTGCATAATTGAGTTCAATGTAAACTTTTCCTTTAAACATATACCTTTGGTCGAACTGGTACTTGCATTAAAAATTAAGTTAATGGTACAATAACATGAGAAGAGAGAGAGAAAAAAGGCGGTGCCTATATAACAAAGAAGGCCATTTCAGTTCAGGGATACTTGAGAAAGTCCATGAGCATTAGAAGTACAAATTAATTTGAAGAGGAACATTCAGAACTCAGAAGCAATGCATCATAGTCTCATAGACACATAACCCAATAACCAGCTAAGACGGGAATGGTGTGGCACTCTTTCCCATTTCTTTATTTGATAGTTTCTTTGATCGTTGAATATATAAAAGAGTCCAACTCATCCGAGGTAGCATCCTTCTCAATGTGGATGACCAGAATTCCAACACTACCTGACTGAGGACCCTAGGTTACTGATTGCCCAAATCCGAATCCAACTGGTATCCAGGACCTAGATCAAATGAATCTTCCCTAAATTCCTATCCAGAAACCCAGAATGCATCCAACTACTCATAGCCCCAACCAGCAAAACAGCCGAGGACCAAGCAGGCGCAGATGGCACGGTTGGCAACTCGCAAGCCCTTACCCAAACGGCATCACCAACCCACATCAAAGTATAAATCCCAAATCGACCTCCTCCCCCCATCCGCACACTTGTTCTAGATCAAAATGGATCGCAGTTTGCAGCATAGAACTGCTCATACAGAAGTATAGGACGCGAGATTACCTCAGCTCACCGCGTCGCACCTGCAGCAGTAGCTCACATTGCGCCAGCCGCCGCCGCAGCCCACTCCGGCAGGCCGAAGACGGAACCGCCACCGCATGCGAGGCGCGAATCAAGCCTCCGGGCCGCGAGAATGGTCCGCCGCCCGCGCGAGAGGTCCGATGCCGGCCGCCTCGGAGTTTGCGCGACTCCGGCGGCGGGTAGGCCATAGGGGTTTGGGAATTGGCGAGGCTGCTGCCTGCTGGCCCGTTGGGTTTTCGGCCTTTCAGCCTTTACTGAAGAAGGGAGTGGGATTGTGGGAAAACCAACTTGCTCCTCTCTACTGACGAACTCGTTGGATTCAAACCACAGTAGCAGCAAGTGTTTGGCCAAAATTTGACAAGATGGCGACATTGGATTTGATTACGTAGCTTGTTCTATCCTCTAACAGTACTGAACTGAATAATCTGAAACCGTTGAAAGACCAAGCCCTTGTTTAGATGTGTAAAAAGTAAGCTGTAAAGTAATGTAGCACTTTTATTTTGGTAATTATTATCCGATCATAGGTTAACTAAGCTCAAAAGATTCGTCTCGCAAATTACAGATAAATTATGTAATTAGTTATTTTATTTAGTTATATTTAATACTTCATGCATGTGTTCAAAGATTCGATGTGATGGAGAATCTTATAAAGTTTTGGAATTTTAAAGGTAACTAAAGAGAGGGCAAATAAGTTGAAGAAATGTGTCAGAAGTTGCGATGTCTCATGAGGCATCTTTCTTTTCCTGTGAGGCCCTGTTTAGTTCTAAAAAATTTCCAAGATTCTCCGTCACATCGAATTTTTGGACACATGCATGGAGTATTAAGTGTAGTTTTAAAAAATAACTAATTGTACAATTTAGTTGGAAATGATGAGATAAATTTTTGAGCCTAATTAGTTCATAATTGGATATTAATTATCAAATAAAAACAAAAGTGCTACAGTAGCCAAATCCAAAAATTTCGCGAACTAAACACACCATGAGTATCGGTTGGGCGTCACATCTTCGCTCCCTTTTCCTCAATTCAGGGTGTGTTTAGATGTTTAGGGGTAAAAATTTTGAAACGGAATCTTTATATTTCGGAGTACTAAATAAAATATATTTACAAATTTTTTTGCATGGATGGATTGTAAATCGCGAAACGAATCTAATGAGTCTAATTAATCTATGTTTAATTCATAATTAGCGAACAGTTACTGTAGCATCACTATTATAAATCATGGATTAAGTAGACTCATTAGATTCGTCTCGCGATTTACAACCCATTCGTGCAAAAAAAATTAAAAATAGACTTCATTTAGTGCTCCATATATATATCCAAATATTCGATTTTAGTTTTGGGGGTAAAATTTTGGAAATAGACTTCACTTGCTCCTCATTTAGTACTCAAGCTTACTTCAGTTGCTTGATGTGTTGGCAGTGCTCGCATGATTCAGCTAGTTCTGATTGATATCCCAAGTATATGCTGTTGCAGGAACAGTGGACGGGCTGTGGCTAAGTTTGAAAAGGCAAAGCCATCTCATCAGGCAGCGATACCTAATCTTTAACCTTCCCTGTTCTTCCTTAAGAGGATGTAAAATTGCATTTTTTTTTAAAAATGTTGGAAAAATGCAACAGTTATTTTTTTAAAAAAAAAGTTGGAAAAATGCAACAGTTATTTTTTTTTAAAAAATGAGGGAATGTATGATGTAAAACTGCATTTAAATTTGATGAACAAGGAAGATAGCAAGAGCACATCATAAGCGACAGGAACAGAGACCACAACACACCAACCACCGTGATCCATCCACTAAGGCCGTGTTTAGATAGAGCGCAACAATTTTTTGCGACGGAATCTTGCTAATTTGAAGTACTAAATGAAATTTATTTACAAAATTTTTTTCACAGATGGGTTGTAAATCGCGAGACGAATCTAATGATGCTAATTAATCCATGATTAATCTATAATTAGCGGATGGTTACTGTAGCATCACTGTTGCAAGTCATGGATTAGGTAGGCTCATTAGATTCATCTCGCGATTTACAGCCCATCCATGCAAAAATTTTTATAAATAGACTTCATTTAGTACTCCATGCATGTGTCAAAATATTCGATGTAATGTTTTTTTTCATTTACGGGGTTTACGGGTAAAGATCTAAATAGAGCCTGAATGCTGGAGCTCTGCAACTCTGCATCCCTAGTCTCTAGCAGATGCCTGCAAGCTAGGCCCCGTTTAGTTCCCAAAAAATTTCTCACACTATCCGTCAAATCGAATCTTCGGACACATGCATAGAGTACTAAATGTAGTTGAAAAAATAACTATTTACACAGTCTAACTAATTACCACGAGCTGAATCTTTTAATACTAATTAGTTCATAATTGGACATTATTTGTCAAATAACAACGAAATGTGCTACAGTACCAAAACTCAAACTTTTTCACCAACTAAACACACCCCTAGTAAGTTCATGACATAAAGCATTAAGGAAAACAATTACACAAGCAACCTTTATATTACCAGCGTGCTGATAAGGCAAACTAATGACAGTTTTACAGTCACAAGGAGTACAGCTGCTTCACTGAACTTGCTCAGTCACAGGTACTGGGGGTAACTAGCTCACTACGTTTTAACTTACAGTTAACACTTTTTACACTAATCGCATCATGTTTTATTTCGATCAACAGTTCCAGATTGATCACAATTCTTCACAACTGAAACATATCTACAACAAATCGGATCAACAGTTCCAGATTGATCACAATTCTTCACAACTGAAACATATCTACAACAAATCGATCATGGCGCGGCGACGGAATCGGTTGAACCGATCCTACTCGTCCTTCTTGCCGCAGCAGCAGAAGCACTCCAGGCAGTGCTCGCAGGCCTCGTAGCAGCAGAAGCAGCAGCACAGCATGAAGGCGCTGCAACCAGGCCATGAAAATAACAAAAAAAATCAATTTCATTACTTATTAATGTGTAGATTTTTTTCGATGTTTGTGCAAAACATGGGACTGTGCAAATGCCTGCAGTTGTACGTGGATAGTTTTCGCAGAACAAGTCATGATCTTGTAGCTTGTGGCAAGCTTACTGACCAGGCATAGAGGAAGCCCTTCTCCTCATGGCGCTTCTTGACATGCTCCATGGCCGACAGCTTCCGGTCCTCGCTCTGCGAAGGCTCATCCATCGTTGCAGGCTTGCAGTTGCAGCCGCCTCTTCTTTTCGACAGAAAGGAACACTGCAGTCTACTGAAAAGAGGTGAGGAAGAAGGTGGTGGCAGCTAAGGGAGGCGTGGCTTGTTCTTGCACCCGTTCTAGTGTGGTAATATAAGGAGAAGGCTGGCCAGAGCATGTAGCTTACCTAACCCCTTGCTCCTTGCCACGTTGTTTCAACATTCATTGGCAGTGCAATCTTTTGATTTTCAGAAAACATCATGGACAGTCGACAGTGTATTATTGTTTCATTTTTTTTCTGTAATCTCTTGGCGATAAGCTGGTACGCAATCATCATGCTCCCCACCAATTTCAAACCATGGGCATGCAGATTTTTCGCAAGGAGATGCCTAGGAAGATGCCTTATATAGTTATATGTCACTGTGAGATAGGGAGGTGTAAGCGGTGTGGATAAGTTGGCCTTTGACAGGGCATTAGCTCTTGCAAGTGGTCAGGCTGTGTCAATGTGTGTGTCATTTGTGCAAACTATGCAAAGTCTGGAACAGGTATGCATTTTCTAAGAAGCTCCTGCAAGTTGCAACAGATGGAACAAATTTAGCGAAAAGAAAGTATTCCTTAACATGCCGTTTACATTACCACATCATTGGCTTTAGACTTTGAGACCTTTTAGGCTTCAAAAGAAGCTGTCATTTGCTTATTAAAGAGTCAAAGAAGGGACTTGATGCCAAAATGATATAACTATCAATAGCAAAAGCAGGTGAATGAATGCGATTGGGATTTACTGTGTGAACACGATCTGCACTGTCAACTTTTAATTTGTGTGATCGGCTTACGGATTTCCATGGTACGCACTGTCATGCTACTGTGTGGGTTATTTTGCAGTTTGTAGTGCCAAATTTATCGTAGCAAAGAATTTATACAAATTTAGCGTTTCTGACGACATAAGGAAACAAATGCCATGTAGGGAGCTTGATATATATAGGTAGTTCATATGTCTTCAGCATGTGCAGGATTTTGCACCACTTGTAGTTCTTAGGTTACTAGGTTAAGATTTATCACTTCATCATTATCATACCAGGTGTGTCATGATTCAAAGCTAAGACATAGCTCATGTTCCATGAGCATTTTCTAAAATTTCATTTTTCATAAGCGGTTGGAGTATTGTTTTCAGACGTTATTTTCAGTGACTCATCTATGCCCCAGTCTCCACTACCTGTAAACATCAACCTCAGTGAGTACCAGCACTATGACATGATGTGGTCTAATATTATGGGTGTGAGGTACCCATGTAGCAACCTAGCCAAATATATCGAACGAATCAGATGAGCTGCCGTGTGGGGGGTGCATAACATGACTGATTTTCAGTCATGAAATGGTCGGCGTTCAGAGAATATATCTTGCATCAGCATATCTCTCTCATGGGGAAATAATTAATGTTGGTTACAGTTCATCTATATATGTTTTCTTTTTGTCTAAGTTGAACTAGCACTACTCCCTCTATAATCCTTTACTTGCAACTTGTCTACACCATGATTTGTCCTTGTTTCGAACCGGGATTGATGTAAGAATTTTTAAGAAGAATTGGGGTTATATTGTTACAAATGAGGCATTTTTAAACTGGTAATTTTGCTTGATTAGAAGTTTTCAAATCATGAGCTGGAGAATGATGAATAAACCCTGCGGCCTCCTGGTTCAATGGCTATTTTAGTATCCTCCTATCCTTAGTTTTGATTTATTAAGCTGGAGCACTGCACTGGTGTCAGCGAAGCAGATCCGCACGAAATCCGCTCCAAGACTGCCATCTGTCAATGTGGACATGCATGTTTATCAACAAAAAACATGATTTTGTTCTAAAATACATCTCAGACTCAGAGTAATCAACAAAAATCAAAGCACTTGATGGTGATGGAACCGATATGAACAAATCGAAGTGCTACGATTGGGTTTGATGGCATGACTCTGATGTGCAGTTTGTAATCGGATAATCCATCACGACGGCAAGAGCATATCCGTAATTTGCAAGAAACTCGTAGGAATCAGGAACAGTTAAGAAAGATTATAAAAGTAAAACTGATCAATTTTCCAGTCTTTAGTTTACGCATGTAATTCAAGAATTGTCTATGCAATCATGCACTGGGTACTGTTCAATCAGGCAAGTGTTATGGTAAAGTTCTGGAAGCAAATAACTACATGTAGGGAAAGGAAGAGCTATGTACAGATCCATGTGGCCCTGTATACTTCAGTAGCAGGACTCATGAACAGCACAAAAGCCTTTGTTACTACTGCACAGATTCAGGTCTCGAAACATGCAAAGACAGAGACACCAGGACTTGAAGAAGCCACTAATTTTTCTGATTATGGACAATCTTAAAACTTCTATATAAGCAGATGGCGTAATACCGAGACTAAGTCTAAAGTTTTCGTTGTTTCTGACTAGTGACTAACTTGTCATTGCATATATGTCAATCTGAGAGAAAAGGGTACCTGCACGGCTGTACCCATCACAACTCCTTACAGAGCACGTTAAGCTGTCCATTCCCGTTCACCAAAGCCACAAGCTTCAACAACAGACTTTAAGAATGGCGAGCTGGGCAGCCACCCACATTTGACGAGGCCATAGGCCATAGCCGCCAGCAAAGGAAACTTGGAAACACTCAAATTATGTATCCAACAATTACAAAGATTCAGCATCAGGAATATGTTTCTCTTAAGTCGCGTTCGGACCGGACTTGCTGCACACTGGGGTTCATAGTATAGACACAGTCCAGCAGCCGGGTATGAGGCGTCCCCTCCTGCATCGTATTGGGACAACTAGTCACCAAGTAGTTTTCGTCATTTTACCTTCTTTTCTTCCCATCTTCTGGCGAATTTCTTCCTATATAACCTATGCATGACTTGCTGTCCAGTCTGTTCCCAGTAAGGAAGAGAAAGCACTTGTTTCAAGGCGATCAAGTCCATGAAGCTAAAATTGGCTAGCCGAGACTGGAGTCACTGTTCCCATGGCATTGGTTTTCTTTGGCCTCCACATAGTCTGTGCCTTCACAATGGTATGCCCTGACTTTTTTTTTTGAAGCAAATGGCAGGAGCTCTGCCTCTCAATTAAGAAGAATAGAAGTTTTAATTACAAGAAAGGTTAGTCAAACCACTCTGGATGACTAACCCACCCAAGTGCCATGGCACACCACAACACACCACTGCATTGAGTCATCGTTGACGAGTTGGATAATCCAACAGCTCCGACTTCCCGAAGCAAAACTGTAACGAACATGGCACCATTTATGCTATTTCGAGTGATTTTGGTGATCGAATGACAATACAACACTTGGACTAATATGATTGTTAAGATGATCATTCTCAGGCTTTTAGGTTCAAGTGATGACAAAGAGAAAGAGAAGATAGGCGTAGCAAGGCCCGAAGGGCCACCCCTACGGGGCCTCCGCTACCCGGTTAGCGGACGGGAGTCGAGGGGGAGCCGCTCCTCGCGGGTCTCAGGGCAGCGCCCTGAAAGCTCTTCAGTCTGAAGCACCGGAAGAACCGACGCATGAAGCATCGGTGCATCCGATGGTTGTCGGAAGAACCAACGCCATAACAGAAGGGAATCGAAGCCAAGTCAGCTTATGGGCACCGGATGAACCGACAGGTCAAAAAGGGGCATCGGTGCATTGGGCGTCCTATGTTCCAGAGACGGTGTCAAGAGCCCAGGAGAAGTTTCTTCAGCACCGGTTCAACCGACGGAGCATCGGAGTATACCATCGGTGCAATGACGTCAGCGCCCAGGAAAAGATCCTTAAGCACCGGATGAACCGGTGATGCATCGGAACAAAGCATCGGTTCAACCGGTGGTCACTGCGTCAGCTGTCAGGACTTCAACGGCTACTTCGGTTTATGAGTGACCGGAAGAACCGACGCTACCCCTGGCAGAGGCATCGGTTCTTCCGGTGATACGCAGATTTTCTACTGACCGTTGGAGCAACGGCTACAAGACTTGGTGGCCTATATATACGCCTCACCCCGGCCATTTGAAGTTTGCTGGAGTTGCTGGACATCCCACACACACCCAAGAACATCTCCAAGCCATACAAAAGCATCAAGATCATATCCTTAGCCCTTAGCACACTTTGAGAGTGTTGTGTAAAGGATTAGCTCTTAGTGAGTGAGTTTGCAAGGCTTAGAGCCTTTGTGCTGTGGTTCATTAGCGAACCAAAACAAGAGCTTGGTGCGCCGGCACCTTGGAGCGTGAAGCTCGCCGGCAACATCATCGACCCTCCGACTTGGTGTGGAGCGGCGACGACATCTTTGTGCGGGGGACGTGGAGACCCTCATCCTTTGTGGAGAAGCTCCTTAGTGGAACCCGGGGCCAAGGTGACCGTGATTGTGTTCACGGAAGAGACTTGGTGGCCGAGTAGCAATACTCTTAGTGAGTGCTACAACAACGTGGATGTAGGTGTGCCTTTGTGGCTAACCGAACCACGGGATAAACACCCGCGTCAAGAGTTTGCTATCTCCTATCCCGCTCTTTAAGCTTCCGCATTTCATACTAGCATTTGTATGCCTTTACTTTTATATAATAGTTTCTTGATAGGAAAGGCTATAGGTTGCTAAACTCTTCTGGGATAGGGGTTTCACACTAGAACAACCTAGTTGCACATCTAGATATCATGTTTTAGTTTAAGTTTTGTACAAACTAGTTGGAGCCATAGGTCAAAGTTTTTATTAGTGTCTAATTCACCCCCTCCCCCTCTTAGGCTAGAGCACCCGATCACTTTCAAAAACCCTAGACGACCACCACCGGGTAAACTGGCAAAAGACCGAGGCCACGAGGGTCATCGTTGCCGAGCTCAAACGCGGTGCACAGAGCAGGTCCGACTTCCTACCGCGAACCAAAGCCTCGCCCCTGGTGACCGCCCAAACACACTTGCAGCAACTCCCAGGGACGAAGAACAACCCGCCCGTGTTATCGTTGCCCAGCTACATCCCCTGACGTAGCAGCTCCGACTTCACGTCGCAGGAATAGGCCCCGCCCGCCAGACAGCCGCCGAGAGGTGAAGGGCGACCACCAAAGACAATAAACGTCGAGACCATAACGACTTCCAGGTACGACGCCTTCAGGAAGGGCATGACGCAGAAAGCGTCACCGTCGCACGTCCAAGAGGACTTGGACAGGGTTTTCACCCCTGGAGGAAAGGTGCTAGAGGGGAGGAAACACGACGCCCCCAACGGGGAAACGGCGCCCACGGGCGTCGCCGTCGTCGAGGCTTTCGCCCAGAGGTACCTCCCCTCCCGCCCAAAGCGCTAGGCCCCGAAGACTCAAATGCCATCCACCACTGTCGTCGAAGTTGCGCCACCCCAAGACTGCGCCTCCAGAGGGGTGTCAACACGCCAGCTGCGAATGGCAGCCGTACAGCTGCGTCGGCAGCCACCCCCTCTGAAAGAGCAGCACGTGGTACCAAAGACACTGCACCACCGCAGCCAACCACCACCCGGACGCCACCCGGACGCCGCAGCTCGCCGACGCCAACCCCAAGGTGCTGCGAGCAGGTAAGACCTGCTCATCGGAGGCCTGGCGAAGCCAGCCGCGCCGCCATGGCTCCACTGACCGCCGCGCCTAGTCGTCGCCGGCCCGCACCTCGACGGCGCAGCCAGCCAGACCAGGTTGGCCACCTCCGGCCGCGGCGCCTTGGCGCCACCGGCACACCCACCGCGCCGGCCCCCCATGCTCCGCCGCAGCAAAGCAGACGAAGGAGCCCGGCCGCACCTCCTCCCGGAGTCAGTCGACGCCGTTGCGGACCGCGCCTCCCCCACGGATCCACCACCACGGCCGCCGGATCCGGCCATGGAGGCCCCGGATCCGGCCTCGCCGGAGCTGCCGGTGCCGTCACCGCCCGCCCGGCAGCGAGCCCCCAGCACCCCTTGCGGCCACGCCCGCCAGGTGAAGGGAGAAGGGCTGCCCCGCCGCCGCCCTCCTCGCGGGCCGCACGGACTTCCGGCAACCGGCGGCGGCGCAGCGAGGGGGGGATGGGGAAGGGGCTGGCGGCGGCGGGAGGCTCTGCGTCCGCCCGAGTCGCCCTACGCGGGGGCGACGCGGGGCTATCCGGTGTAAAAAAAACGTTCCTACCGTATGCCCTGACTCAAGGCACAGCAAATGCTCACACTGCAAGGTTGTTTCTCCTGAGCCATCAATGCAATCAGTGAACACCGTGGTGTGTGACTGCAGCACACTCTCTCTGCCGCATTCCCTCTTGTAGTCAAGGACAATGCTAGCCAGCTCGTGATTCTCAAATATAGAGATTGGAGCACTCTGGTGGGAAAATAAGTGCAAAAGGTCAGAGGGTGGTGAAAATACAGTAAATAAGCACTACATCTTTATGTCAACTGAAAAGGTGAACAAAGCGTATATTTACTGTCAGTACGAGGCTATCGCGTTCCGCGATGGCGAGGCCATCGAGGACTTCACTCTACGGCTCACATCTCTGGTGAGCCAGTTAGAGCAGGTCGGCGTCGACATCGGTGAAGAGGAAGCGGTGGCAAAGTATCTCCGCGTCGTGCTGCCGCGATTCGCGCAGATTGCGCTCTCGATCGAGACGCTGCTCGACATGAGCACGCTCTCGATCGAGGAAGTCACCGGGCGGCTCAAGGCGGTCGAGGACCGCGCGGAGGCCCCCGCCCGCACGACCGCCGGCGGCCAGCTACTGCTCATGGAGGAGCAGTGGGCAGCGCGCCTGCGCGAG
Organism: Panicum virgatum; assembly: GCF_016808335.1. Lineage (NCBI taxonomy): Eukaryota > Viridiplantae > Streptophyta > Magnoliopsida > Poales > Poaceae > Panicum > Panicum virgatum. The sequence goes on from NC_053145.1 coordinate 9,367,346, forward strand.
AGGAAGCAGGGGGAGGGCTCCTCTGTTTCGCGCAGCAGCGGCAGAGGCGGCGCGCGTGGCAGGCGGCGCGGCAAGCCACGGCGGAAGGCGGAGGGCGCCGGGAAGGACAGCGGAGATCGTGCCGCCGACAAGGATCGTTGCTGCAATTGTGGCAAGATCGGGCACTGGGCCCGCGACTGCAAGGAGCCGCGATGCCAGGAGCGGGCACACCTCGCCCAGGATGACGAGGAAGAGCCTGCGCTGCTCATGGCGCAGGTCTGCGCCATCAACACCGAGGCAGAGGACCACGGCGGGCGCGTCGAGCTCGACGAGACGCGCGCACGGGTCAACCTCGGGCGAGCAGAGGAGCAGTGGTACCTCGACACCGGCGCGAGCAACCACATGACCGGAAACTGCGCGGCCTTCTCCGAGCTCGACATCGGAGTCGTCGGCACCGTGAAGTTTGGGGACAACTCCGGCGTCGACATCCAGGGGCATGGCACGGTCGTGTTCCAGTGCAAGAATGGCGAGCACAAGGCGCTGACGGATGTGTACTACATCCCCAAGCTCCGGAGCAACATTGTCAGCATTGGCCAGCTCGACGAGCGAGGCTACCAGGTGCTGATCGACGGTGGCATGCTCCGGATCAGGGACCGCGAGTGGAAGCTGATCGCCGAGGTCGAGCGCGGCAGGAATCGCCTCTACACCTTGGCGCTGCGCATTGCAACCGGTGTGCTTGGCGGCAAGGTGCGACGATGCGGCGTGGCGTTGGCACGCGCGCTTTGGCCATTTGAGCTTCGATGCTCTGGCCAGGATGGCGCGGCAAGGCATGGTGCGAGGGCTGCCACTGATCGAGCATGCCGGCGAGCTGTGCGACAGCTGCCTTGCCGGGAAGCAGAGGAGGCTGCCATTTCCCAAGAAGGCGAGCTACCACGCTGGCGACACCCTCCAGCTCGTCCATGGCGACCTCTGTGGGCCAATCACGCCGGCAACGCACGGCGGGAGGCTCTACTTCTTGCTCCTCGCTTCATGTGGCTGCACCTCCTGTCGAGCAAGGATGAGGCGCCGGCGGCGATCAAGGAGTTCTAGGTGCAGGCGGAGACGGAGATGGGGAAGAAGCTACGCGTGCTGCGGACGAATCGCGGCGGCGAGTTCACCTTGGTCAAGTTCGGCCTCTACTGCGCGGGACAGGGCGTTGAACGCCACCTCACGGCGCCGTACTCGCCGCAGCAGAACGGCGTCGTGGAGAGGAGGAATCAGACGGTGGTCGGCATGGCTAGGAGCATGCTGAAGGCCAAGAAGATGCCGGCGGCGTTCTGGGGCGAGGCAGGTGAGCACGGCGGTGTTCATCCTGAACCGCGCGCCCACCAAGAGCCTGAAGGGCATGACGCCATTCGAGGCTTGGCATGGGAGGAAGCCGGACGTGTCCTTCCTCAGGACATTCGGCTGCGTCGGGCACGTGAAGAAGACGATGCCCAACCTTGCCAAGCTCGAAGACAGGAGCACTCCCATGGTGTTTCTAGGGTACGAGCGTGGGAGCAAGGCTTATTGGCTCTACGACCCGGCCAGCAGCAATGTGGTCGTGTCCCGCGACGTCGTCTTCGACGAGGCGGCGTGCTGGGGCTGGGAGTCCGGCGATGGGGAAGTGACGCCAGGCGGACGGAGCAGCTCTTTCACCGTCGAGTACATGGTGTACTCCGGTGCGGTGGAGCTAGCTCACGACGAAGGGGAAGCAACACCCTCGAGCGAGTCGCAGGGGACACCCTCGAGTGCGACACAGGGGGCACCCTCGAGCGAGTCGCAGGGGGCACCCTCAAGAGCGGCACAGGTGACACCGTTGAGCGAGGCGGAAGGGATACCCTCGAGCGAGGTGGAAGGGACACCCTCGAGAAAGGCGCAGGGGGCACCCTCGAGCAAGGCGCAAGGGGCACCCTCGAGCGAGGCGCAGGGGACACCCTCGACCGCGGGGCAGGGGACTCTGATCTCCGCCGCAACAAGCACTGTTTTGTCGATTCGCTTCGTCACGCCTCCGCCGAGCGCCTCCCCGAACATCGACGCCGATTACTCCGGCGAGCCACTCCGATTCTGTCTGGTGGATGACATCGTTGGCATAGGGAGTCCGCCCGGGCAGGCGGCCCATGTGCTGGACGACCTCGAGCTGCATCTGGGCAGCGCAGAGGAGCCACCAAACTTCGCCACAGCAGAACAGGAGGCACGCTGGCGGACGGCGATGCTGGAGGAGATGGCGGCGGTGGAGGAGAACCGCACGTGGGAGCTGGTGGATCCGCCGGCCGGTTGCCGGCCAATTGGGCTCAAGTGGGTGTTCAAGGTGAAGCGGAACGAGCGCGGCGAGGTGGTGCGGCACAAGGCGCGGCTCGTCGCCAAGGGATTCGTGCAGCGCGAGGGCATCGACTTCGAGGAAGTCTTTGCGCCGGTGGCGCGCATGGAGTCCGTGCACTTGCTGTTGGCGCTGGCGGCGGTGAGGTGCTGGAAGGTCCATCACCTGGACGTGAAATCGGCATTCCTCAACGGAGAGCTCGCCGAGGAGGTGTACGTGCAGCAGCCGCCGGGATTTGTCATCGCTGGCGAGGAGCACAGGGTGCTCCGCCTCCGCAAGGCCCTGTACGGGCTGCGTCAGGCACCGCGCGCGTGGAACATCAAGCTCGACGCCAACCTCGCGTCGCTCGGCTTCACCAAGTGCGCCATCGAGCACGCCCTCTACACACGGCGGTCGAAGGGAGGCCTGGTGATCGTCGGCGTGTACGTCGACGACCTCATCGTCACCGGAGCTGAGCAGCGGAACATCGACGCGTTCAAGGAGAAGATGAAGTCGATGTTCCGCATGTCAGACCTCGGTCTGCTCACCTACTACCTCGGCATTGAGGTGGAGCAGACCGGGAATGCCATCACGCTCCGCCAGAGCGCCTACGCGAGGAAGCTGCTGGAGCGGAGCGGATTGGGCGAGTGCAGGGCGTGCCAGACGCCCATGGAGGAGAAGGTGAAGCTGTCAAAGGACAGCACTGCCCCCTTGGTGGACGCCACGAGCTACCGGAGCATCATCGGCGCACTGTGTTACCTCACGCACACGCGGCCAGACATTGGGTTCGCCGTGGGGTACGCGAACCGGTTCATGGCAGAGCCGCGGGAGGATCACCTCGCCGCGGTCAAGCATCTGCTCCGCTATGTGGCAGGGACGCGCGACTACGGGCTCGTCTACCCAAGGAGGAGCAGAGGAGAGCTGGAGCTGATTGGGTTCAGCGACAGCGACATGGCGGGCGACGTTGATGGACGAAGGAGCACGACTAGTGTGCTCTTCTTCCTTGGAGCGTGCCCGATCTCCTGGCAATCGATGAAACAAAAGGTCGTTGTGCTGAGTACTTGCGAGGCAGAGTACATTGCGGCGGCGACGGCATGTTGCCAGGGAGTTTGGCTGGGGCGGCTGCTGGCAGAGCTCACCAGAGAAGAAGCTCGGGCACCCGTCCTGATGGTGGACAACCAGTCCGCCATCGTCTTAGCAAAGAACCCCGTTCACCACGACCGGAGCAAGCATATCGACACCAAGTATCACTTCATCCGTGATTGCATCGACGGTGGACAGATCAAGCTCGAGTATGTCGAGACAGCTCGACAGCTCGGGGACATCCTCACCAAGCCACTTGGGCGCGTTCGACTTACAGAGTTGAGGACCAAGATTGGAGTTGAGGAGATCAAGCAAGAGCAGTGCAATTAGGGGAAGAATTGTTAGATAATTACTCATGCTCTAGCTTGTCTAGGTTCTACGCTGTTAGGGGCTCTTGCTCCTGCTCAGTCAAGGCCGCCTCGTCAATGTTGGGCGGCAAACACTATTGTGTATAGTAGCAGCTGCAATTGGCAGCATGGTAGCAATAGTGACTAGTAGTAGCAGCAGTAGCTAGTAGTGGTAGAGGCTACATAACACTGTAGCGCCTTACCTTATAAATGCTCACCTTGACTACTTGTGTCTATAAAAGGAGAGAGCAGCTGCAGCTCACAGATGAAGCAGCTCCATTTCGTGTGCTCTTCTTGAGTTCTTCTTCTTCATCTCATCTTTTTCCTCCACCTGCAAGTAAGAGGGTGTTGTGTGTGTGAGGGAGTACCAACAAAGACATCAATTTATAGCGTGTGCAATACTTACAGTCAAACCTGTTCTGACATATTTGCTAGCCATGGCTACACCCAGGGGCGGACCTGGTATTGATGCCCCCGTATTCCCAGGAATACCCTGCTGCCCGAAAAACAAATTAAATATATGTATATATGTATAGGTAATATGGTATGTATACTCAGTATGCTTGAACCAAAATACTTCATTTAGGCCAATGCAGCTGGCTATTTTTTTGGGGAATACCCTACTTAGAAATTCTAGATCCGCCACTGGCTACACCATTCCCCAGCAATTTTGGAAGTTTAGGGCTGTCTTCATCAGCGATAGCAGTGCACTCAAAAAAGTATGGTGCTATTTCAGTTCTCACTTCATCAGGAATCCTTGCGAGTTTTCTAGTATGCTTATGCATCATAACCCATTTACTGCACGTTTTGCCAAAGCATTAGGAGAAAATATCAGTAAAAGCAAATGACTAGATGACAAAATTCTAAATATAGATCTGTGCTGTAAGAACTAAAATGCATGCATAAATCAATAGCAATATGATAGGGAGGACAGCCAAGTGGCAATTGTCTATGCCGTGATGTTATTAATTTAAATAAGGGCAGTATAAAGATGAAAACCTTGTAGCCCTCAATATAGTCTGGCCTGTGTTACGATCATGTAAATGCCAATCTCTACGCATTCCGTTTTTACCATGACCACAGAACCATGTATCTATGCCCACTGTATCACCCCTGCATAAGAGTTAAAAAACATTTAATTTTCAAAAAACAATAGAGCCTTAGATTACCTAAATCCACTTAGGTCAAAGAAGTAACATGATGAAATATATGCAGCTCTCCTGCATATCCGAGTAACATGATGAAACAGATGGGTTCAAAATATATCAAGGTTCAACTACATGATGAAATGGTGTACATATATCAATGTTCAAAATTACTACGTTATAGATGATAACTAATTTAGCGGTACTTAATTGCAAACACTTTCCAAGCTGAGGTTCCTAAATAGACATCAAACCACCTACTTTTTTAAATATCACCATCACAATTATCATCAACGACTTTTAAGTCCCCAATGAATCAGGTAGAAGCTCCACATGGAAAATTTGTAGTGTGCAATGAATTAATCACACATGTCCTTGTCAAAATAAAATTAGATATAGTTTCTGCATCGCTAAGCAATAATCAAAGTGTGAATATGCCATTTGACCCCATCAAGCCATCTGATTTGGACATGACAGCTCAGAAATTGAAGGAAGAAATAGTTTCAAATTTTCTCGCAAGAATACTTGACACCTAATTTCTCACCAATAATAAACTTCCCCATCACACAATTCCAATAGGCACTGCAAAGATGTAATAATATTGTGGCTTAACTGCAGCAGAGGATTCTCTTTCTAACCTATCTTGGTACAGCAAGCTCACAAAGTCAAAGAAGCAAGAGACAACAGTTATTTATGACCCCCTAGCTGGCTAGCTTGACAACTCCACAGCCCACATTATTAGCATTTTTTTTTGTAAAAAAGAGAAGTCATTTAAACCCAGAAACTATAGCCAATTCAGCGCGAGGACTCAAATATAACTCAAATAACAGCAAAAGGATAGTTTGCAATCTGTACCAGCATGGGTACTGCTCCACCAGGACCTGCATTTGACTGACAACCCAGAACAAGTTGCGTTTACTCATCTCCGGAGTCGAACCAAAGCCATCGCCCAGCAGCCCAGTGCTCTTGACATGATTCAGCGCCGTCTCCTACACACACAGAAACAGAATGAAACAACAAAATTAGAATCCATAGTGAGCACCTACGGCACAATCAGATGTTGTGCATCCTGTGCTTCACGGTTACCCACCTGCAAATGGTTCATAAGCGTCTCTATCGATGCCGTCCGATCGGCCCCGATCTCGTACGACCGGATGGAGAAGTCCTGCCGGAACACCTGCACACTGAAGCCGAACGTGTCGATGAGCATGTCCGGCCGCTTGGGCTTCCAGTCGACCAGCGTCCACTGCCGCTCCGCCGCCAAGAAAATGGTCGTGATGACCGCGAGCAGCACGCTCCAATCCGGCAGCTGGTTGTAGAACGTCCTCAGTGTAAGAACCGCCTAATTTGATACTATTTTAAACGAACCGCCGGTTATTATCATCCAGATGAGAGTTAACACGTGCTTGCCGGAGAGCGTATCATGTGTTATCCCGCATCTAGAGACACGAATAACCGACACATCATTCATTCAAAATAATATCAAATCCGGTAGTCCCGGTATGTGCTCCAACATACGTCAAGAATCAGCATATGCACATACCGTTTACAATCGAATACATCGTCAATATTCCACAAAGAGCAATTTTACACACTTAATATTACAAGTTCAATATAGGTGGGTTTCAAACTTCACTTACAAGCCTTGGGCTCACAAAAGTCATATTAAACAGAAACATAAAGTTTATTGTATTTACATGCTCTCACGAAGCTTGATTACGATAAAGACTTACTAAATTAATGACGTCTTGCTCAAGGACATTATTATAGCCACCACGACATACTCTTCCCCCGCATTAGGATCAGCGGGGTAGAAGTGGCCGAACACCACTTCGGACTCACCTGCAACTAGGTTTAGAAAGCAACCTGTAACATCCCGAAAATCTACTAAAATAAATCTTGCGCTAAAGTTGTTTTTCGTCGTTGAGCTCGACTACCCCCCTTAAACCCTGAACCCGAGCCCCAGAATTTTCTCTTGACCGACACCCGATTTTAATGCACGTCCCATCCAACGCGACGCGGCCGCCGCGAATCCCGCCCCTCTTTCCCCTCTCCTTTTTCCTCTCTCCCCTCCGACCGCGTGCCCCACCTCCCACGGCCCGCACGCCACGCGTGGCAGACCGCGGCCGCCGTCGCCGCTGGCGCGCACCGCCCCCCCTCCTTTTCCTTTCTCTCCTTCCCTTTCTCCCCATTTTCTTTTTATTCATTTCTTTTTCCTATTTTCTTTTCCTTTTTCCTTCACCTTTTTTTCCTTTTTCTTTCTTTTCCTCCCTTCCTTCTCTCTTTCCTCTCTTCCTTCCCCGTCGCGCCTGCCCCGGGCCGCCTCCCGCTCCGAGCACCCCGCTCCCGACCGCCCCCTCCCACGCACGCCTCCCCGGCCGTGCACCGCGCCGTGCCGAGCCGTCCCTGGGCCAAGCGCTCGCCGCGCCCGAGCCGCGCCAAACCCGCCGCTGACGCTCTGCTCTGACCACGGCTCCGCCCGCGTGCGTGCCCACGTGCACCGCCGCGCCGCTCGCTGCTCAGCCGCCACCGCACGCGCCTCGGCCCAGTTCGCCTGCCCCGTCGCGCGAGCGCTGCCAGACTTGCTCGCGCGCACCGAGCCCCGGCGTGCCAAGCCACGCTGCCGCCCGCACGCGCCGCGACACGCCCCGCTCGGCCACTCTCCGTTCACGCGCATGCCCGTACCACGCGTGCTCCACGCGGCCGGGCCAGGCGCCGCACCGCTCGCCGCTTGCTCCACCGCTTGGCGATGCGCACAGGTGCCCGGCCCACCCCACGTGCCACAGTGGCCGGCGCGCCGCTCGCCGCTGCCGAGCGGTCTTGTCGTCACTGTACGCCGCGAATCAAGCCGCCAATCGCCATTAATGGAGCCCGCGGAGCTCGCCGGGTGACCACGCCGCGGCCACCGGCCACGCCCCCCCCCAACCGACCTACATCAGCTATAAAAGGGCCGCCGAGCTCCGCAGCCATCCCCACTGCCGCTCCCAGCTCCTCCCTCGGTCCTGCAGCACCGCCGCCACACACACACCCCCACCGCCGCCGTCGATCTTCGCGGAGCCGCCCCCTCACTCCACTCCAGTCCGAGCCGAGGTGGGGAATCAAACCCCCTCATTCTCCTCTCCCTTTTCCCTCCTCCTCGACCACTCCCGCGCCCCGGGCCGCCGGCGCAAGGAGCGCCGCCCCCCTTCCCCGGCCCTCCTCTGTTTCTGGCGAGAGGAGGAAGAAAGGGGGCGACTTTGTCCCTAGCCCCCTCCTTTTCTGTCTATTTAGTTAAGAGCACCCCCCCTCTTTGATCGTTTTGCAAAGAAAACCTTCCCTTTTGTTCTATTAAAGGAATAGTCCCTCCACCCTATAAATTAATCCCAGAAAGACCCCTATCTCTTCCCAGAATAACCTAGATGTTTCCAAAAATTACAATCAGGCCCCTACCTTCCCGAGAATAATTACAACTAGGCCCCTGACCCTTTATCCGATCCCGAACCTTTACTAAATCTATCATTTCATGTACCAAACGACCCTGAATCAACCCGGAACTTTACCACGCCTCACTTAACCAAGTTTTGGCCTTACCATTAAGAAACCACTCAAAAATGCCACTTTTATCTCCATATTTTATGTGTCCTGATCCGAGCTCAACGATAGATCTTTGTATTGATTGGATGCTTGTTTGTGTGTGCTGTAGACCACGGAGTAAACGAAGGAGAGCCCGTCAACGAGCAGTACTGTGAGCAGGAGAACGAGGACCCGTTCCACGACCCCGAGCCCGAAGGACAGGACATCCCAGAAGGATTTGAAGACAGCAAGTTCAATCCCATCCTTTGATGCATGTTTCTGTCCTAGTTTTTATAAACACAACCCAATGGCCTGCTTTATAAAATTGCATATGTTTTGCTTGCACGAAAACACGGTTGGATAGCCACCCCTTGATTTGTGATGACCATTCCTTGACCACCTAGATTAATGTCTGATTTTGCTTGGACGTTAATCGATATTAGAACGCTTAGGACTTTACTCATAATATGATTTACTTTATAAAGAAAATGCGTGTGTGTGGGAAGGGATAAATTGTGGATTTTCAAAAGAGGAGTATAGACGGGATGGACGGCATTTCTGTGTGATTTGCCGATTGGTGTGCTTGTGCCTGTGTGGCAGAGCAAGGAGGGAGATATCCATCTTGTCGTGTCTAAGGACCGAGTTGGTGTGTCATCTCACCTAACTCTACTTTTGTGCAAACCACTCGACCGTTGAATGGGCAACGGCGTAGCATAAATCCCACTAGTTGGTGTGGTAGCCATTAGGAGAGCTGAGAGCAACGGGTGACTAAGGAAAAGGGATAAGCCCCGAGTGACTTATGCCCGGTTATACCTAAGTGAACGGTCGATGACCCCTTGGTGCATCCCGTGATGGCTAGTCAGGCTTAGCTATGGTGAGTAATGGCTATGTTGGGATCTACACCGACACGATGGTGTTCGAGTTGTGGTATCCTACTTGTGGGTAAAGTTGCACACCTCTGTAGAGTTAAGAAACTATTCGAATAGCCGTGCCCACGGTATTGGGCGAGTTACGGTGTGGTCACATAACTAGTGTTTCTTGGGATGGGCTAGCGTGAGTTGTTTTGGAATTGTGTCCGGCAGTTGTGCCGTGTGCTACGACGGACGGGGAGTCCGGTAGCAGATTAAAACTTGAGCCCCGTGTTACTACAAAAATCTGATTTTCAAAAAGGTTTTCTGTTAAAATAAACCCCTGCATAAAATATCATTTTTTCTGTAAATTAAACCATAACCTTATCCTTGATTTACCTATGCATATTATTCTGATATAACCCCCTCCGTGGGTGTGGTTGGACTTGCTGAGTACGTTTGTACTCACCCCACTCTCTCTTTTTACAAAAGAAGATCCAGACTTCGTGCCAGACGACGCTGAGTAGGGTTACCGTTCTGCACCCAACCTTGCCTGTGGTACCGGCCCTGTTCGAGATGCCTCCGTTGTCGCAGTACTCTGAGCCCGTGCTAGACCCCATGTGGTTTGCGGTCTGGTGTTATGTCGTAGCTTGGTTAATTATTATTATCATCTGTATCGAGTGTCCTCCAAGGTTTGTACGGTTTTGAACCATCTGATGTAATAAATGTGGCATCAGCCTCCTGGGACTGATGTTTTGTATCACATTTAAGTCTTCTCTTATGAGGGGACGCTTCAGGTGGTATCAGAGCCGTAGGTTGGCCGTAGGACGTGACCCTAGGAGCGAAACCCGTTTTCAGGACCTTTTACCTTAGGACTTTTCTATCATTAATCCTTTCCTCACACGAACACTTACCTTTGGTTCTTGCCCTGTTCCAGATGGCTGACAATGGATGGATCGGCGGAATCTATTTCGCAGAGCCCGGCCTTCCTAAGTTGTTGATACTCAGCCTGGAACGCATCGGAGTTGTGGATCCACCCGAGTTTCTCTATCGAGAGTACGACTCCAAGAGCACTCTTCGGTGTGACCTGATGATCTTCATAGCAAGAAGCACCCGCTACCCTGATGTGGACCCTTGGTTCATCTCCACCACGGGATTTCGTTTCCCAGATATCTATCGGAAAGCCGCCCGTAAAGCCCTGCGTCGACTCCGAGTAATCTACAAACATCACCTTCAGCGGACTCTTATGGGATTCTTCCCGCCAACTGAAGGAAGAGGACGCACCTGGGTCGCCCGGATGAGAGGACTCGGAAGGGAAGAAGAAGACCTGGAAGACACTGTATCTCACCTGTCCATCTACCTCACCGGCCTGGATGAGCTCTACCACGAGCAAGCAGCACAGCTAAAGCAACAAGTCCATAGAGCAGAGAAGGCAACCCAGGAGCTGGATGAACAACGGACAAGGACCGTACACGCCGAGTATTCCCTAGCCGCCCTCCAAGTCCAAATGGATGAGAAAGAGGCAGAACTGGAAGAGCAGCGGGCAAGGGCCACGCGTGCCGAGAATTCGCTAGCCGCTCTCCAAGCTCGGATGCAGAGGTACGAGGCTCGCTGGGAAATAGGTGGATGGATAGAGGAAGACGAAGAAGAAGAACCCGAAGAGGCTCAATGGGATGTAGGCATCTAGACCGAAGAAGAGGAACCCATGGAAACCCATTGGGACGTTGGCACTCAGACTGAAGAAGAAGAACCCGAAGAGACCCACTGGGATAAAGGAACTCAGACCGAGGATGACATGGCGGATCAGTATCTTCCACTGAAGAAGCGCTCCCTTAAGATTGAGGAAGAATCCCCATGATAGGAGTAGTCTCTAAGCTAGAACCTTTGCTCTAATAATCATGTACCCATGAAGTTTGTACCCCACCATGATGCCTTAAATAAAAATCATCTACCCCTATTTGTACTTCAAATAATCGTGCAAGATCTTCACCCTATCTATGTTTTCAGATGGCTGAGGAAGGATGGACCCAGGGCGACTGCCAAGCTGCGCCTGGCTTCCCCAGCCTGTTGATCAACGCCCTGGAGAGCCTTGGCGTCACGGAACGCCCAAGGTACTACAGCAGAGAGTACGAGCACCATGGTACCCTCCGCTGCAGGATGATCCTAGTCATCGCCAGAAGTGATCGCTACCCCGACATCCAGTCATGGCGGGTGACCGCTACGGGATTTAGGCACCAAGATACCTATCCCTTGGCTATCAGAAAGACACTCCGCTACCTGTGCCGGATTTTGGAAGAACACCTAGCACCCACACCAATGAGGTTCTTCCCGCCGGCCATCAGAACCCCTGTTTGGGAAGCTCGTATGAGAAGCCTGGAACGGCGCCGCCATGAAGAGGACCCTCTATATCAAGTGGCTAACTACTTAGCCGCTTTGGATCAGCTCTTCGATGAACAAGCCCACCTGCTGAGGGAGCAGACCCATCGTGCCGAGCAAGCTAAGCTCGCGGTGAGGCTCCAACAGGTCCGAGCAGCCCAAGCCGAGGCAAGAGCCGCAGCCGTGATCAGCAGTGAAGCAGTTGCACAGGAGAGCCTCAAACAAGCCCGAGACCGGCGCATGCAAGAATGGACTAGGAGTGGGACACCAGTTCCGGCCATCGGAGAAGACCATGTTCTACTCGGGACGCCCGTCATAGGATGGGGAACGCTCTTTGGAAGCCCTCAAGCACCACCCGAGAACCCCGAAGGGTCTACTGCTGTCGAAGAAGGAGAAGCTGTTGCGCAACCCCAAGAGAACGGGAACTTAGAGGACGGCGAGCAAGGACTACTCGTACACCCCGCCCCAAGAGAAGACTCACCCCGCGAGTAGAATGCCCGACCCTACCCTATTGTTGTACCCTTCTAGCCCTTTCGGTTTAAGTTGTATCCCTAAGTCTAAACTTGTACCCGGACGTGTAGTACGCGTTCTAGTCGTGTCCCCGTGTTGTACCCTGCCTCGTTCTAGTAAAAGTTGCTTGTCTGCCTTGTTGTGTGTTTGTTGTTGTGTGTTTTTTCGGCGGAAGGTTGATTCTGCCTTGTTTTACGTATTAAACAACTTAAACATCACCTAATCTTAGTCCCAACCCACCTGTTCTACAAATGGTTTCCCGAAGCGTTACGAGGGCCTCCCGTGTCAGGGACCCTGCAGCTGCTGATGCAGGAGTGCGTCCTAACGGGCAAAACCATCCTCAGGAAGAGCAAGAAGTGAGTCAAGGCAGAGGAGAAAATCATGATGCACAGCTGCCACCACCACCACCACCCCCCTTCATGGACCTGGCACAAATAATCCATAACCAGACTCTCATACTGGAGACACTGGCCAATGCTCTAGTGGTCAGGCAGCCACGAGAGCAGACCTTCAATGACAAGCTTACAGCTTTTCTGAGGGCCAAGCCACCTACTTTTGCCGGATCCAGCAACCCCTTGGATGCAGATGATTGGCTCCGCGTGATCCAGAGGAAGCTCGAGCTGTTTGGGTGCCAGGATCGAGATAAAGTCCTCCTAGCAGCACATCAACTCACCGGGACTGCCTTAGCCTGGTGGGAAAATTACTGTGCTGCTGCCAGAGATGCCACCACCATCACCTGGAATGAATTCGTGAGGGAGTTCCGCTGTTATCACATCCCCTCGGCCACCATGAAGCGCAAGGCAGATGAATTCCGCGCACTTCAGCAGGGGAATATGTCGGTGGAAGAGTATACCCATCAGTTTATGGAACTGGCCCGCTATGCACCAGAAGAAGTGAACGACGACGAGAAGAAGCAGGATATGTTCAAGAAGGGACTAAACCCAGAACTCAGGACCCTGCTCACCCCTCAGATTTATCCTGACTTCAACACCTTGATGAACAAAGCAATCCTCACTGAGAAGGCCAAGAGTGATGAAAGAAAGGATAACAAGCGCAAGTTCCTGGAGAGCAAGGCCCGCCAGCAGGATCGTTCCCAGAAGGCCAGAAGCTTCAGCTACAATGCACCAAGGTCCCAAGCCCCAATGCAGTACAGAACTCAGTCGCAAGCAACAGGACCACGGGCCCCTAACACCCAGCTCAGAAGCCAGAACACCATGAGGGCCCCTCAGAGTAATGCAAGCCAGGTCACCAATAACAACAACAGCAATGTGAGGGCCTGCTTCAACTACCGAGAGACAGGGCATTTCATCGCCGACTGCCCTTATGCCAAAAACAAGCCAGCTATGTCAGCTTTCTCCAACACAGTGAACGGACCCAAGCCAGTGCTGACCGGTGCCAACCGAGTGCCCCTCCGCGGCAACAGCAACAACAACAACAATCAGCAGAGGCAATCCCAGCAGTCTTTTGGACGAGCCCGTGTCAACCACATCGACGCGCAGGAAGCTCAAGGAGCTCAGGGCGTAGTACTCGGTGAGTACCTAGTCAGCTCAACTCTTGCAACAGTACTGTTTGATTCTGGAGCATCACACTCATTTATATCCTCGAGTTTTGTGGAGAAACATAAAATACCTACAGTACTACTAAAAACACCCCTACTAACCCGGACGCCCGGAGGAGACATCAAGTGTCAACTGGGTTGTCTACGGGTGAGGATTAATTTAAGTGGGGTAGAGTTTCTAGCAGATCTAGTAGTACTTAAGTCAGAAGGGATAGATGTGATCCTTGGAATGGATTGGCTGAGCAAACACAATGGCCTCATAGGTTGTACGGACAAGATAGTTCATCTAACAAACCCAGAGGGGGTTCGAGTGACCTGTCACACCCAGAAAAGTGGAGCGAACCCGATGGTATTCAGCATGGAAGCCAAGTCCTTGGAAGAAGTCCCAGTAGTGAACGAGTATCCGGATGTCTTCCCGGAAGAACTTCCTGGTATGCCACCAGATAGGGATGTAGAGTTTGTTATTGATCTTGTCCCTGGAACTGCCCCTATAGCCAAGAGACCTTATAGGATGGCAGCCTCTGAGTTGGCGGAATTAAAGAAACAACTAGAGGAACTACAACGAATTGGTTTCATCAGGCCAAGTTCGTCACCTTGGGGAGCCCCGGTTCTATTCGTCAAGAAGAAGGACGGAAGTTTGAGGTTATGTGTGGATTACCGGGCACTAAATGAAGTCACTATCAAGAACAAGTACCCCCTCCCCAGGATCGATGATCTTTTTGACCAGTTAAAAGGAGCCAGGTACTTTTCCAAGATTGACCTAAGGTCCGGATATTTTTAGCTCAAAATTAGGGAGAGCGACATCCCGAAGACAGCTTTTGTCACCCGATACGGACAGTTTGAGTTTACGGTGATGTCTTTTGGACTGACAAATGCACCTACCTATTTTATGAATCTCATGAACAAAGTGTTTATGGACGAGTTAGATAAGTTTGTCGTAGTCTTCATTGACGACATACTTATCTACTCGAAGAGTATTCAGGAGCACGAGCAGCACCTGAGGGTAGTTTTGGAAAAGCTGAGAGTGCATAGGCTATACGCCAAATTCAGCAAGTGTGAGTTCTGGCTGGAGAAAGTAGCTTTCCTTGGTCATATTCTGACAGCGGAAGGAGTGGCAGTGGATCCCGAGAAGGTCAAAGCAGTCTCCAACTGGCAGCAACCAACCAATGTCAGTGAGATCAGGAGTTTCCTCGGATTAGCTGGGTATTATCGGAGATTCATTGAGGGATTTTCTAAGATAGCCCGACCCATGACAGAGCTGCTCAAGAAAGAGAAGAAGTTCACCTGGACGGAGTCGTGTGAAAGGAGCTTCCAGGAGTTGAAGCAGAAATTGACGACAGCCCCAGTGCTAACCCTGCCGGATATTCATCGGGATTTTGTCATCTATTGTGATGCGTCCCGACACGGATTGGGTTGTGTACTAATGCAAGATGGGAAAGTCGTTGCATATGCTTCTCGTCAGCTCAGGACTCATGAGCAAAACTACCCGACCCATGATTTGGAGCTTGCAGCCGTAGTGCACGCACTTAAGATCTGGAGGCATTATTTGATTGGAAATAAGTGCGAAATCTTTACCGACCATAAAAGTCTGAAGTATATCTTCACCCAGCCAGACTTGAACTTGAGACAAAGAAGATGGCTGGAATTAGTCAAAGATTATAATTTGGAAATTCATTATCACCCAGGTAAAGCAAATGTAGTAGCCGATGCCCTAAGTCGGAAATCCTACGGGCCCAAGAATGACCATTTATGAGAGGAAATGGCACGATTAAATGTGCATATTGTCCCTCAAGGCTCCAGCCAAGTGCTGAACGTTCAATCCACTCTAGAAGAAAGAATCAGGAAAGCCCAAAGATCGGACAAGGGACTGATGGAAATCCGGAGGCAAACCGGAGAAAATAAGGCACCGGACTTTAGAGTGGATGATAGGGGAACATTGTGGTTTAAAGATAGAATCTGTGTGCCCCAGAAGGGAGATTTCAGGCAAATAATCATGGATGAAGCCCACGACTCGGCCTACTCCATTCACCCAGGATCCACCAAAATGTATATGGACTTAAGACAGAAATATTGGTGGAACGGGATGAAGGCAGATATTGCACGATTTGTCGCCCGGTGCGATACTTGTCAAAGGATCAAAGCTGAACACCAAAAGCCAGCAGGATTGCTGCAACCCCTACCCATCCCGGTTTGGAAATGGGACGAAATAGGGATGGATTTTGTAGTAGGCTTGCCCAGAACCCAGAAAGGACACGATTCCATATGGGTAATAGTGGACCGACTTACTAAATCAGCTCACTTCATACCCGTACGGACCAACTATGGCGGAGAGAAGCTAGCCAAACTCTATGTGGAAAATATAGTGAAATTGCATGGTGTGCCCAGTCGAATTGTTTCAGATAGAGGGACCCAGTTCACCTCAAGATTTTGGAAGAGTTTGCATAAAGCCATGGGCACCAAGCTAGACTTTAGTTCCGCTTATCACCCGCAGACTGATGGTCAGACAGAAAGGGTGAATCAGATTTTGGAGGATATGTTGAGAGCATGTGTCCTCACTTATGGCAAAGATTGGGAGCAGAGTTTACCCTATGCCGAGTTCTCATACAACAACGGGTATCAAGCAAGCTTGGGCATGTCGCCATTCGAAGCTCTTTACGGAAGAAAATGCAGGACCCCTCTGATGTGGTCAGAAGTTGGAGAACGTGCCCTAGTCGGGCCCGCACTCACAAAAGAAGCAGAAGAAAGAGTAGCCGAGATTAGAGGGAAGCTGAAAGCAGCACAGTCCCGACAGAAGAGCTATGCTGACAAGAAAAGACGGGAAATTTGTTTCAAACCGGGGGATTTCGTGTATCTCAAAGTATCACCCATTCGAGGAACCTGAAGATTTCAGGTACAAGGGAAATTAGCCCCTCGGTATATTGGACCATACCAAGTTCTGAAGAAAGTCGGAGCAGTAGCATACCGTTTGGAGCTACCAGAAGAAATGTTAGATATACATCCAGTATTTCACGTCTCGCACCTAAGAAGATGTTTGAGGAGACCAGAGGCAGAACATGTGCCAGTAGAAATGATAGATCTACAGCCAGACCTACGGTATTAAGAAGTACCGGTCAAGATTCTCGACACTGTCACCAGGAGGACCAGAAACTCTGAAGTACGAATATGCAGAGTCCAATGGAGCAGACACGGAGTAGAAGAAGCGACGGGGGAACGCGAAGACGCTCTGAAGAAGGAATTTCCCCATCTCTTTAGGAACCAGCCGAATCTCGAGGACGAGATTCATTTTAAGTGGGGTAGGTTTGTAACATCCCGAAAATCTACTAAAATAAATCTTGCGCTAAATTTGATTTTCGTCGTTGAGCTCGACTACCCCCCTTAAACCCTGAACCCGAGCCCCAGAATTTTCTTTTGACCGACACCCGATTTTAATGCACGTCCCATCCAACGCGACGTGGCCGCCGCGAATCCGCCCCCTCTTTCCCCTCTCCTTTTTCCTCTCTCCCCTCCGACCGCGTGCCCCACCTCCCACGGCCCGCACGCCACGCGTGGCCGACCGCGGCCGCCGTCGCCGCTGGCGCGCACCGCCCCCCTCCTTTTCCTTTCTCTCCTTCCCTTTCTCCCCATTTTCTTTTTATTCATTTCTTTTTCCTATTTTCTTTTCCTTTTTCCTTCACCTTTTTTTTCCTTTTTCTTTCTTTTCCTCCCTTCCTTCTCTCTTTCCTCTCTTCCTTCCCCGTCGCGCCTGCCCCGGGCCGCCTCCCGCTCCGAGCACCCCGCTCCCGACCGCCCCCTCCCGCGCACGCCTCCCCGGCCGTGCACCGCGCCGTGCCGAGCCGTCCCTGGGCCAAGCGCTCGCCGCGCCCGAGCCGCGCCAAACCCGCCGCTGACGCTCTGCTCTGACCACGGCTCCGCCCGTGTGCGTGCCCACGTGCACCGCCGCGCCGCTCGCTGCTCAGCCCGCCACCGCACGCGCCTCGGCCCAGTTCGCCTGCCCCGCCACGCGAGCGCTGCCAGACTTGCTCGCGCGCACCGAGCCCCGGCGCGCCACGCCACGCTGCCGCCCGCGCGCGCCGCGACACGCCCCGCTCGGCCGCTCTCCGTTCACGCGCACGCCCATACCACGCGTGCTCCACGCGGCCGGGCCAGCCGCCGCACCGCTCGCCGCTTGCGCCACCACCAGGCCGCCGCCTCGCCGCTCACGCCGCTTGGCGACACGCACAGGTGCCCGGCCCACCCCACGTGCCACAGTGGCCGGCGCGCCGCTCGCCGCTGCCGAGCGGTCTTGTCGCCACTGTACGCCGCGAATCAAGCCGCCAATCGCCATTAATGGAGCCCGCGGAGCTCGCCGGGTGACCACGCCGCGGCCACCGGCCACGGCCCCCCCAACCAACCTACATCAGCTATAAAAGGGCCCCCGAGCTCCGCAGCCATCCCCACCGCCGCTCCCAGCTCCTCCCTCGGTCCTGCAGCACCGCCGCCACACACACACCGCCACCACCGCCGTCGATCTTCGCGGAGCCGCCCCCTCACTCCACCCCAGTCCGAGCCGAGGTGGGGAATCAAACCCCCTCATTCCCCTCTCCCTTTTCCCTCCTCCTCGACCACTCCCGCGCCCCGGGCCGCCGGCGCAA
This sequence comes from Panicum virgatum, assembly GCF_016808335.1. Taxonomy (NCBI): domain Eukaryota; kingdom Viridiplantae; phylum Streptophyta; class Magnoliopsida; order Poales; family Poaceae; genus Panicum; species Panicum virgatum. The sequence goes on from NC_053145.1 coordinate 9,385,692, forward strand.
GGAGCGCCGCCCCCCTTCCCCGGCCCTCCTCTGTTTCTGGCGAGAGGAGGAAGAAAGGGGGCGACTTTGTCCCCAGCCCCCTCCTTTTCTGTCTATTTAGTTAAGAGCACCCCCCCCCCCTCTTTGATTTTTTTGCAAAGAAAACCTTCCCTTTTGTTCTATTAAAGGAATAGTCCCTCCACCCTATAAATTAATCCCAGAAAGACCCCTATCTCTTCCCAGAATAACCTAGATGTTTCCAAAAATTACAATCAGGCCCCTACCTTCCCCGAGAATAATTACAACTAGGCCCCTGACCCTTTATCCGATCCCGAACCTTTACTAAATCTATCATTTCATGTACCAAACGACCCTGAATCAACCCGGAACTTTACCACGCCTCACTTAACCAAGTTTTGGCCTTACCATTAAGAAACCACTCAAAAATGCCACTTTTATCTCCATATTTTATGTGTCCTGATCCGAGCTCAACGATAGATCTTTGTATTGATTGGATGCTTGTTTGTGTGTGCTGTAGACCACGGAGTAAACGAAGGAGAGCCCGTCAACGAGCAGTACTGTGAGTAGGAGAACGAGGACCCGTTCCACGACCCCGAGCCCGAAGGACAGGACATCCCAGAAGGATTTGAAGACGGCAAGTTCAATCCCATCCTTTGATGCATGTTTCTGTCCTAGTTTTTATAAACACAACCCAATGGCCTGCTTTATAAAATTGCATATGTTTTGCTTGCACGAAAACACGGTTGGATAGCCACCCCTTGATTTGTGATGACCATTCCTTGACCACCTAGATTAATGTCTGATTTTGCTTGGACGTTAATCGATATTAGAACGCTTAGGACTTTACTCATAATATGATTTACTTTATAAAGAAAATGCGTGTGTGTGGGAAGGGATAAATTGTGGATTTTCAAAAGAGGAGTGTAGACGGAATGGATGGCATTTCTGTGTGATTTGCCGATTGGTGTGCTTGTGCCTGTGTGGCAGAGCAAGGAGGGAGATATCCATCTTGTCGTGTCTAAGGACCGAGTTGGTGTGTCATCTCACCTAACTCTACTTTCGTGCAAACCACTCGACCGTTGAATGGGCAACGGCGTAGCATAAATCCTACTAGTTGGTGTGGTAGCCATTAGGAGAGCTGAGAGCAACGGGTGACTAAGGAAAAGGGATAAGCCCCGAGTGACTTATGCCCGGTTATACCTAAGTGAACGGTCGATGACCCCTTGGTGCATCCCGTGATGGCTAGTCAGGCTTAGCTATGGTGGGTAATGGCTATGTTGGGATCTACACCGACACGATGGTGTTCGAGTTGTGGTATCCTACTTGTGGGTAAAGTTGCACACCTCTGTAGAGTTAAGAAACTATTCGAATAGCCGTGCCCACGGTATTGGGCGAGTTACGGTGTGGTCACATAACTAGTGTTTCTTGGGATGGGCTAGCGTGAGTTGTTTTGGAATTGTGTCCGGCAGTTGTGCCATGTGCTACGACGGACGGGGAGTCCGGTAGCAGATTAAAACTTGAGCCCCATGTTACTACAAAAATCTGATTTTCAAAAAGGTTTTCTGTTAAAATAAACCCCTGCATAAAATATCGTTTTTTCTGTAAATTAAACCATAACCTTATCCTTGATTTACCTATGCATATTATTCTGATATAACCCCCTCCGTGGGTGTGGTTGGACTTGCTGAGTACGTTTGTACTCACCCCACTCTCTCTTTTTACAGAAGAAGATCCAGACTTCGTGCCAGACGACGCTGAGTAGGGTTACCGTTCTGCACCCAACCTTGCCTGTGGTACCGGCCCTGTTCGAGATGCCTCCGTTGTCGCAGTACTCTGAGCCCGTGCTAGACCCCATGTGGTTTGCGGTCTGGTGTTATGTCGTAGCTTGGTTAATTATTATTATCATCTGTATCGAGTGTCCTCCAAGGTTTGTACGGTTTTGAACCATCTGATGTAATAAATGTGGCATCAGCCTCCTGGGACTGATGTTTTGTATCACATTTAAGTCTTCTCTTATGAGGGGACGCTTCACAACCTGAGTACAAAAGGTACTCGCAAGACTTACGCGATTACATATATAAGGATCATGCAATGGCTCAAGTAAAAACTTTAAGGTTAAGTAATTATTGCATAAGCATTAGCTCTCTACACTATATATAAGGATCATGCAATGGATCAAGTAAAAACTTTAAGGTTAAGTAATTATTGCATAAGCATTTGCTCTCTACACTATCGCCTATCAGAATTAATTAATCTTGCCCAACCCCAAACACTTTTAGTTGATTAAGAGAGTAATATAAACTATAACTGTTCATAGTTGTAACATGAACCATTTCCATTATAAGCGAAATTTTATGAGGAGAAGAGTAGGTCGTGGTGGCTGTAATGATGTCCTTGAGCAAGGCATCATTACTTTAGTAAGTCTTTATCGCAATCAAGCTTCGTGAGAGCATGTAAATACAATAAACTTTATGTTTCTATTTAATATGACTTTTGTGAGCCCAAGACTTGTAAGTGAAGTTTGAAACCCACCTATATTGAACTTGTAATATTAAGTATGTAAAATTGCTCTTTGTGGAATATTGGCGATGTATTCGATTATAAGCGGTATGTGCATATGCTGATTCTGGGCGTATGTTGGAGCACATACCGGGACTACCGGATTTGATATTATTTTGGATGAATGACGTGTCGGTTATTCGTGTCTCTAGATGTGGGATAATATGTGACACGCTCTCCGACAAGCACGTGTTAACTTTCATCTAGATAATAATGACCGATTGTTCGTTTAAAATAAAATTGGCCGGTTCTCACACTCAGCGCCGAGGGGCGGGCCGCCTCGTCCTCACCGTCAGCCACCGCAGCCTTGCCGCCGCCGCCGCTCACCTTGGGGACGGCGGCGCGCAACCTTGCCGAGGACCTCAGCAAGCCCGCGTTTCCGGCGACCCCACGCATATCCAGGCTGTCCTTGGAGGACCCGCCCGTACCGTTCTTGGACGCCGGCGCCGGCGCCGGAAAGAACGCCGACGAGGCGACGGAGGCGGCCATGTGAGGATACGGCCGCTGGCCGCACAGGCACAGCTCCCGTGTCCAGTCAAATCGAAGAAACCAAGCTGGATTTCAGAGGGGAACAGCTTTAGATTCCCAAAAAGATGGCAACTTTTTCGATTAATCGACTGGCGATGGAAGAATTCTTTGAACCGAAACTTCACAGAGTGCTGGGATATGGAGAAGGCACCACTATGTCTACCGATTTATCCAAGCAAAACTCTTCTAATCACTGAAGTGGAAAATTTTAGCATGACGGTAAAACCCCAGTCCTACTACTGATCGAAGAAGTGGAATTTTGGTTGGAAGTTTAATAACAGACTGTGTTTCTAGTAGTCTTTTTTATTTGCTTCTTTGGTATTAGTCCGCAGACTGACGTTTTATATAATAAGAACAAAATACTAGCTGTGTGCGTTTGTGGAGGCCGGAACGTGATTTCCATTATCTAAAAAAAATTGTCTCGGATGAGCCTCCATCTCTTTCCAGCAAAACCAAACCAGTCAAGATCATCGGCTGTTCCTAGGCTCTTGGTACTTAAAAACCAAGAATCCAACCGACACAACCCGAAAGGAAAAGGGGGCGTTGTCCCCATGGGGCATGTACAGAGCACTGAGAGCAGCGAGAACTATCCGGGCCCGGCACAGCAGAGAGGGCGACTGCGCCGCGAGGAGGAGACGCGGGACAAACCTCACGAGCTAGCGCCTTTGCGGGGCGCCGTGCCGCTTCCTCCTCCTCTCTGTGCTCTCGCCGCCGCTACTGGACACGGCGATCGCGCCGCGACGGCGAGAGCTGCGCCTGAGGCGGCGGCGCGGCGAGGCGAGGAAGCTGGACGCGCGTGGTGGGCCGCTTCGAGGTGGCTGGCTTGGCCTCGGAGGTGGGCTACGGCCCTTTTAAAAAGCTACTAGGTTCGGCTTGCTGCCGAATGACACCTCTGCCCTCGGAGGTCAGCGGTAGACTCTGAAGTCAACGGCCAGGTCCAGGGAGAATCTAGGGATGAAGAAAAGGCCCTTCTCCGCGGTTTGGCGAGACTTTCTTTTAAACAAACGTTTGGCCAGACGCCGTCAAATACTGAAATACTCAAATGTGAAGCGTACACAACATTGCAGACTTTGCTTGAACAAAATTCATTTGTGTACATAGAACTTGTACACCAAATTCCAAATGAGGGGGGCAAAGCAGCCATGGGGGGAAGCTAATTAGAGAAACAACATATGATAATTTTATATTTGATTAGAGATTCTAATTATGGGAGCATTAGCATGTGGCTCCGCCCAGCAGCATCAGTTGTAGCCCAGTAGCCCACGCTTTGGGTAGCATCAAGACATGGCCCTCGCTCCTGCGTTCGGTTATATGGAATTTATTCTGGGCCATGTATAATGAATAATAAGATATTTAGTATACGTACACTAAGGATAGATCGGAATTCATTTCAAGTCGGAAACTAGCTTGTTGACGCTAATTTCAGTCAACATACATCGCAAACGAATCGAAGGGCATCGAGGACACACCAGCTGATCAAACCGGTTGAGAAAACCGATCAACTCGATTTTCTAGAATATCATCAGAATTGGTAATCTCGAGAGATAACTATCATACTTACATGGTGAAGGACAGTGAGGTTTATGAGCAAACCGGCAAAGAGATAACCAATGCACTTACGTAGCAAAGAATGACTAGTTTATTTACGAGAAAACTAGCAAAGATCGTCGAAACTCACGCCCGGGAGGGATCCCGTGAAGGAGTGAACGTTGCCAACGTGGCCTACTCCCTCCGTCCTGAAATGTAAGGCGTTCTAGTAGACTATGATTCAAAATTTGTCCACAAATATAAGACATTTTAGGTTGAGAGTGGACCCCAACCATTTTAATCGTACATCGTTTTTGAGTTTTTTCAAACAGAAAGACGTGCATGCAACCATGCAGGGGGAGGTCCATGGAAATAGGTTGACCAGCAAGGCTAGAACGCTATCTATGATTATGAAGATCAGAGGATAAACAACAAGGTAGGTTGGAAGAGAAATTAATTTTTAGAACAGATGCATAGTATTTTGTTTGATTGGGTGTGTCTCAATTTTTTTTTTGCGAGGAGGTGTGTCTCGATCGGCCATAGCCATTTATATTTATAGAGTGGGAATGTCTGTACCCATTAGAAGTCGAAACTCATACATATCTCGTGTCAAAATACAACTTGTAGCTCGAATTTGCCTATTTAGACCGGTCTGACCGCCTCTGAACTAGTCTGACTGGTTGGTGCAAGTTTTACTGGAGGCATAACTTCCTCATCCGGACTCTAAATTGGATATTCTATTTATGCATTTCGATCTTCTCGACGAGATCTACGCAATGGTGCAGTCAAATTGGCAATTTGATAATATTACCCAGATCGGTTTAACTGGTTTACATGATATGTCTGACCAGTTTGCCCAGAAAACCTAAAGTGTGCCGATTTTGGGTGTCAACATAGCTAATTGCAACAAAATAGACTCAACAAGAGACCAGGATTGTTTCCACACCTATCAACTCAACTAATTCCTGATATCTTATTGAGTATAATTTGTTGTAATTAGTTTTCAACCTAGAATAAATCCCGATCTCTTAGTATACCTATCATGAATCTCTTGTTGTACCTATTATTCTCAACCCGAATTAAGGGCGTGTTTGAATGTCGGCCATACCATGCCACGGAAGTGTGGCGGCGATGCACCTGTGGCCATGAAAACGGCCGCCTAAGCTTTGGCGTCTTTTTTTCACTGGAAAAGGTTGTGGCAGCCGAACTTGAATGCTGAAGCAAACATTAGCCATCCATCCGTGGCCGCCTAAGCTGTGGCTGGCAAAGTGAGGCAGCCATCCAAACACTCCCTAAATCCGCCAATACTAGGAGTCATGCGCACTACTGCGAGGTGAGGAGTCGCAGAAGCCGCGTGATGTCCCTGCCAGGTGGGCTCCAGCTCTTGTTCTTCTTCTACCTCGAGCAGCGATGGTTAGAATTCGGGGAGGGGGATTGCCGGGGCTTCCGGTGGCCGACGACCTTAGAAGAGAGGGCGGGGCGGTACGGTCGACCGGCGGCGGTGGCGGGTTGTGTGGGCGGCGAGGCGAGGCGGCGGGAGCCGCCGGCCGCCGCCAGTCGGCTTTTACAACCGGTGGGCTAGGACTAGTGCGGGGCGGGGGCGCAACAGCTCAACGACAATGCTGGTTGCAGGGCGGCGTTTCCGGCGGCAGGCACCGTCGGAGACGAGGAAGGTTGACGGCGGCGGGGGCAATGGGCCGTCGTGGGCCTTCTATGATGAAACGGCACGCAGTCATGCGCATTGATGGGAATAGCTTCTGATTAAATCCCATATAACTAAACAAGCCCTCAGCGGATCAGGAGTCAGAAAAGTAGGGGGCTCAAAGCCCCCGTCTCAAAAAAAAAAAACACACACACGCACATTAAGACCGTTCCAGTGAAATCTTGGTGGCGAGTTAAACCATTCTCTTGGTGCTGATTAGATAACGTATACGAAGCCTCTTAACTACTCCAATTGAAAACATTATATTTGGAGTTCCATTTTTCAATTAATAATGAGCTACCATACGAGTAAGCACCAGCAGAGCGTGAAGCAAAATATAGGGTGGGGGACAGTTTGCTTCCGGATGGCCACTTGTTCCTGAACTAGGTAGGCATTTCGATTTGGATTGACTACATCATATGAGGTTTTGAAAAAAAGTTTGGGTGGCAAAGGGAGCTGGTGCTGGAGCTCCGCCACTTCGAGTAAGGATCCATTTGGCAGGGCTCCGGCTACTTTAAAACTAGCTCCAGCTCTGGCTTCTCTAGTGGAGCGGCTTCTCTGGTGGAGCTGGAGTCGTTTTGAAAAACGTTTAGCAAATCAGCTTCACCTGTTGAATTGAGATTGTAAAATGTCTAAATTTCCTTTTTTTCTCTTTTGATATTTTTTCCTTTTCTTTCTTTTCCCTTTTTTTCTCGCCCCCTTTCTTTTTCTTTCCCTTCTCTTTTTTTTCCTCATCTCCTCTTATCCATTCTCCCTCACCCCCGTCCCCCGTCTCCTTCCTCAACCCTTGTCGCCCAGCCCCGCCTCCTCCTCCTCCAAGCGGCGGCGCCCCGCGCCTCCTCCTCCTCTCCTCCCGGCGGCGGTGGCCCGCATCTCCTCTTCCCGATGGCGGCGACCCGTGCCTTCTCCTCCTCCTCCACACGCCGGCGACCCGCATCTCCTCCGCCCGATCTCCGGCCGCCGCCTCCACGTATCTCTCTCCGGCGGCTCAGTCACCCTCTCCCCCGTTGGGCCGCGCCCCTGCAGCGGCCGTCGGCCGCGTGGCCGTGTGCACTCCGCGCCCGAGGGGCAGAGTTGGGAAGAGCGAGAAAGAGCCCGTGAAGCCACGTTCCCATGGCTTCGCCTCCCAAGTGAAAGCCGAAAACGACTTCACGTGCTGCTCCTGGGACGGAGCTGCTGCGTGCCTACCCGTTTGGCAGGGCTCCACCCGAAGTCAGTGTTGGAGCCGATTTTGGAGTTCTGCTAAACATGGCCTAAGAGAGGTGACACGGCAATATGACATCAATTCAATCAAGGAAGAGATTTTTTGTTGAAAGACCAGGAAGAGAGTAAAAAATTCTTATCTCGACGAAACCACTTCCGCACTTTTTCCAATTTTTAGATTCTTCCATCCTCAATGGTAGACATTGGGTTCTATAAATATAAACTTGATTATGCGACCAATCATCCACGTGACAATTAAGTATCACCGTATGCCTACAAAACAACATCATACGTTTTGTCCAAAGTAAAATTTTACCAAAGTGCATGGTAAAACGTCACGTAGGGTTTTGGCCCATAAGCCCGAAACAATCAGTTGAAGGCCCAAAGCCCCAAACACTCACGCCCGAAGCCTATAGTACGCAGTAACGGCCCAAAAAAAGGACAAACCGCCTGGCCGCCTCCGATTCCGTGCCCGCACGCAGTTTGCGCGCAGCAGGATAGACAGGCGCAGCGCAGACCACACCCGCCTCGTCCGTCCGGCCGTCCCATCCACACGCAGTCACGCACCCAGAAGCAAATGGAAAAATAAACCAACCAAGCCTGCTCGGTGCTCGCATCGCTAACCCTAAACCCCCAAATCTCCCACCTCCCCCGATCCCGATCTCGGCGCCGCCCGGTGCCGCCGAGCGCTGGGCCCGCCCCGCGGGCCGCCACCGCCCCACGGCTTCCCCGAGGTACGGTGAGAAGCCCCTCCTTCCAGACGAAATCCGGCTCGCGCGCGATCGGTGCTGCGTGTATGTCTCCGTGTGACGGTCTAGGTTGCTGTTCGGTGCGGGGAGCGGGGGAATTTTTCGTTGGTTGCGTGTTTGTGATTGGGCTTGGGGGAAATTTTTGGGGGAGATTTGGTCTAGGGCTATCCCATATCGGGAAATTCATCTTCGGCCTGTGCCTATGTTCAGCGATAGGCTGGGCGCTACGGCGCCCCTTTTGCAGTCTGATACGTGATACCGATGCGCACTGCGTGGAGTGGTTTAGGTATCGTGACTCGGATGCTCTTTGTTGATGCTTTCGAATTATTCGATTGGGAGGATACATGATAGGTTCAGCGAGTTTGTTGTTGCTTGGGATGTGTTCTATATGCAATTTTTACTGTAGGCTGTGGAGAGATACATCCTGACTCCGTTACGTGTGCTTCATTCTGCTTGTCCTATGTCACAAAATCCTAAGAAAATAACTGAGTCATGTTTCATTTTCAGTTGCTATTGAAACATTGAGCACTTTGCTCTATTTATTCATTGTATATAGGTCGAAATGTCTGTCGTCGATATGTTTTATGTAGTAGTAGTATACATGCTGCCATATTGGCACTTTATCTCTCAGTTTTGTATCGTGATTGTGTCATGGAATAGGTTTACCATTTTCTAGATTGCAATGCTTGTTTGCTTCTTTTTTTGTAGCAAGTGCAATGATCCATTCTATCATCTTTTATGGTTCATGTCATATGTGTTTTTTTGTATAGAAGAGTGCTTTCATAGTCATTCCTTGTTTAGGGTGTGTCTGGACAAGGTTTGTTTCTCTGGAATATTTTAGCAGTCTAGTTAAGAAAATTTTAATATTTAATAATTTGGAAAGCCCATCTTCATCCCCAGCGTGTGCGGGGAAGCGGCATTTAGTTGCTTAACTTTACACACTTCAGGCAGTCAAAAGTATTGCATCCACTTGTAATACAGTAACACTTAGTATTTGCCCATTTTCCTTTCATGGATCTAATGTGCTTCTACTTATTTAATTTGACTCATTTTCAGATATTTGGGTTTGAAGCCACGGCAAATAATACTTCTATTTGAGAGGAGTTTCTGGAGTTTTTGAAAGGTGGTTTCACAATGGAGTTCTCAAAGCAAGGCCAAGCATCCATGCCAAACAACTTGGGATCTCAACCAGTGCCCTCTTCAAATGTCCAATCTAATCAAGCAGAGTATGCATCTGTGTTTTATCCATCATTGCCTGGTGACTGGGGTTCACAGCCGATGTTCTCTGTGGGAGCTTCAGTACCAGTTAGCTCATATTATATTGTCCCCATGAGTCAACAATCAGTCCAAGTAGGTGCTTCCAGGCCAGAGGTTGCACGTCCATTGGGGGCACAACCTTTACTAAGTAGAGTATCATTAAGGCCACCCCAACAAGTTTTAAATATTCAAACATCTTTGCCAGCGATGATTGGATCACAACCCTCGCCGTCCACTGTGGGCAGGAAATCACAACAGACAGTTGCTTCTCCAAAGGTTCAAATGCTGAAATCTCCATCATTCCAGTCATCTAATAAACGTTCTGCACAGAAGGAGCCACCATCAAAGGTCCAACCCCAGCAACTTGAATCTGTAAGGTCCAAGTTTAGGGAGTCACTTGTCGCAGCACTGAGGTTGGATTCTGATCAGCTGAATAAGAGTCAGTCCCCTGATAATATCCAACCTGATGGGTCTGCAGACAAGTTGAAACCGGCAGAAGGAGATGCTGCGCAGGATCCAGTTTCAACCATATCTAAAGATGTGAGCACAGTGAATTCAGATGTAGCCCCAACTGTAGCTCCGAAGAGATGCGAGGGAGATGAGAAGTTAAGCAGTGATTTAGTTTCAAACATGATCGCGAGCGTAAATGGTGACATGCAACAACAGTCAAATCTTGTTTCTTCAGAGGATGAATTATTGGGTCAATGTATGGTTGCAGATGAACTTTTGCAAGGTCACGGCCTTAGTTGGGTTTCTGATCTTGATGCTGGGATTTCTGAACCTATTGCAGAATCTAATCTAAAAAGGCCGCGAACTTCTGATGACCCTGGTGCTACAGAATCTCTAGTAGAGTCTGAGTCAAAAAGAATAAAGTCTGAAAATGAGTTAGCAATAGATAAAGAAAGACTCAATCGAAAGGCTGAAGGTTTGGCGTTTAGAATTGAAGAGGAGCTGTTTAAACTGTTTGGTGGAGTAAATAAGAAGTACAAGGAAAAGGGTAGATCTCTTTTGTTTAACTTGAAAGACAAAAACAATCCTGAGCTAAGAGAGAGGGTATTGTCTGGAGATATTGCACCTGAACGCCTCTGTTCAATGACTGCAGAGGAACTCGCCTCTAAGGAGCTCTCAGAGTGGCGGTTGGCCAAGGCTGAAGAGCTTGCACAGATGGTTGTCCTTCCGAACACCGAGGTTGATCCTAGGCGTTTACTTAGAAAAACTCACAAAGGAGAGTTCCAAGTTGAAGTAGAAGAACCAGATGGTATCTCAGTGGTGGTTGAGCTTGGGGGCAACCTTACTAATATTCCATCGAAAGCTGTAGAAGATCAGACCAAGTCTAATGAAAAAGCAAATATAGATGGTAAAGAAGGTGTTCAAGAAAAAGATAAAGCATCTGATAGCAGTTCACAAGATGAGGATGGTGGGACAGGCAATAATGATATGTCAGGTGATCTAGAATATATCGATAATGAAAAAACAGATCTCATGCAGGAACTTATTTTGGATGACATGAAGGACACAGAAAATCTTCCGCCAATTCCTTCGTTAGATGAATTCATGCAGGGCTTAGATTCTGAGCCACCTTTTGTTGATCTCTCAGTTGGGACCCCTCAAGAAGATGGCAACGACTCTGAGGAACCTGACACTACCTTGGAGCCTGAGGAACTTCCAGAGACAGAAGATAAGGCTTCTGCACCAGAGAAGTCTGCATCTGAATCTGATAAGCCAGCTGCGCAGGATAACAGTGAGCCCAAGTTAGAGTCACCAGGGCATGCAGCGGTTCCAAATTCTGATCTCACTGAACCATGTGAGGGAAAGCTGAGCAAATCCTCCCCTGGTAAAGATGAAGCTACGAAAACAGCTAGTGATAATGTCTCTAATTCTGATTCTGTTCTTAACACCAAGGCAACCAATATTCCTATGATACGCGAGAGCATATGGGAGGGTGCAATCCAACTGACTGTGTCTTCACTCTCTAATGTTGTTGCCATCTTCAAAAGGTATGTTTTCTTCTCCACATTATATTGTAATCGATGATACATAGTTAATAATGGCATATCCATCCGAATTCATGGAGGCTACCTTACTGGATTTCCGGTCTACATTTTTGGGCCATCATATGGCAAGTCTCTGTGTGTTATTTTCTTCACTTTGATTTGGTGCATGGATGGAGTGTGTTCTTAAATTTATTGATAACATGCTATATGAGCTTTGTTATTGATTCATGTGTAAGGTTCACAGTTCTTGTCTTATATTTAATATTGTTAATATTGTTTTCCCTATTATCTTTTATATACCAAGGTCAAAGAATATGTTAACTGGTTTTAACGTTAAAATGGGTGCAGGATGTGTGTGGTCTGGTAAATTATTCAGAAATTTGACTTTCATATAATTTTGTACGACTTACGTGCTAAAAATTTGTTACTTGTCATGTTTTTGTACTATTTAATGTGAAGGCTAATTGCCTGCAAACTGGAAATTTGTAAATATATTTATTCTATCTGGACTGCTACTAACATGTCTTGAAAATTTTACCTTTTCAGTGGTGAAAAGCCATCCTTAAAAGATTGGCGTAGCTTTGTTGAGATTAAGGGGAGAGTTAAACTTAGTGCTTTTCAAGAGTTTGTTGAACAGCTTCCCAAATCTAGAAGTCGCGCAATAATGGTAATTCTTTTGTCCTAGTGTAGTCTATTTGCTTTTTTCATAGACAAGGCTCAATATGTGCAGTATCTGCACTTTGCAGTTTAGGGCTATGTGGACTGTTGCCATGCTGCAAAGTGCCTGATATATCCAGAGTTTGAGTGCTAGGGGTTTTTTTTTGAGATTGAACAATTGTTGATGAACTTTGGGTTGCCTTAGGTTACAGATGCAGGGTAAGATTTAAACTTAATTTCTAGGCAGGTGGGATAATCTTGGCTGTTGATTGTAGGACCTCCATAGTCCATACCTTGGGGCTTAAACTGCCATCATAATATATATTTTCATCTGATATTAACCAAAGTTATTGACTAAGTGGCCTAGAAGCTGTGAACAGTTGTGTTGATTAAATTTTGATTTTGTAATAAGCATGTGTGGTGCCTTTGGTTAGCCATTGGATATCCATTCATTAATGTAACTATCTTGGTAATTTTTTTGATAGATAACTGAACTGTGTTGGAAGGAGGGTTCTCCGGAGAGTGGTCGCCAACATATCTTGCAGGTTTGTTTTCTTTCTTTGCCACTCGCCAGTCACCACTGCTGGTAATCTAAGATTGAGTGCTGCATTTACTTAATTTGTTTCTTCTTGTGCAGACTATCGATGCATATATTTCAGATGAGAGAGTAGGATTAGCTGAACCTGCTGAAGGAATAGAGCTGTACCTGTGCCCTCCTCATGGGAAAACTGTGGAGATACTCTCTCGACACTTGCCAAAGGAGCACCAGGAGAGCCTTGCTGTGTCAGGATCATCCTTCATCGGAGTCGTCGTGTGGCGAAGGCCCAACATTCCCAGGGTACCCACCTCCCACCACAGGCATGATGGTTCCAGGAGGCAGTCAATCCTAAGGAAACCACAGGTTACAAACCCGGCTGCTCGGCCCTCCCTGCCTCTCAACTCATATGGTGCACCACCAGGCTTTCCGAACCAGCGCCACTACCGCGAGGAAGATGTAACTGATGATGTCCCTCCGGGCTTTGGCCCTGGTGTTGCTAGGGATGAGGACGATCTTCCTGAATTTAATTTTGTTAACTCGTCACACCCTGCTGCTAATGTAAGTGCGCATGCCTACAAGGGCCGGTCGCATGTACCGCCTCCCTCTGCTCGCCCATCAGAGCAGATGAGGGAACTGGTTCAGAAGTATGGTAAAAGATCATCTGTTCAGGCCCACCGCTGGGATGACGACGATGACGATGACATACCAGAGTGGAACCCCACCCAGGCCACCCACCAGCAGCCGATCAGGCAGCCGCCGCTGCCTGCCGCCCCGCAGCAACTGCCGTTGCCTCCACCGCCTCCCGTCCAGCAGATGCACCCGTACCACCAGCAGCAACAGCAGCAGTACCATGTCCCTGGTGCAGTGCAGCCTCAGGTGCCCATCTCTGCGCTGCCCCATGCCTACCTCCGGACCCAGCAGCAGCAGCTCCAATCTGGGCAAGCCTGGCAGCAGACAAACAACGCCTGGTGGCCGTCGCAGGGTGCTGCCGCTGCCGCCCCTGCGCCGGTGACCAACATTGTACAGCAACCCCAGTATGGTGTAGTGCCCGGCAGTGGCGGCGTCCAGGGCTACGACGCTAGTGGCGTTAGTGGCATGGCATGGAGGCCGAGATAGTAGAAACAGTGTAAAATTCAGCGTCCGTTGTAGGGTGTTTTTTCCTCAATACTCTTTTTTTTTCTTGGCTGGCTGGTCATGTAAGTATCAGTGGTGCACACCCGTGCAAAGGATGTAATCTGGATTAGACTGAAAGCTGCTGGTTGTTTTCGTTAGCTTATAGGACTTTCTGCCGCCGTCTTGAACAGTAGTTGCTCTTACTTTTTCAGCCTGTGCTCGTCTGTAGGCACAGCAAACAAACTTTTGAATAATGTTCCGCAGAAGTAAAACTTTTAAACCTGTTAAAGATTCAAAGTGACATTTTGTGGAATGATTTATGCGCATCGAACGGTACCTTGCCACCAGCACAGGCTCCATCGGGTTACTTTACCTGAAGACTGAAGTTGCTGTTGATGCGAGCGGTGGTGCGGACTACGATGACGAAATTTCTCTTCTGACCCTTTAAGCAACCGATATACCTACGCAGTGCGCAGTCTCCCAGTATGCAACTTTCCTTGTATTTTGCCTTTTCGAATACCAGGTGGTGTCTGGCTATTTCGACCTTTGCACATGCTTACTGCAGTATCGTTTTGCTGTTTTTAGACTTTATATAGATGCTATGTTTATATCTTCACTGAATTCGCACGAAACCCCTACGTTCTGCGATAGATGAAAGGTCCTGGTACTTTCCTGTACCAGATAATGCTTCGGATTCTCAACATTATCCACCCTGTGGACTCCAACTCATTTTGAAATTAACTTTTGGAACAACGAATTTTATAAAAAATCTAAATTGCCCTGAAAAACCCCGTGTTCCAAAATAAATAAATACTAAATACCACCTCAGACTTACGTATGGTGCTTACCTAAGAGTTCTTTGAGGGAGAAAATGCACTAATGCAGCCACAGCCGCAGCCGTGGATGACCTGGACGACGACGAGGGGCGGCGGTTGGAGGAGCAGCTGCGCACGAAGGTGCACAAGGCGAACTTCTGGGCCTACCCCCCCGAACATCAGCGAGATCCTGCAGAAGGGGCGCGCCCTCAAGATCCGGGCCGCAACTTCCATGGCCCGCACCAACAAGTGCCTGGAGGAATCCAACCGCCGGTGCCGGGAGTACCTGGCGACAGCTGCTGCCGTCTCCAGCGGCGAGCGGTTGGCTGCTGCATCAGATCCTTAGCAGAATGGAAATATAGATGGATCCAGGGGTTCTAGTCGTTCTGTCAATGGTGCCAATTACATACCTCTAATTACTGAGAGCCCTGTAAAGCCTCTTTGTTTCACTGCTAATTTGCTTAAAGTCTAGACAGTATATATGTTTTCCGGTGTGTTATATTTTAGACTCTAATGATAGTGATGGATTCTCCCTGATATTTCTCTCAGATAAGTAAACATTCTTAAAAGAGCTCTCTTTTCAATTAGGAAGCTTTTCTCAAATACTGCTCCCTCTGTCCGACTGTCCCGGAATATAGCTTTTTCTAAATTTTATTTTTTGGCAAATCAAAATTTTAAACTTTGACTATAAATTGTAAAGAATTATAAACATTGACAACTTGAAAATGATATTAGTTTATCCTTAACGAAACCAATTATCATAACATGTGATATTTATATTTAGAAGTAATTATTTTTGAAGATATTATTAGTTAAAGATGAAAATATTTGATTTTGACTGAGTCTGAAAGTTGGATCCATTCAACATTCTCAACTATTCATATCCTTTTTAATCACTCAGCTATGCAGTTGCGGATACGTGTCATGTATTTATTCTGTAATCAAAACCTTTGGCATGCTAGAAACTTTTCTGCACTGTTCGCATGATCCATAACCGTAGCAGTAACATATTGGTGAAACCACAACAGCAAAAAAGTAACCATAACAGTATGATACAAATGACAAATTACCATCGAAACTTATGCCATGGTGGTTTAACAGCCCTCTAACATGCTTAGATTATGCATTGCAACAGAACCAAGGCAAGTGTTTTTTTCAGCACATTACATGACGCAATACAGATAGGAGTACAAAACAACCACACCACGGCACATAGAACAAACTCAGTTTTGTGAATCCACAGAACCATTTTTCTAAGATTTCTGCTACGGTCTGAGCAGCAGCTTGCCTTGGAGCTTGCTTTCAGGAAGCAAAAGACAATCTGATCTCAATTTAGCTGAAATAGCGCTCCCTTTTAGGAAGTAAAAGCCAGTCTGATTACTGATGCAGTGATGCTAAATTTTCAGCATGTCAACATTAACTATTACCCTAGAACTTAATAATGTTGCGTATACAGCTGGTGCCTATGGTGCTTCAACGTGAGAGGAACTAAGGATAGGCAAGTGTATTGGCTAAACAAGATTATGAGTTTTGTCATTTTGGTTGATGGTGATTTATAGCTGGATACTGGTCAGATCGTGGGATCTCTGTGTCGAAAAGAAGATACCAAGGACTGCCTGACTAAACATCCTCCTCATTAGCATATGACGAATTCTGCATTCGCATAACAACCATTGAGATTCCCTGTTCTTAAATATTATTTATTCACAAAATCTAGTCAGACACCAATAACAAGAATAATTTCACTTTGCCTGATCCATAAGATCATAACACATTGAGTTTTGCTATGACACTAAAAAAACAGGTGCTGGATGGTCTCTTGGGAGCTGCAAAAACAACATATGGTGCACCCCTTCCAATTCCTTTTCACATTTGGTGCTGCCCAGGTAGGTATGACACAAATGAAAAATTACCATCGAAAACTGATGCCATGGTGGTTTAACAGCCCCCTAACCTAGTAACCAGCTTAGACTATGCATTAGCTGAAATAGAGCTCCCTATTTCAGAATCCCAGGGCATGAACCCAAAGCCAGTGGTTTCTTCAGCACATTACATGACGCAATACAGATAAAAAAAAACACACCACGACACATAGAACAAACCCAGTTTTTTGAATTCATAGAACCATTTTCCTAAGATTTCTGTTACAATCGAGCTGCAGCTTGCCTTGGAGCTCCCTTTTGGGAAGCAAAAAACAATCTGATCTCAATTTAACTGAAACTAGAACATTCGGCGCGCGATGCACGCCCTACCATTTCAACAATCAAATCCAGCAATAGAATCAATTAAACATTGGAGAGCACGAATGCGCGCTTAATGTTTAAGCATTTGAGGAATGCTCATTCAACAATCAAATCCAGCAATAGAATCAATTAAACATTGGAGAGCACGAATGCGCGCTTAATGTTTAAGCATTTGAGGAATGCTCAAGTTTGTAAATTTCTCCAAAGAATTTGTTACAGGCAAAAGAATCTTAACGCATACCATCCATCCTCTGGATGCAGCAGCTTCTATTGGCAATTTACCATCCTATAAAGGAACCACACAAGAAAATTAGAAATAAATAATGTGAGCAATTTTATCTTTTTTTTCTAGCCTCTCTGAGATCCTTTGGCAAGCCAAGCACAATAGCCTCTCTGTGCATCTATGAAATGATCATCATATAGATAAGAAAAGCTTTTGAACTTTGGCTGTGTGAGTAGGAATAGGAAAGTATTCTTTAGGATATCCAAGGGTAATTTTAGCAATTGAGAAGGGGAAGAAGGGACAATATGGCTGTTGTAATTGCTAATATACAGAGATAGCTTAATCTTATTAGATAAAAAAAGGGGACAATAGGGCTGTTGTAATTGCTAATATACAGAGATAGCTAAATCTTATTAGACAATATAGGAGGGAATGACATGCAATAGCTGTTATTCATTCACACGCCTTGTGCTCTATGCTGACCAATGCGAGTAATGCTAAATGCACTCGGTGGTAGAAGGAAAAAGTAAATTAACATCTGTGAAGGCTACAAATACATCCGGAGTGCATTGTTTTAATTGATCGAACACTGAGTAGTCTTATGACTTTGGATAATGCTTGTGGAAATTAAGAAACTGTATGGTGATTGGCAGCTTCGAGTTAGGTTTGAGTTCCAAATTGTACTTCCTGGCACTCCATATATAAAGTCCTCATTCCAAATTGTACTTCACTGGCCATTGTCAAATTCACTTCAGGCAGACAAACTTGAAATCCCTTTGGCCATTGTCAAATTCACTTGAGGCAAACAAACTGATGAGAAGTCGTGCTTCAGAACAACATAGCTCGAGCCAGTGAAAACACGTGAGCTGTGCAGTCAACATATCAACTCTGACTTTGCCTCCGCTATGCACTGATATATTCTCTCCAATAACATATTATCCACATAGATCTCAAAAAAACCCATTAGGTGAGAGCAGCTTTAGTCATCATCTTGACGAAATCGATCATCATTGTTGTCACCTAGAAATGAGCCGATGGTCTTGCGATGGATGTGGATCAATTTGTCATCCTGTGAAACATGAACGCAGAGATGGTGAATTAATTATGGTTAGTTCATTATGCAAGTTTAGTTTCGGTTATGGGACATGTGAATGACATAAGCAACCAGATATTTAAGTTGCAAATGATCTTTCAAAGAAAAGTTGAAAATGCATGCTCTAACATATACCTGCTTCATCTTCTTTGGAGATTCTTGTGCATTTGCTATCTTTTCTGAAAATGTTTTCTTGAGTTCAGGCAGAGTAGTCTTCTCCTTCTTTCCTATTAAATGGAAGAATGTCAAAGCAATGAACTCATAGACACAACTGAAGGAACAAGCTATCTACTTTGCAGTTCATACTGCATAAGCAATTTGTCGTTATCATCTTCAAACTTTTAGAAAAATGTATGCAGAAAACAACACAGATAAGTGAATTGAAATGAGTATGTATAATTAATGTGTGCAGCTTTGTCTTTGCATACCTTTGAAATTCTACATGTGTGCAGCTTTGTCTTTGCAAAACTTATCGTGTGTCTCTTGAAATTTGGTGTACTCATTCTTCAACAAACCTTTGCACTGCATAGCATACAGCTACGTTTTTAAGAGAAGCACTTCAATGGGAACTTGCATAGCATCATGGCATAAAATCAAGAAGTGTTTGCTTTATGTTAACGCCACAGTCATTAGCTCAATTAAAACCTCAGTAAGTACAAGGGGGAATATTTTAGAAGAAGTTGGTACCTCCTAATCACTGAGATACTGCATGTTTTTTTGGAGAACTCCAGTGTAATCAAATCCTGAATGCACAATAAGCTGTATTACAAAAACTATATAAAGAACTTGCAATGATGATGAGAGAAGGCACAAAACCAAATAACATCACATTATGTCTGAAAGCTTGCTAAAGTATCATTGATTCATCTAGCAACTGTAAATGACTTTGCTCTGATCCATGGGTGCATGGGTCAGTGATGTGGAAGAACAGTAAGGGTATCCCACTCTATAATATGTTTTAGTTCAATGCCTACTATCTTTTCCCCCAAATGCAAGAAGCTAGCATTGTAAAAGGAGAGCACCTCCTGCAATAGGTGGTAAATTACCACCATATTCTGTTGTTGTTGTGTCTATAAATTATATATTTTTCCACTTCATATCAACCTAGATATTAATATCATATTTAAACAGATATTTGAACACATTGTTGACCCCATAAATTTTTATTGTTGATCGATCAATTTTATCACTATACATAAAGTGCATATGCAGCGCCGTAGCACAAACAGGCAACAATAAATTCCTCCCTCTAAGCTCCCCGTAGTCAATCTACGTGACCTAGAAAAGTGCAAAATATATATCTAAATTTTCAAGGACAAAGATTAACATCAGGGGACATCTAACACGCCTAAATCAGTTTGGCATATACAAGGTTAGAGCTTCAAATCCAAGATTGATGAGTAGTCTACATCCACAATGAGGAATTTTTTTAGATCTGTAACTTTTTCAGGGAGAGAACGAATCCAATCAAAATGAAATCCCCTTCCTGCCGCAAGGAGAGAGAGGGAGGAAAGGGCATTTCAGATCAATATCTTGTCTGAGTAGAGGACGAATTCAATCAAGAGAAATCCCCATTCCTGCCGCAACAAAGAGAGAGAGAAGCATCAGGTCATGGCGCTGCTACCCAAGGGGGAGGAGGGAGGAAAGGAAGGCCCGGACGTACCTTGGCCTTGCTATCACCAGCGATGCCACACTGCTGCTACACGGCCACGCCGCCCGGCCTCTGCTGCTGCTCCTTCTCCTCCTCGCGGGTGCGGCGCAGCTACTGCCGTCCGCGGCTCTGTCTCCCATGTGGAGCAGCTGCCGGCCGCGCCGTGGGCAGGCTCACCGGATCCACGCCGGCCCGTGGCGTGCGGAGGGGTGAGGGGCGGGGAGGGACTCGGGGTGGTAGCGGTGAGCGCTGGCCGGGGGTGCGGTCCGCGCGGAGCCACAGATGATGCTTGTCGGGGGTCCGAGGTGCGGGGTCGTCGACGCAAGAGATGACGGGGTCGAGCGGCTCCTCTACCTCCTCGATGCGGTTGACACCAGCTTCGATGTGCGAGCGGCGCTTGAGCGTGAGCACCGGGCGGAGGGGCACGCGGTCGTCGGGGCTGCAGAGGTGGCGCGGAGCGCGGCGAGGGGCCGCGCGGGCCTCCCGGACCACCAGGCCATCGCGGATCTAGCCAGAATCGCCTCCTCTCCCTCCGAGCCACGCCCCGTGCCGGATCTGGATCCCGTGGGAGCTGGCGGCAGCGAAGAGCAGGAGGAGCGCCGGCAGGAAGGAGTGACGAAGGCAGGCGACGGAGAGGGAAAAAGGGAGGGGAGGCGGTGGCGGGGAGCGGGAGAAAGAGGGCGCCGGGGAGGAGAGTGAGGGGGGCTAGGGTTTGGGGCTGCGGGAGGGGCTAAACAAAAAAGTGGCGCGGGTGGTTTTTGCAAATATGATAGTACTATTGAATTCTTCCTTCTTTGTATGGAAATAAACATTACTTTGAGGGTCTAAATGAAAAAGTTATGGACATGGTTGCTGTGGAGTTCTGGCGGGGCTGGATTTAGCTATGATTTTTATAAAATCGGAGGAGTTTTCTGCAAAATGATCAGAACTCGCTGGGAGGCGACACGCGTCCCAGTTTTTTGCGTGGAGCGCGGAGGGGAGAGCAAACGGGGGCAGGTTTTAATCAACCTGATAGAGCTCACTTTCGTGGGTTCTCTGAGTCGTAAAGAAGATACCAAGGACTACCTGACTGAACATCCTACGAATTTTGCATTCGCATAACAGTCATTGAGATTCGCTGTTCTCAAATATTATTTACTCACAAAATCTAGTCAGACAGCAATAACAACAATAACGCATCACTTGGCCTGATCCATAACACATTGGTGAAACCACACCAGCAAAAAAGTGAAATTCTTTCCACGGGAGGCACAAGACCTACTGCTAGAACTACAACACATACGGTTCTCTTGCTGGCTCACGAAACGTTGTGCTCTGCTCAAGTTACTTGAGGATGCCGCCGGAGTTGGGGCAGAGGCGGGCGAGCTCCTCCCTGGCTCTGCGGGCGCGGACGGCGGCGTAGTGCCGGAGCAACAGCCTGTTCCCCTCGTGCAGCAGCGCCCGGATCAAACGAACATGGCGCAATTTATACCATTTCGAGTGATTTTGGTGATCGAATGACGACACAACACTTAGACTAATAAGATTGCTAAGATGACCATTTTCAGGCTTTTAGGTTCAAGTGATGACAAAGAGAAAGAGAAGATAGGCATAACAAGGAAGAGAAGATAAACGTAACAAAGACCGAAGGGCCGCCCCAACGGGGGTTCCGCTACCCGGTTAGCGGACGGGGGTCGAGGGGGAGCCGCCACTCACGGGTCTCAGGGCAGCGCCTTAAAAGCTCTTCGGTCAGTAGCACCGGAAGAACCGACGTATGAGCATCGGTGCATCCGATGGTAGTCGGAAGAACCGACGCTATGGTACTTTGGTGCAGAAGGGAATCGAAGCCAAGTCAGTTTATAGGCACCGGATGAACCGGCAGTTCAAAAAAGGGGCATCGGTGCATTGGACGTACTATGTTCCAGAGACGATGCAAGCCGAGCAAGAGTCAAGTCTTCAGCACCGGTTGAACCGGTGAGGCATCGGTGCATACCATCGGTGTAATGACGTCAGCAGAAGAATTGAGTGCTGTGAGTGACCGGTTTAACCGACGGGAAAGCATCGGTTCAACCGGTGGTCACTGTGTCAGCTGTCAGGAGTTCAACGGCTACTTCGGGTATTAGAGTGACCGGATGAACCGACGTTACCCCAGGCAGAGGCATCGGTTCATCCGATGATACGCAGATTTTCTGCTAACCGTTGGACCAACGGCTACAAGACTTGGTAGCCTATATATACGCCTCACCCCGGCCATTTGAAGATTGCTGGAGTTGCTAGACATCCCACACACACCCAAGAACATCTCCAAGCCATACAAGAATATCAAGATCATATCCTTAGCCCTTAGCACACTTTGAGAGTGTTGTGTAAAAGATTAACTCTTAGTGAGCGAGATTGCAAGGCTTCAAGCCTTTGTGCTGTGATTCTCTAGTGAACCAAAACAAGAGCTTCGTGCGCCGGCACCTTGGAACTTTAAAGCTCGCCGGCAACTTCATCGACCCTCCGAATTGGTGTGGAGCGGCGACGACACTTTGTGCGAGGGACGTGGAGACCCCCATCCTTTGTGGAGAAGCTCCTTAGTGGAACCCGGGGCCAAGGTGACCGTGATTGTGTTCACGGAAGAGACTTGGTGGCTAAGTAGCAATACTCTTAGTGAGTGCTACAACAACGTGGATGTAGGTGTGCCTTTGTGGCTAACCGAACCACGGGATAAACATCCGCGTCAAGAGTTTGCTATCTTCTATCCCGCTCTTTAAGCTTCCGCATTTCTTACTAGCAATTTGTGTGTTTTTACTTTCATAGAATAATTTCTTGATAGAAAAGGCTATAGGTTGCTAAACTCTTTTGGGATAGTGGATTCACACTAGAACAACCTAGTTGCACATCTAGAAAGCATGTTTTAGTTTAAATTTTGTGCAAACTAGTTGGAGTCATAAGTTTAAGTTTTTATTAGTGACTAATTCACCCCCTCCCCCTCTTAAGCTAGAGCACCCGATCACTTTCATCGGACCCTTGGCGAGTAGTCGTCTCGCGACTCGGCCTCGCACGAGTTCCACTTGGCAGCCTTCCCGCGCAGCTCCTCCCGGCGCCACTCCTTCTCGAGCCCCGCCGCGTCCTCCGCGGCGGCGGGCCTCTTCCTCCCCGTCGCCAGGGGCGGATCTAGCACCGGGTCAGCCGGGGCTAGAGCCCCTCCTACCCGTGCTAGATGCATGGAGCCCCTCCTATGAATTTGTAGTCATTGAAGTTTGAAAGGAATAGCTATAGGTAGAAGATGGAGTGAATAAGCCCCTCCTAATAATTTTTCTAAATCCGCCCACTGCCCGTCGCTGCTGCAGGTGCAACGTCCACGACCATCACCTCCACCTCCATCTCCATCTCCATCTCCATCGGCCTCTCCTCTCTTTCTTCGACTAGATCTGAGAGAACCTGGAGGCGGCGGCTGCGTTGTTGGCTTCGAGACTCTGGTTGGCTTCTGGCTTCCGCGCCTTTTATCTCCCTCAGTCGAATTCGAGTCCGACTCTGACCTCCGAGTCGCCAGAGTCGGAATCCGAGCCGATTACAAAATTCCAGCGAGCAGCTTCTGAGTTCTGACTCACTGCTTGACGCTTCTGACTCACTGCTTGATGCTTCGGATCAGACTGAATGCTTTGTTTCCTTTTTTTTTGCGATTGTAGCTGTTTTTTAGTCATGTCATTCTCTCTAGCTAATTAGCTACGGATCACCTGCACAAGAAGATGGTTGTGGATACCCAAGGCAACTAGCTAGAGCTTGCCAATCGCTGCTGACTCTGACCGGCATCTATCGTAGGTTGGCAAGCAACCTACTAATCTGAAACGACAGGAAGAGACACAGGTCAAAGCACCAAGACATGCATGTCTGGGCCTTCCCTTGACATGTCTGAAACGGCAAACCAAGAGGGGGAGGGGGCGATAAAACATCCGTTGCTTCGAAGAAGAAAAAAAGAAGTGTAATTTCGTTTGGCCTGTATTCAGTTCACATAATCATATGATTAACCTCTTGTTTAGTTCCCTTCAAAATTCCAAAACTTTATAGGATTCCACGTCACATCGAATATTTGAACGCATGCATGAAATATTAAATATAGCTAAACAAAATAACTAATAATTGCATAGTTTGTCTGTAATTTTTGAGACGAATCTTTTGAACCTAATTAACCCATGATCAGACAATAATTATCAAATACAAATAAAAATATTACATTACTTTATAGCTTCTCTTTTACACATTTAAAAAGGACTAATTCGTCGTGTAGTACATATGCATAATAGACTAGCTATAGCTAGGACCCTCGATGGGGTGTCCTACGGATCTAATGCTAGTGGAGCAGCAGCACTGGTCTGATGACACTGAGCTGCACAACGAAGCTCGAGCTGCAGCTCCCTGGTGCATCTTAATTCCTCGGAAGAAGTCTACATAACCCCCAAACTATTGGGGTCGGAGCACTTCACCCCCAAATTATAAAACCGGATATTTAACACCCTGAACTTTGCAAAACCATTCACTTAACCCCCTCATCTGGTTTTACCGAGTGGTTTTGCATACGTAGCATGCTGAGTTGGACCATCTGACATGTGGGGCCCACTTGTAAGTGACACCTCATCTTTCCTCTCTTATTCTTCTTCTTCCCCTATCTCCTTTCTCCCCTACGTCAAGTCCGTGAGGGCTGCCGCCGCCGAGGACGCGACATTGGTGCAGGGGAGGCGCCGCCCCGTCTTTGGTGCCGGCGCGGCCACCACAACCTTCACGGACTCTGCCGCGGGAGGGCAGGATGGGGGCGATGCCGGCGCAGTCCTTGGTCGGCGACAGTGGGCTGCGGGGTGCTCCGCGGGAGCCCGTGGCCCAGATGACGGAGCCGGATCCGGAGCCTGCGCAGCGATGATGAGTCCTCGCCGCCAGCCGATTGGAGGAGGACAGCCGGCAGAGCGGGCGCCAGCGCGAGGAGATCACGGCAGTGTGGGCGGCGTCCTTGGCGGGGAGGCCCGAGACAACATTGCGGAGGATCGCGTCCGGGAGGGCGCTAAGGCGGTCCTCGAAGCTGCCACCGGGGGACAAGGAGTCGGCGGCGAGAGAGGCGGCGAAGGAGATGGGCGGGCAGGGGAGAAAGCCGTGCAAGGAGACGCCTCCATCCACCACCCACCTACGTCGATGCCCATGCCGTGGACTCGCCATCCCTTGGCGGACGGGACAAGAACGGAGGAAGAAAAAAGGATCCCAGTGTTGCTTACAGGTGGGTCCCACGTGTCCGGAGGCCATGTCAGCATCCAGCGTGGCAAAACCGCTAAGGGGGCTAAGTGCACGGTATTAGATAGATCAAGGGTGTTAGATATCTGGTTTTGTAGTTGGGGGTGAAGTGCTCCGACCCCAATAGTTTGGGGGTTATTTAGACTTCTTCCTAATTCCTCCCACGCAGCTCCTCCCAGCGCCAGTCCTCAAGCCGAACGCCTCCGCCGCGCCGGCGCGCCGCTTCGTGCCCTGCTTCGCCGCGGCGCCGTCCACCTCCATGTCATCCATCTCCAACGACGCCCCTTGTTCACCCCCGGTAGAGATTTAGGTCGTCTGATGGGGCGGAGTAGGACTGCTGAGGCTGGAACAACACTGCGAGGCTCCACGTTTGTCGGATCAGACTCCAACACGAGCTCGCCCGTTCGTGGACGAGTCCGAACTGCCCGGACGCCGGACGGGACGCTGGTGCTCCACGTTTCCGTTAGCAGCCAGCTGAGATGCTATTTCTGGGCTGATAACTATTTCCCACTGTATTATCTCTCATCAAGAAAGTGAGAGAACACTGGCACTATACTGTATTTGAGTGTGAACTCCTCCATGTCCATGCGTCACAGTACAGCCGAGTAACAAGCATCACATTCACATCTGAGTAAGCAGTAGCTAGCAAGACGTCGAGGACAGAGCCTCACTCATCCAGTGCATGTCTCTGAACCTGCGTATTTCAGCAGTCATGGGTACCAAAAGTTCAAAATCCAGTGCATGCATGGTTAGTATGTTGAAGCCTAATCCGACTTTAGCATAATACATTCATGTGACCATACTCGGAGGTAGAAAATTAAAGACTGAAATAGTTCAAACTCAACACACAGACGCAGCTAGGGAAACATAGATCCTACTTTGCCTCGAGGTCACAGGTTTTGTCCGAAGTAGGTGCCATGCGGTCATTCAGAAAGGACAGAAAACGGAGTAGATGCCATGTGTTCGTTGGGGAAAAAAAGAAAATGCATGTAGAACTACAACCCTGAAAGGAACTAGTACCGCCAGAAAACAGAGCATTCGTATGCGCCCGATAATATCGGGTTGTCATTCAGCTGGTTCTCACACATTTAGTACCGGTTGTATCCACCAGTCGGTAATAAAGTGCGCCACCGATGCCTGAAGGGGTTGGGGGTAACAGCTATTCACTTGGCGGCAACTTAGTGTCGGCTAGTGGCTACAGTTGATACTAAATGACATCTAGAAAATTTAGTATTGGTTAGTGGCCCAACCGGTACTAAGTGGAGAGATTTTGTACCCGCTGGAGCCACCATCCGATACTATTGTGCCTTCTATATATATCAGCACACTATTTTCTTTGCGGGACCATATCTGGTGGAAACCACAACCTTCGTGAAAACCCGTGCAAACCACAACAAAAAAAGTCATCTAAATTCACCAAAAAAAATCACACATGTAGATGATGTGATGATACACAACCTTATAAAATATCTTGTCCAAACTTGTCGGTGTCCAGACCCGGCGGTCCGGCACCAACTAGTACGATGCTGCGTGATCCCTCACTCCGGATGGTTGATGCAAGAGGTAACACAGGGACACATGGGTTTATCCTGGTTCCGGCCGCGAGGCCGTACGTCCAGCGAAGGGGTGTGCGAATGCACTGTACTATCTTGCACTAGGGATGCCTGTAGTAGGGGGTACAAGCGAGGCGAGAGAGGGAGGGAAGCTCCCAAGTCTCTGCTAAGCGATTGAGGCAAGTGACAATATTAGGAGAACGAGCGGGGGAAGCTAAGGAGTTGGTCGTATGAGAGCGTGGAGGCGAGAGAGAGAAGATAGAACCCGCCTCCCCCTTTTATAGACACAAGGAGGGGCGGTGTACATGTACTGGAGGGGGAAGAAGTCGCCGTCTCTTCCCGAATCGGGGGCGCACAGTGAACAACTACTGTAGAAAGTATACTGTGGGGCACTGGAGATCATGGTGCCGGCGTGCGGTTGTCCTGAGCGTCGTCCTTAGCCTTGCGGAGATCGCACCGGCGCCCCTGCGGCTCCAGCGGGCGTCGTGGTGATCGCTGTGGAGGGTACCGTCCACCGTGGTCGACGTGGCGGGACGCCGAGGGTCGTGCGGGCGGGGGTCTTGCTCCGGTCAAGACCCGGGCCGCGTTCGAGGGTCACGCCGATGCCGATCGAAGGTTCCGCAGCGGGGAAAGTACACGGGGTAGTACGGGGAGTTGGCAGCACAATGGCGGGAGCAGTGCTGGGCACGTTCGCACAGGGCGTCGCAGGTTCCCACAATGGCGCCACAGTGCCGGGGTTGGCTAAGCAGTGACCGAAGTTGGCGGATGGGATTCCGGTCACAGCCGCTGTGCGGCGTGGTGGCCTGACGCCGCCTGACCTCCCACTCCGCGATGGAGTGGTTGGCATTTATTGCTTGTCAGGCAGACGGTGAGCCGGCGGATCACTAACTCCTTCTGTCGAGGGTAGCCTCGAGCGAAGCGGAGTTGGCCTGCTCTCCCGAGGGTAGGTCCGCTACCCTCGAGCGAGGCGGAGCTGCGGTGCGGGGTGTTGTCGAGGGCCTCGGCAGGGAGACCTTGAGCGAGGCGGAGATTGCTCCGCGGGTTCGAGGGGGTTCGGACGGGCCGCACTGTTTGAGCTGGGCCGTGGGCCGAGTGCGAAGTGGGCCTCTTTGATTCCTTTCCTTTCCTTTGGATCGGAAGAAGACTGCAGGCCTTCGCGGGCCAGATCGCTTAACTCATGTTTTGCGTTTTGAGGGCGGTTTAGTCCCCTAGTTAGGGTGCCCCTAATTATGGTACCCGACAGTAGCCCCGAGCCTTTGTTGTGGGTGAGCATCAGCCCTGCAGAGGCTCGATCCCTCGAGGGCATGACTCGGGTGCTGACCGTGGTTTTGGTTTTTCCCCGCGGGGGTGTGTCGGCGCGCCTGCGGGCGTTGCTGGAGGAGATTAGTTCAAGATCGGAGTTCACCGATGGAGAAGCGGCGGTAAGGCCACTCCGAGTTGTCTATGCAGATCATGGTCGCCTCGGTCACCATGGCGTTGCCACCGGGAGTGTCACCGCCGCACTAACGGGAAGGTTTGAGCTGGGCTGTGGAGCCGGATGGAAGCGAAGGGAAGAATCGGGTGCTTGCGGCCCTACTCAAAGCCAGGGGCTGTGGGTTGAGACCGGTCTGACCCCGGACCCAACACTAGCAGGACGAGGAGAAGGCTCGGGCGCTAGGCTGGGGTTTTGATCCTCGAATGTGTGAAGTTTCCTCCATGGGGGCGCGTCAGCGCACCCGCGGGTGTAGCCCCCGAGGCCTTGGAGGAGTGCTTGCTCTCGTCCAAGGGTTAAAAACGTCGCTCTGCATGGTCGATCAGGTGTGGCAATCGCCCAGCTTCTTTTTCAGCCGGCCTCGGCGTTCCTTTCAGCCGGTCTCAGCATTTTCATGCTGGTACGGCGGCCCGCAACTCTGTTGATCAATCTGGCAGGCACGTGCAACCGCATAAGGTTTGTTCGACACGTGGGGTTTCACAATCAACGGTAGCCGATTCATTCGAGGGTGCGGCCTGAGCCGCGGCGTGCGAGGAGCCTCCGAGCCCTGGCCTGCATGAGGGTGTTCAGGAGACCCTCGACTTTTCGTTACGACCCTCATCGCCCTTCCGCAGGGAGGAGGGGTGAACTGTGCCATGCTACCTATGCCCGGGCCGCGAGCCATGGTTGCTTCGGTGAGCTGTTAGCGGGTGGTTCAAGTGGACGCCCGTGCCTCGTTCGATTAGGGTCGGCTTGTGGTCCATGGACACGTCGCATAAATCGCTCGCAAAGGTTCGCTACACCGGGGCTGGACCCATTCGATAGGGTCCGAGGGCTCGATGCTCTCCCTCGATGGGATCCCCCTGCTAGGCACCCTCGACTGGCATTGATCCGTATGATATCTCGAACTCCGCGTTCAAGGGTAGCTCGTACGGCACATCCGTGCAGTCCCTGACTGAAGCGTCCCCTCATAAGAGGTGACTCAAATGTGATATAAATATCAGTCCCAGGAGGTTAATACATATTTATTACATCAGATGGTATATCACCGTACAACTCTATGCGGTAATGGGCAGTGAAGCGCCACTATCGCGAGGACAACAACTACAACCCAAACAAGAACGTGAAGCACGAAGAGGTCATTAGAGTCTTGCGCCATACGAAGCTTCCTGCGGGTGACCCTATCCATATGCAAGGTTGGGTGCAGAACGGAACCCCTACTCAACGTCCTCGGGAATAAAATCTGGATTTTCCTCTATAAAAATTAAGCAAGGGTGAGTACAAACGTACTCAGCAAGTCCAACCACACCCACGGAGGGGGTATAAATAGAGTATATGCACAGGATAAATCAAGGATAAGGTTAGGGTTTAATTTGCGGAAAGCTAATTTTCATGCAGGGGTTTATTTGAAGAAAAGGATTTTCTGAGCCATTATTTTGTACCGAGTAGCACGTAGGATTGATCCACCAAGGATCCAAGTTTTATAAGTTGCTACCGGACTCTCCGTCTGCAGTAGCACACGGCACAACTGCCGGACACTTTTCAAACAACTCACGCCAACCCATCCCTTCCCAGAAGAAGTCCTAGTTGTGTGACCAAACCGTAACTTGCCCAGTACCGTGGCCATTTTGATATTCACGCTTTTATGTGTTTTGAAAATATTTGGTATTAATATTTGAAGTGCAATGAGTAACCGGGTCCTAAGTGCTCTGGCAGCGATTAACATCCAAATAGAATAAATCATATTTAGACATTAATCTAGGTGGTCAAGAAATGGTTATAACAAATCAAGGGGTGGCTATCCAACCATGTTTTTAGCAGGCAAAGTATATGCAGTTTTGTAAAATAGGCCAATAGGTTGTGTTTATAAAACTGGGACAAAACATGCATCAAAGGGTGAGATTGAACTTGTCGTTCACAAAGCCTTCCGGGAAGTCCTGATCGAGGTACTGTCCTTCGGGTTCAGGGTAGTAGTACTGGTCCTCACAAACTTGCTCGCGGTACTACTTGTCGACGGGTTCTCCCTCATTCACACCGTGATCTACAGCACACATAAACAAGCACACAATAAATAAAAAGAAATAAAGTTTTTATCGTTGAGCTCGAATCGGGAAAACTTAAGATATGGAGATATGAATAATATTTTTGGGAGATTTCCTAATGGCATGGCTGAAATTATATTGGAAATGGCGTGGTCGAATTTGGGGAGAATTGGAGGATGTTTGGCGCATTAAATGATGGGTTAAAGGAGTGGTTAGGGGCTAAACCGGGGCTTGGGACCCTATTTATAATCATCTGTGGAAAGGGAAGGGCTTGTTTGGAATTTCTAGAAATATCTGGGTTACACTAAAAAGGGCAGGGGTTTAATCATGAATATCTTTGTATAGTGGAGGGACTAATTTTCTAAAGAAATAAAAGAGAGGGGCTTCTTTGGGAAATAACTAGAGAGGTGGGAGGGCTCTTAATAGAATAGAAGGAAAGGGAGGGGCCTCTGGGAAAATCTGCCCTTCTTCTTCCTTGCGACCCAGGCATGGGACAGGGGAGGCGCAGAGGAGGGGCGCCAGGGGGGTGTGGTGCCGGCGGCTCAGGGCACGGTGGCGGCCGGGAGGAGGGGGAAAACGACGAGGAGGACGAGGGGATTCCATTCCCCTCGTCACCTTGGGTTGCGGTGGAGTGAGGAGTGCTAGCCACGGGGGCCAGCGGGAGGCGGCAGTGGAGCTTGTGGCGGCGGCGCTGGGGCACAGAAGTGGAGGGCTGGAGGTGGCAGGCGAGTTGTGGAGCTCGAGGGCGATGCGCATGACCTATTTATAGGCGGGGAGAGGCGGTGGAGAGGGGGGGCGCCGGTGGCCGAGCTCGATGGCCATTAATTGCGGTTTGGCCTCGTCGGGGTGTCGCGAAGCGGTGGCGCAATTCGCGGCTGTGTATAGGACGACGAGATGGCTCGGGCAGGGTTGGGCGGCGCGCTGGGCATCCCGGGCGCGTGCTGCGCGTGGGGGGCACCATGCGTGAGCAGCAGGAAGGAGGAGAAGGAAGGAAGGAGAAGGGAAGAGAAAAAAGAAAACAAAAAAAGGGGGAAAGAGAAAAAGGAAAAAGGGAGAAAAAGAAAAGGAAAAAGGAAAGAGGAGAAAAAGGAGGCGCCGGCGGGATTCGCGGCGGCGGTCGGTCGCGCGCGCGCAGCGGCGTCCGGTCGGACAGCGACGCACGCGGAACGAGGAGAAGAAGGAGATGGAACGGTGATTGGTACTGGTGTCGGGACAGAGATTAGATCTTTGGTGTCCGGGCGATGAATTGCCGAAAAAGATTCGAGCTCGGCGATGAAAATATTTTGAAAAATATTCTTAGCGAGTAATTTATTTTGGTGAATTTTTCAGGATGTTACAAACCTACCCTACTTAAAAGGAATCTCGTCCTCGAGATTCGGCTGGTTTCTAAAGAGATGGGAAACTCCTTCTTCAGAGCATCTTCGCGTTCCCACGTAGCTTCTTCTACCCCGTGTCTGCTCCATTGCACTCTACAAATCTGTACTTCTGAGTTCCTTGCTCTTTTTGTGACAGTGTCCAGAATTTTGACCGGTACTTTCTGGTATCGCAGGTCTGGCTGCAAATCTATCGCCTCCACTGGCACGTGTTCTGTCTCGGGTACCCTCAAACACCTTTTTAATTGTGAGACATGAAACACCGGGTGTATGTCTGACATTCCCTCTAGTAGTTGGAGTCGGTAGGCCACTTTTCCGACTTTCTTTAGCACTTGGTACGGTCCAATGTACCGGGGGGCTAACTTTCCGTGTACTTGAAACCTTCGGGTCCCCCGAATAGGTGAAACCTTAAGATATACGAAGTCTCCTGGATTGAAACTTATTTCTCATCTCTTCTTATCCGCGTAGCTCTTCTGTCTGGACTGGGCCGCTTTGAACTTTTTGCGGATTTCTGCTACTCTTTCTTCTGCTTCCTTTCTGAGGGCTGGTCCAACTAATGAACGCTCTCCTATTTCTGACCACATCAGAGGGGTTCTGCACTTTCTCCCATAGAGAGCCTCGAATGGCGACATGCCTAAGCTGGCCTGATAACTGTTGTTGTATGAGAACTCTGCATAGGGCAAACTCTGTTCCCAATCTTTACCATAGGTAAGGACACATGCCCTTAATATGTCCTCCATAATCTGGTTTACCCTTTCAGTCTGTCCATCAGTCTGCGGGTGATATGCCGAACTAAAATCTAATTTGGTCCCCATGGCCTTATGCAGACTTTTCCAAAACTTGGAGGTGAACTGGGTCACTTGATCTGAAACGATCCTACTAGGCACACCATACAGCTTTACTATATTATCCACATAGAGTTGGGCTAGCTTTTCTCCTCCATAGTTGGTCCATACGGGTAGGAAGTAAGCGACTTTGGTGAGTGTTGGCGCCTACCAACGTCACCTAGCGATGACGCCCGCATACGCCAATTTGGGACGGCAGTATTTCATGAACCACGAATAGATCCGCAAGCGCACGGAATACCGCTGTAGCATTTTACCCGGGAGTATACCGGGGTGTTATTTATATTTCCGTAGGAAAGGCGATGAGTGAGAAGATATATAAATTAGTTGGCGAACTCTATCTAGATTGGATATTCTCATGCATAAACAGGGGTAAGATAATAACATGGTAGGAGGTAGTGTGACACACACAAACTACTCTCTTGGATAAAGAATAAAGGTTACATTAGGCCGGGAGCAAGGTAAAAGTCAGAGCTCGAGTCAGATGTGCTAGGCTAGCTATATCTACACTTTCTCATTAGTTAGCTCGTCAGAGATTAAACTACACAACAGGGAGATCACTATCAAAGTAACAGGAGGAGCCCGTACACCCCGGTGACTTTATGTACCTCCTACCCCTCCCCATACCGAATGTGGAGGATTACTAAAAGGCACGGACAGGGCTGTCACCACCTGCCGGCTACCTCTACAAACTGTGGGTATAGTTGACATCCAGCAACTCTTAGCTAATCTAGACACCATGTCTACACTAGTAAGGGATACTCTAGTGTCCCGCGCGGAGCCCCCACCCTCCGGATGGACAGACATCACACTAGAGCAATCATACGAATACTGGAGCAGTTGATAGAGTTCTAATAACAAAAGACTAACCATCTCCAGCATCGGGCGATTATGCAATGCAAGCATTGAATAATAACACAACCATGACAAGAAGCATATACTCGATAACTCAGAATATACTTCAAGCAGATATCGATAACCATTGTCTAATGCTATTACAAACGATCGAATATTACAAGAGAGAGCTAGAGATGAACCCATACCAGACTCTCGAGCAACTCCGGCGACTCGATGACTCCTAGACTTCTCTTAAACTCCACTAAGCCTAAAGACTATGCAAGAAATGCAAGAGAGGAAGAGGTGTGTGTGTGGGGGGGGGTGTGTGTTCTATTTTCTACCCCCCTTCTATTTATAGCAGGGAGCCACCAGCCGCAGCACCCCAAACCGACGTTGCGAGCCAACAGGGAAGCGTCACGTACCTTGGTTGAGGCGGTGGGGCCCACGGGCCTGGCCGGCCGACCAGGTAGGTCAGTCGGCCTGCCCGGGCCGCCAACCGCCCCCAACTTCCTAGAGTGGGCTTGTCTTGGTCTCCCCTTGTCCTAAAGTTGAGGCACGGCCTGCCCCAGCTGGGTTTGCTTCAGTTCTTGGGCTTCACTTGGTCCATTTGAGCCTGAATCGGTACTCTAATATTTTTTGTGATTTTGTGTCGGGCTAAAGTGTGCTTGTAACCTGCATATTAGCTTGAAAACATAACTTGCATATTCTAAAAGGTAAAGTGTGATTTGGAAACTTTATTGGATAAGGATGCATGTAAGAAATGCAAACTCTCATGATTTTCTGATCAAGTTGACGCCTGGAAATGGTCGTTAGTGAGTGTCAACAAGATCCCCCAAGCTGTCCTTTGCTCGTCCCGAGCAAAGTAGGACAAATCAGATTGTTGATCAGAAAATCACTTTGACTCATACCTTACCTGTCATGTCATAGTCTGAAGCAAAGAGATTCATCTATAAGCTTAAATAAGTTGGTTAGCATACCTTTGCTCAATTACCTTACTCCCTCATGGGGCTTTTTAGCTGTCTCCTTGTCTTGGGCTGTTGAGAGTTAGAATGGTGCATAAAGCAGTACTTACTTGTTCATAGATCCTCAATCCATCTGGAGACACTTTTTTTGAAAGATTTTTTTGAAAACATGGCAAAGCTCCAGGATAACTCTTCGAGGCACTCATCTTGTATTTTGTTACCAGGGCAGTGTTTGTCTTTGATCTTCTCTACTACTACAAGCCTTTGTGGAGCTCAAGGTAGGATAAGAACAGAGCACACTTGTAATCTATTTATTGTAAAGTCAAAGAGAGGATCCATAGAGAAACAAGTCATGCAATCTCGATCAAAAAGTGCAAGTGTATGAATGGATGGATAGATGGATGAATATGGCTTACTCCTTGAGGTAATGGCTTTTCTCTCTCGAATCATCCCTGTCTCTCTTTCTCTTTTTCTTTTTCTTTTTTGAGACATGGTTACCCCCTTTTTCTCTCCCTTTTTTGGGTCATGCTTCTTTGGCATGTCATCTTTTCTCTTCTTTTTAGGGCTACCATAATCTGACTTTATTTTATTTCAGGAATGTTCTACGAGAGAGATCACCAAGACATGGAGCATTTATAGATGTGAAGTGGATGGTGGTGCTAA
The DNA here is from genome assembly GCF_016808335.1 of Panicum virgatum. NCBI lineage: Eukaryota > Viridiplantae > Streptophyta > Magnoliopsida > Poales > Poaceae > Panicum > Panicum virgatum. The sequence goes on from NC_053145.1 coordinate 9,420,510, forward strand.
TTCCCAGTGTAGGAATATAACAAATGGATGGGACGTGTACGTGCTTATGATCGAGAAAGCATGAAGAGCATCTTACTAGGATCACCCAATTTGACAAAACTCAACAGAATATCGAGCGGCATATGTATAAGGGTTTTTTCATGGAATATGACATATGGCTCTGGTAGGACATTGCATATCGCTGGGAAACTTGCCTTTTAATTTTTTTTCTTCGAAAACAACTCCAGACTTCAAGCATCACTAGAACAAGCTTGCATAACCTCATTTACCATATCTAAACTCACAACAACTTAGACTCGGATCAAGCATATGCAACCCACGGAACTTTCAGGTTCATTGGCAACATATTTGTATAACCAAAGAATATAAGCTCAAGAGAACTCTTATTTTCAAACTAGGCATAACAGCCATGATAGAGCAAAGCAAAACTCATCCTTTCAACTTATCAAAAGGGAGTTAAAACATTCTTACCGCGCATCATGGAAAAGGGAAATAAAGCAGTAAATTTTTATTTTGTTTTTTAATGTTTTAATCATTTTTTTATTGAAAGCAAATAAAGGGATACAGTTGACTTAGGGGAGGGAACCTCCCCCAAGCTAGCTCTTAGTTTAGGGTCAAAAAGCAGGACCTTTCTCTATACCTGATCAGGTTGAGTTCGTTTCGTCCGTACCTAGAGAAGTTGTAGCGGTCGATGATGTCTTGTTCTTCTTGCGCCCCACCTTCTTGGTCTTCTTTGATGGCGTAGGCGGCGCAGGAACAAGATCCTCGGATGTTGGATAGATGATTTCCAGATCTTCCCATACTGTATTGGTGATGAAATCAGGGATCTTCTAATCATCTTCCACTGGCTCGGTTGGTGGAGTATGAATTTCCCAATCCTCCCAAGCTGGCTTGGAAGAGGGGTGATAGTCTTGATCATCCCAACCGGGCTCTGCCCATAGATCTTGTTTCTTACTATCCTCATGAATCAGGAATACCTTTTTCTTGTTTTGGAATTTAAATTTCATGGTCTTTCCCATGATACAGAGGCTGATTATTCCTCTCCCCACATCAATTCTGGCATTTGCATCCTTGAGGAATGGTCACCCAAGTATGAGCGGAATTCCAAGATCTCCTTCCATATCAAGGACTACGAAGTCCACCAATATGTAGGTATTCTTGACTTTTACCATTAACCTTTCCACCACTCCTTCTGGATATTTTATCGTGAAATCTGCCAGCTGAACACATATAGTGGTAGGGGAAATTGATGGATAGCCTAGCTTCTCGAAAGTCACCTTGGGCATGATGTTAATGCTGGCTCCAAGGTCACAAAGGGCGTGATCAAATTCATAATCAAAGATTGAGCAGCTGATCACTGGGGTTCCGGGATCTTCTCTTATTGTGGCTGCCAACTCGCCCCACTCACCTCTTCTTGGGTGTGTGAGCTTCTCTGCATAGCTGAGGGATGTCCTGCTAAGGGGCTCTTTCCACATAGCATTGATGACATTCACGCTTTCTAGAGTTGATTCGGGTTGCCTCGGAATCTTCCCTAGTTCAGCAGCAGGTGTAGCAGCAGCTAGTTGAGCCAATTGAGTTTCTAGCGCCTTATTGAAACTCAGCTGGTTTTTCATAGCAGTGGAGAATCCGTCCATCTTGGCATGGATGGTCTCCATAGATTTGTCTGTAGCGGCCAACTTCTTCTGAAGGGACTCATTGATCTTCGCTTGGCCGTAGACATGATCTCTCAAGGTAGGCTGGTTAGGACCGAAAGAATTCGAATTCCCATTACCTCCTTGGTAATATGGGCGTGGTTGTTTCCACCCCTGACCTCCTTGTGGACGAAACCCATTGCCATTGAGGAATAGAGCTTCTTCTTGGGTTTCTGGGCAATTGTCGCCCGAATGTCCAACATTCCTGCAGACCTCGCACGTCATACGAGTTTCCAAGGCTTGAAGTGTTTGCATCTGAGTCTTATCTTGGGAATAATTCTCAAATTTCTTGAGGAGGAGATCAATCTTCATAGCGAGCATGTCGGCCTCCTTGACGGAGTGAATACCTCGCTGGCGCGGTTGGAGGCGATCATCGCTCCAACCTTGGTTGGAAACCATCTTCTCGATCAATGATGTAGCTCTTTCAATGGCCAACGAGAAGAAAACTCCACCCGCAGTAGCATCCACATGATCATGGGATGACTGTGTCAACCCATTGTAGAAATTCTGTAGAATGAGCCAATTATCCATTCCATGGTGCGGACACGCCAGAATATACTCCTGAAGCCTCTCCCAAGCTTCCGGAATTGACTCATTTGATGCCTGCTAGAAGTTCGAAATCCGACCACGAAGAGCATTGGTTTTGCCCGTGGGGAAGAACTTCGAGAGGAATGCCTTGGCACATTTGTCCCAAGTATCCACAGCAGCCTTGTTAGCATAAAACCATTGCTTCGCTCTCCACAAGAGAGAAAACGGAAACAGACGGAGCCGGATTGCATCTTGCGATACACCCTTGATAACAAAAGTACTGCAGAGCTCTAGGAACTGCTGGAGATGATCGCTGCATCCTCATTGGCCCTGCCACAAAATGGACTGGCTTGCACCATCGTAATGAGACCCGTCTTGATCTCGAAATTTTCTCCTCAAGTGTTAACCTCAGGTCCGGTCGAGACCTGGCTAGCAGATGGAGCAGAGTAATCACGGAGTGTCTTCTGGGCCATAGCTCTAGGAGCTGACGACGATGCGATGACTGGATCAACTGTCGAGAGTGATCTCCGAGGTGATACGAGACGAGCTCATGTCCTCCTCAAAAGTGACTCTGGATCGGAATGAAAGTTTTGCGGCCAGTCGAAACCGGTCGTACACTACCCGGTTTTCATATCAACGAAGAGAAGAAAACAAAGCCAAGTTAACCTGTTTAGCAAGCGAATACCAATTTCGATTTTGTTCACAACTCTGTCTATATATTTCGCTCTGTGTCTTCCCCGGCAACGGCGTCAAAAATGCTTGTTGGCACCTACCAACGTCACCTAGCGATGACGCCCGCAGACGCCAATTTGGGACGGCAGTATTTCATGAACCACGAATAGATCCGCAAGCGCACGGAATACCGCTGTAGCATTTTACCCGGAAGTATACCGGGGTGTCATTTATATTTCCGCAGGAAAGGCGATGAGTGAGAAGATATATAGATTAGTTGGTGAACTCTATCTAGATTGGATATTCTCATGCATAAAACAGGGGTAAGATAATAACATGGTAGGAGGTAGTGTGACACACACACACAAACTACTCTCTTGGATAAAAGAATAAAGGTTACTTTAGGCCGGGAGCAAGGTAAAAGTCAAAGCTCGAGTCAGATGTGCTAGGCTAGCTATATCTACACTTTCTCATTAGTTAGCTCATCAGAGATTAAACTACACAATAGGGAGATCGCTATCGAAGTAACAGGAGAAGCCCGTACACCCCGGCGAATTTATGTACCTCCTACCCCCCATACCGAACGTGGAGGATTACTAAAAGGCACGGACAGGGCTGTCACCACCTGCCGGCTACCTCTACAAACCGTGGGTATAGTTGACATCTAGCAACTCTTAGCTAATCTAAACCCATGTCTACACTAGTAAGGGATACTCTAGTGTCCTGCGCGGAGCCCCCACCCTTCGGATGGACAGACATCACACTAGAGCAATCATACGAATACTGGAGCAGTTGATAGAGTTCTAAGAACAAAAGACTAACCATCTCCAGCACAGGGCGATCATGCAATGCAAGCATTGAATAATAACGCAACCATGACAAGAAGCATATACTAAATAACTCAAAATATACTTCAAGCATATATCGGTAACCATAGTCTAATTCTATTACAAACGACCGAATATTATAAGAGAGAGCTAGAGATGAACCCATACCAGACTCTCGAGCAACTCCGGCGACTCGATGACTCCTAGACTTCTCCTAAACTCCACTAAGCCTAAAGACTATGCAAGAAATGCAAGAGAGGAAGAGGTGTGGTGTGTGTGTGTGTGTGTGTGTGTGTTCAATTCTCTACCCCCCTTCTATTTATAGCAGGGAGCCACCAGCCGCAGCACCCCAAACCGACGTTGTGAGCCAACAAGGAAGCGCCACGTGCCTTGTTTGAGAAGGTGGGGCCCACAGGCTTGGCCGGCCGACCAGGTAGGTCGGTCGGCCTGCCCGGGCCATCAACCGCCCCCAACTTCCTGGAGTGGGCTTGTCTTGGTCTCCCCTTGTCCTAAAGTTGAGGCACGGCCTGCCCCAGTTGGGTTTGCTTCAGTTCTTGGGCTTCACTTGGTCCATTTGAGCCTGAATCGGTACTCTGATATTTTGTGTCGGGCCAAAGTGTGCTTGTACATGCATATTAGCTTGAAAAGACAACTTGCATATTCTAAAAGGTAAAGTGTGATTTAGGAACTTTATTGGATAAGGATGTGTGTAAGAAATGCAAACTCTCATGATTTTCTGATCAAGTTGACGCCTGGAAATGTTCGTTAGTGAACGTCAACAGTGAGCCGGTCCACTATTACCCAAATGGGATCATAATCTTTCTGGGTCTTGGGCAATCCTACCACAAAATCCATTTCTATCTCGTCCCATTTCCAGACTAGGATAGGCAGGGGTTGTAGTAATTCTGCTGGCTTCTGGTGCTCAGCCTTGATCCTTTGGCATGTATCGCAATGGGCAACGAACTGGGCAATGTCTGACTTCATCCCATTCCACCAATACTTTTGTTTTAAATCCAAATATACTTTGGTGGACCCTGGGTGAATGGAATATGCCGAGTAATGTGCCTCGTCCATGATTACTTACCGGAAGTCCCCTTCTTTGGGCACACAAATCCTATCCTTATACCACAAGGTTCCCTTATCATCCACTCGGAAATCCGGTGCTTTGTTTTCTCCGGTTTGTTTGCGGATTTTCATTAAATCCTTATCCGAATCTTGGGCCTTTTTGATTCTGTCCTCTAGTGTGGGTTGGACACTCAGCTTGTGGCTGGAGCCTCGAGGGACAATATGCACATTCAATCGTGCCATTTCCTCTTGCAGATGGGCATCCTTGGGTCCATAAGGTTTCTGACTTAATGCATCTGCTACCACATTAGCTTTACCAGAGTGGTAATGAATTCCCACATTATAATCCTTGACAAGTTCTAATCAGCTTCTCTGCCAGAGGTTCAGATCTGGTTGGGTGAAGATATACTTCAGACTCTTATGATCCGTGTATATCTCACACTTGTTTCCAATCAGATAGTGCCTCCAAATTTTGAGGACATGCACTACGGCTGCCAACTCCAAATTATGTGTTGGGTAATTCTGCTCATGAGGCATGAGCTGACGAGAAGCATATGCCACTACTTTCCCTTCTTGCATAGGGACACATCCTAAACCTTATCGTGATGCATCACAATAGACGACAAAGTCCCGATGAATGTCCGGTAGGGTTAGCACTGGGCTGTTCGTCAACCTTTTCTTCAATTCTTGGAAGCTCCTTTCACATAACTCGGTCCAGGTGAATTTCTTATCCTTTCTGAGTAATTCTGTCATGGGCCGGGCTATCTTGGAAAATCCTTCAATGAATCTCCGATAATACACAGCTAATCCAAGAAAGCCTCTGATCTCACTAACATTGGTCGGTTGCTGCCAATTGAAAACTACCTCAACTTTCTCGGGGTCCACTACTACTCCTGTGGTTAAAATATGACCAAGGAAAGCTACTTTCTTAAGCCAGAATTCACACTTGCTGAATTTGGTATATAGCTTATGTGCTCTTAACTTTTCCAGAACCACTCTAAGGTGTTGTTCATGCTCTTGAGCACTTTTGGAGTAGATGAGTGTGTCATCAATAAAGACTATGACAAACTTATCTAACTCGTTCATAAACACTTTGTTCATGAGATTCATGAAATAAGCAGGTGCATTGGTGAGTCCAAAAGACATCACCGTAAACTCAAACTGCCCGTAACAGGTGACAAAAGCTGTCTTTGTGATGTCACTTTTCTTAATCTTGAGCTAATAATATCCTGACCTCAGATCAATCTTGGAGAAGTAATTGGCTCCTTTTAGCTGAACAAAAAGATCATCAATCCTGGGGAGAGGGTACTTATTCTTGATGGTAACATCATTCAGTGCTCCGTAATCTACACACAACCTCATACTCCCATCCTTCTTCTTGACAAATAGGACTGGGGCTCCCCAAAGCGATGAGCTTGGTCTGATGAAGCCACTTTGTTGTAATTCTTCCAGTTACTTCTTTAATTCCGCCAACTCAGAGGCTGCCATCCTATAGGGTCTCTTAGCTATAGGAGAGGTTCCAGGGACAAGGTCGATGACAAACTCTATATCCCTATCTGGTGGCATTTCGGGAAGTTCTTCAGGGAAAACATCTAGGTACTCATTTACTACTGGAACTTCTTCTAAGGACTTAGCTTCCATGCTAAAAATCATTGGGTCTGGTCCACTTCCCCGAGTATGGCAGGTCACTTGCTTCCCATCTGAGTTGGTTAGGTGTACTACCTTGTCAGCACAACCTATGAGGTCATTGTGTAGGCCTAACCAGTCCATTCTAAGGATCACATCTATTCCCTTAGACTTAAGTACTACTAGGTCTGCTAGGAATTCTACCCCACTTAAATTGATCCTTACCCGTAAATAACCTATTTGACACTTGATGTCACCTCCAGGCATCCGGGTTAATAGGTGTGTTTTTAGTAGTACCATAGGTATTTTATGCTTATCCACGAAGTTTGACGATATGAATGAATGTGATGCTGCAGAATCAAATAATACTATTGCCAGAGTTGAGCTGACTAGAAACTCACCAAGTACCACTGCTTGTGCACCCTGAGCCTCCTGTGCGTTGATGTGGTTGACGCGGGCTCGTCCATAAGGCTGCTGGCTGTTGTTGTTGCCCTTGTTGTTGCTGCCGACGGGGACACGGTTGGCTCCGGACACCGGTGGCCTAGGCCCATTCACCGAATTGGAGAAGGCTGATGCAGCAGGCTTGTTTTTGGCATAAGGGCAGTTGGCAATGTAATGCCCTATTTCACGGCAGTTGAAACAAGCCTTATCATTATTGTTGTTGGTGGTGACTTGGCTGGCATTGCTCTGCGGGGCTTTCATGGTGTTCTGGCTCCTGAACTGTGTGTTAGGGGCCTAGGAGCCTGTCACCTGAGACTGGGTCCAATACTGTATTGGGGCCTAAGATTTTGGTGTAGTATAGCTGGAGCTTCTTGGTTTCTGGAAGCGGTCCTGCTGGCGGGCCTTACTTTCCAAGAATTTATGCTTGTTTTCCTTCCTTTCCTCTGCCTTGGCCCTTTCTGTGAGAATGGCCATGTTCATCAGCGTATTGAAGTCCGGGTAGATCTAAGGGGTAAGCAAGGTCCGAAGTTCTGGGTTCAATCTCTTCTTGAACATGTCCTGTTTCTTTTCATCCTTATCCACTTCCTCTGGTGCATAGCGGGCAAGCTCTATGAACTGGTAGGTGTACTGTTCCACAGACATGCTCCCTTGCTGCAGTTCGCAGAACTCATCCGCCTTACGCTTCATGGTGGCTGTGGGGATACGGTAGCGGCGGAACTCCTTCACAAATTCATCCCAAGTGATGGTGGAGGCATCTACGGCAGCGGCACAGGAATTCTCCCACCACGCTAAGGCAGTTCCGGTGAGTTGGTGAGCTGCCAGGAGAACCTTGTCTCGGTCTTGGCATTCGAACGGCTCAAGCTTCCTTTCGATCACACGCAACCAGTCATCTGCCTCCAAGGGGTTGCTGGATCCGGCAAAGGTGGGTGGCTTGGTCCTCAGGAAAGCTGTCAGCTTGTTATTCATGGTCTGCTCTCATGGCCACTTGTTGATGAGGGCGTTGGCCAGGGCTTCCAGTATGAGGGTCTGATTGCTTATCACCTGTGTCAGGTCCCCGAAAGGTGGAGGTGGTGGCAGTGTCGCTTCTCCTTGGTTTCCTCCTCCATTCTGGCTCACTTCTTGTTCTCCCTGAGGAGGGTCCTACCTGTTAGGCGGTACTCTCGCACTAGAAGCCGCAGGGGTCCGACTGTGGGAGGCTCTTGAACCGCGTCGGGAAGCCATCTGTAGATTGGGTAGAGTCTTTGTGAGACTGAGATTAGGATTAAGTGATGTTTAAGTTATTTCGTTCATATTTTTGAAAGGCAGAATCCATCTCCTGCCGAAAAGCACACACAATAACAAGCACACAGACTACCAAACAACAAGCACAAGCAACTTCATTATTGCAAGGGGGGTACAACACTGGGACAAGGCCAAAACGTGTACTACACGTTCGGGTACAAAGGCCACAATTAAGGGTACAATTTAAGCCAAAAGGGGCTGAGAGGGCTTCTTCTAGGGTGGCTTCAGGACTTGCTACTTGCGGGGCGAGCCTTCTTCGGAGTGTGCCTCTAGGGGAATGAGCAGTCCTTGCTCGCCGTTCTCTAGGTTTCTTTTTTCCAGGGGTTGCTCAGCAGCTTCTCCTTCAATGGCGGTAGTAGACCCTTCAAGGTTCTCGGGTAGGGCTTGTGGGGTTCCCAAAAGTGGTCCCCATCCTATGATGGGCGTCCCCAGTAGGACATAGTTTTCCTCAATTGCCGGGACTGGCGTTCCACTTCTGGTCCATTCTTGCATACGCCGGTCTCGGGCCTGTCTGAGGCTTTCCTGGGCAACCGCTTCACTACTGACCGCGGCTGCGGCTCATGCCTCGGCTTGAGCCACTCGGATCTGATGCATTCTTACCGTGAGTTCTGCTTGCTCGGCCCGATGGGTCTGATCCCTCAGGATGCTGGCTTGCTCGTCAAAGAGCTGATCCAAGGAGGCTAGGTAAGTAGCCACTTGGTACAGAGGGTCCTCTTCATGGCGGCGCCGTTCCAGGTTTCTCATGCGAGCTTCCCAAACTGGGGTTCTGATGGCCGGAGGGAAGAACCTCATTGGTGTATGTAACACCCTAATTTAAATTCCAGCATTTACTAATAAATTTAATTGGTTTATTTATTTTTTTTCTAAGGAATTTATTTGCTTAGTCTTGCATATAATCTAATTTTTGTTCCTTAATTAATTAAAATTTTCCCTAGATTAAAACTGTGTTGTTGCATTCATGCTGGAGCATCTCTTTCTTTTGTTTGTTTGAATTCAAATTTATTTGAATTCATTTTGCTTTGTTTGAATTAGAAATAGAAAAGAGGAAAGAAATAGAATAGAAAAGGAAAACCAGACCCAGCCCAAAACCCTCTCCAAAAACCCAGCCCGGTTTTTCCCTTTTCTTGGCCCGTTGGCCGGCCCACCTCCTCCCCTTCGGCCCACTCCCACCCTCTCCTCCGCTGGCCCAGGCCACATCGGCTCCGCTCGGCCTCCCATCCCGCGCAGCGGCCCGACATGGGCTTCAGCCCGCGCCCCCGCCCCTGCTAACTGGGCCCCGCTGGTCAGCACGCTCGCGCGCCCCGCATCCCTCTCAGCTCTCACCCACGCCCAGGCCCACCTGTCGGCGCCGTTCACCCCGCAGCCGCGTCGCTCTCCCGCTCGCTGACCCGTCGGCCCCACACGCCAACTTCGTCTTCCTCGCGCAACCGAAGCCGAGATCCCCGGCCCCGATCGCGCCGGCCTTCCAACCACGGGCGCGCACGCCCAGGTCACCCTGCCGCCCTACAAATAGCACCCTGCGGCCCTCTGCGCCCACCATCTCGCTCAGCCGCGGCCGCCATAAACCCTAGCAGCCGCCTCCACCAGCTCCGCCCCGCGCCGCTCCTCTGCGCCGCCGCGGCTACGCCGCCCCGTTGCACCAGAGTCCCGGCCAACCCGCGCAGGAGCACCGCCACGACGCCAGCAACCCTCCTGAAACCTTTGCCTCGGCCCTAGCCCCATGCTGCGCCGAGATTTTCGCCGGACATCTCTCCGGTGAGTTTTCCTCGCCCGCTCGATTTCTCGCCGCCGGTGGGTTTCCAACCTCATTGACCCCTCCATCGACCTCGCAGGCACACCCCTCATCGACCCACGCCGCCCAGACGTCCGGAGGCCCCTTGCTTCGACCCGTCTCCGACCCCGTCCGAGTGCCGCCGCCCGGGCCTCGTCGCCGGCCCCCTCTGCGCCACATCTCCGCCCGTTTCCAAGCTCGGTGAGCTCCCCTAGTCCCCGCCGTGCTCTTACTCTAAGTTGTAGTAGCCGTGGCGCTCTCTAGGCCCCAGCGAGCTGCACGCCGGCGAGCTCTGTCGCGCCGAGCCGCCCCCACCGCCGCGCGCCCCTCACCGTACCCCGCAGCGTCCCACCGAGTGCCCCAGTGGCTTACTCATGCCACGGGCATGCTCCCAGGCCAAACCGCATGCCAAACCGAGCCCTGGAGCGCCAGATGGGCGAACTCCGGCGAGCTCCTAAACCGCGCCGCCGCGGGAAGTGGTCGCCGGCGTTGAGCGCCGCCGCCCCCCCGCGAGAGCCGCCCAGATCCGTTCGATCCAAAACCAACGCCCAGGATTAGATCGTTGTTTGGTTAGATCGGAGCCGCGGGATCGTGATCCAACGGATCAGATCTGCGCGTACCCCTTCGGCCAGGCTCTTTTTCTAAAGAGACCCTCATCTTTTGCCAAATCAACCCGCAGTCCAGGCTTATTCAAAAGTATTTGCGTCTAGGTCCCGTTTTTAACGTTTTAACCCCTGACCTTCTTTAAAATAGAACCCGCCGTCCTGCTCTGGTAGATTTGCGAGTTAGACCCTAGAACAAAGGTTTAATTATGTTTTAGTCCTCGATTTTTGCAGAAAATCCCCTGGAACTTAGTTTTTCTCGCAGATAAGCCCCTAGAACTTGTTTTTAGCCTAGATTATGCGTTTTAGCTCCGTTTTAAGCGTTCTTTATGTCCACGCGATCGTTGTAATGTGTAGAATAGTTTTAGATTAGTTTAGTGTGCTGTTTTTATGTACTGATGTACTGTTTTTATGTACTGATGTACTGTTTCCTAGTTTTTGTTAGTGCTTGCTTGTATGTTTATGTTGTGCTTTGTTTTTGGCCATGTGTTCGTGAGTAGACGTTGAGCTACCGGAGGAGCCCCAGTACCAGTACCCGGAGCAGCCGTCTTCTGAGCACTTTGAGCAGCAGCAGGAGCAGTACGAGGAAGGCAAGTATAACATGAACAACCTATCACTTTTAAATATATTTTCATACTGCATTTTAATACTGTATGCCTATAAGAACTGTCCTAGCCACTTTATATCCTTTATATATCCCTTGGGGTTGCATTTTGTTTAGTTGTGCTAGGTTGCTGCGCTATAACACACTCTGGTCCTTTTTAATTAATTCGAATAATGGTTTACTTAAACTTAATTCTGAGAGTGGCCCTCTGTGCTTCGTGCTTGGGTGGCTCACGTCTCGTTAAAATATGGTTTTTGTAGAAACATGGTTTAGGGGGCCAGTACGGTGCTTAGTGCTTGGTTGGCCACTCTCCATAAGGACCGGTTCATAGAGCGACAACCTGGGACAACAGCGCTACCACAAGGCTAGAATGGGATAGACTTGGCGTAATAATTAGATCATTTTGGTTTGGAGTAACTTACCTGCGGGGCAGGGGCGGTAAGCTTCTATGGCCCTCGTGCTGAGTGGCCTCGTTTGTGCTTCGTGTCTTGACGCCCACTAGACCTGCTCCATAGTCGCCGATCCACCCTCGCGGTTACTCCCTACCAACGAGATTTTTTTGTAAAGGCCTCGTAGTGAGTTTGCTAGTCATCTCACCTAAGGAAGTGTGATGAACAACTGGCGTAGCTCACGACTTGTGGATAAAGATGTGCAACCTCTGCAGAGTGTAAAACTGGTATACTAGCCGTGCTCATGGTCATGAGCGGCCCAGATCCTCCTTTTGATTAGTGGGGTTATCTTCCTTTGACGAGGCAGGTTTCCCCGGGTGGCTTGGTTCGGTTTGGTTCTCAGTAGTTTCTTAATTAATTCTGATTAATGACTATGTAACTGGGTTAATGGTAATTCATCATTGTAGTAATTAGCTTTAATAAAACTTTGCCAAGAATTAAAAGCTTATGCAGTTGAGTCAGCCAACCTTAGAGCCTCATAGTTTGTGTTATACTTGTTGAGTACAAGTTGTGTACTCACTCTTGCCTCTTCTCTACTTTTTCCCTCTTGGCTACGCTACTGCTGCTCAGTTCCTGCCGACACGAGGGAGTTTGCTCAGTGCTACCAGGACTACGAGGACTTCTAGGCGTTCGTCTCCCAGTCGACGTCCCTGTGGTGCCCTGCTCAGCTTCGGAGAGTTTATATCGTATTTGTACTTCGCTTCCGCTGTATCAGACATTTTGTCATTAATGTAATAAATAACATTCGTATTCGCTTATTTATACCTTTTTACGTGATATGTGCTATGATATACTGTTCATTCTGTTGTATATACGTGTGACTTGATCCTGGCACGTATATGATTGCTCGGTTTATGTTCTTTATAAACCGGGTGTTACAGTGTAGGGGCGAGGTGTCCCTCAAAAATCCGGCACAGATAATGGAGCGCCTTCCTGACGACCAAGGGATAGGTGTCTTGATACCTAAACCCCGTGGCGGTCACTCGCCATGGCTGGATGTCGGGGTAGCAGTCACTTTTGGCGATGACTAGGATCACCCTGCAGCAGAGGGTGCTATGGTGCTAGTACTCTCTACTATAGTACCTTGGGTATTTCGAAACACCAAGACTCTCCAGGGCATTGATCAAAAGGTCGGGGAAGCCAGGTGCAGCTTGGCAAATGCCCTGAGTCCATCCTTCCTCAGCCATCTGAAAACAAAGATAGGGTGAACAAGCTTTGCACAAATATTTGGGTACAAAAGAGGTAGATGGTCCTCATTATTACAATAGGGTGGGGTACATTTTCCATGGATACACGATTATTAGGATAGGGGTTCTAGCTTAGGTGTGCTACTCTCCTATCATGGGGACTCTTCCTCGATCTGGATAGGGCGCTTCTTTGGTGGAAGACACTGCTCCAACACCTCATCTTCGGTCTGAGTACCCTTATCCCAATAGGTTTCTTCGGGTTCTTCTTCTAACCATCCACCTGCTCCTCTGTGAGCCTCGTGGTTTTGTCAATGGGTTTGGAGAGTGGCTAGGGAAGTCTCGGCTCATATGTCTCTTATCTATTGTTCCTCCATCCCTTGGATTGCCTTTTCTGCCCTACGGATTTGGTATTTCAATTGTGCCGCCTGTTCGCGGTAGAGTTGGTCCAAGCCGGTGAGGTAGATGGATAGGTGGGAGACTGTATCTTCTAGTTCTTCTACTTCTTCTTCTTCTCTCCCAAGTCCTCTCATCCGGGCAATCCATGAGCGTCCTCTTCCTCCAGTAGGTGGGAAAAATCCCATAGGAGACCGCTGAAGATGATGTTTGTATACCACACGCAGACGTCGCAGGGCTTTTCGGGCCTCCTTTCGGTAGGTGTCTGGGGAGCAAAAGCCAGTGGTGGAGATGAACCAGGGTTCCACGTTAGGATAGCGGGCGCTCTTTCCCACAAAGATCATCATGTCACACCGAAGGGTGCCCCTGGAGTCGTACTCCCGGTAGACAAACTCTGGTGGGTCCACAACTCCGACGCGTTCCAGGCTGAGTAGCAATAACTTAGGGAGGCCAGGCTCTGTGGGGCAGATTCCGCCACTCCATCCATTGTCAGCCATCTGGAACAAGGCAAGAGTAAACAGTGAGTGTGTGTGTGTGTGTGTGTGTGTGTGGGAAAAGGGTTAAACAAGGAAAGTCCTAATGGATATAAATAAGAGGTGACTCAAAGAGGTGACTACGACTCTAGGGGTCACGTCCTACGGCCAACCTACGACTCTGATACCACCTGAAGCGTCCTCTCATAAGAGGTGACTCAAATGTGATATAAATATTAGTCCCAGGAGGCTGATACACATTTATTATACTAGATGGTACATCACCGTACAACTCTACGCGGTAATGGACAGTGAAGCGCCACTATCGCGAGGACAACAACTACAACCCAAACAAGAACGTGAAGCACGAAGAGGTCGTCAGAGTCGTGTGACATACGAGGCTTCCTGCGGGTGACCCTATCCACAGGCAAGGTTGGGTGCAGAACGGAACCCCTACTCAATGTTCTCGGGAATAAAGTCTGGATCTTCCTCTGTAAAAATTAAGCAAGGGTGAGTACAAACATACTCAGCAAGTCCAACCACACCCACGGAGGGGGTATAAATAGAGTATATGCACAGGATAAATCAAGAATAAGGGTAGGGTTTAATTTGCGGAAAGCTAATTTTCATGCAGGGGTTTATTTGAAGAAAAGGATTTTTTGAGCCATTATTTTGTACCGAGTAGCACGTAGGATTGATCCACCCAGGATCCAAGTTTTATAAGTTGCTACCGGACTCCCCGTCTGCAGTAGCACACGGCACAACTGCCGAACACTTTTCAAACAACTCACGCCAACCCATCCCTTCCCAGAAGAAGTCCTAGTTTTGTGACCAAACCGTAACTCGCCTAGTACCGTGGGCACGGCTATTCGAATATATTTTATACTCTGCAGAAGTGTGCAACTTTACCCACGAGCGGGGTACCACAGCACGATCACCTTAGTGTCGGTGCAGATCCCATGAAAGCCATTACCCACCTTAGCTAGACCTGACTAGCCACCACGGGATCCACCAAGGGGTCATTGACCTACCACCGAGGTTTAACCGGGGCATAAATCACCGCAATCTTATCCCTTCTCCTTGATCACCCGTTGCTCTCAGCTCTCCTGATGGCTATCAGACCAACAAGTGGGGTTTATGCTAAGCTGTTGCCACATACAACGGTCGAGTGGTTTGCACGATAGTTGAGTTAGGCAAGATGACACATCAACTCGGTCCTTAATTGTGATAAGATGGATATCTCCCAACCTTGCTCAACCACACAGGTACGAGCACACCATTTGGCGTCCCACACGGAATCACCATCCATCTCATCCAAGCATGTCTTTCGTTTATTTTCCAAAAATCCCATTTTTCCCATTTTGATACTCACGCTTTTCTGTGTTTTGAAAATATTTGGTATTAATATTTGGAGTGCAATGAGTAACCGGGTCCTAGGCGCTCTGGCAGCGATTAACATCCAAATAGAATAAATCATATTTATACATTAATCTAGGTGGTCAAGGAATGGTTATAACAAATCAAGGGGTGGCTATCCAATCATATTTTCAGCAGGCAAAGTATATGCAGTTTTGTAAAACAGGCCAATAGGTTGTGTTTATAAAACTGGGACAAAACATGCATCAAAGGGTGAGATTGAACTTGCCGTTCACAAAGCCTTCCGGGAAGTCGTGGTACTGGTCCTCGCAAACTTGCTCGCGGTACTACTTGTCGACGGGTTCTCCTTCATTCACACCGTGATCTACAGCACACACAAAGAAGCACACAATAAAGAAAAAGAAATAAAGTTTTTATCGTTGAGCTCGAATCGGGAAAACTTAAGATATGGAGATAGGAATAATATTTTTGGGAGATTTCCTAATGGCATGGCTAAAATTATATTGGAAATGGCGTGGTCGAATTTTGGGAGAATTGGAGGATGTTTGGCGCATGAAATGATGGGTTAAAGGAGTGGTTAGGGGCTAAACCGGGGCTCAGGACCCTATTTATAATCATCTGTGGAAAGGGAAGGGCTTGTTTGGAATTTCTAGAAATATCTGGGTTATACTAAAAAGGGCAGGGGTTTAATCATGAATATCTTTGTATAGTGGAGGGACTAATTTCCTAAAGAAATAAAATAGAGGAGCTTGTTTGGGAAAGAACTAGAGAGGTGGGAGGGCTCTTAATAGAATAGAAGGAAAGGGAGGGGCCTCTAGGCAAATCTGCCCTTCTTCTTCCTTACGACCCAGGCACGGGACAGGGGAGGCACAGAAGGGGGGCGCCAGGGGGGTGTGGTGCCGGCGGCTCAGGGCACAGCGGCGGCCGGGAGGAGGGGGAAAACGACGTGGAGGACGAGGGGATTCCATTCCCCTCCTCACCTTGGGCTGTGGTGGAGCGAGGAGTGCTGGCCACGGGGGGCGGCGGGAGGCGGCAGTGGAGCTTGTGGTGGCGGCGCTGGGTCGCAGGAGTGGAGGGCTGGAGGTGGCAGGTGAGTTGTGGAGCTCGAGGGCGACGCGCAGGGCCTATTTATAGGCGGGGAGAGGCGGTGGAGAGGGAGGGGCGCCGGTGGCCGAGCTCGATGGCCATTAATGGCGGCTCGTGGAGCGGCGACGCGATTCGCAACGGTGTATAGGACGACGAGACGGCTCGGGCGGGGCCGGGCAGCGCGCCGGGCATCCTGGCCGCGTGCTGCGCGTGGGCACACAGGCGCACGCGCGTGCCGCGCATGGGGGTCACCGTGCATGAGCAGCAGGAAGGAGGAGAAGGAACGAAGGAGAAGGGAAGAGAAAAAAGAGAAAAGAAAAAAAAAGGGAAAGAGAAAAAGTAAAAAGGGAGAAAAAGAAAAGGAAGAAGGAAAGAGGAGAAAAAGGAGGCGCCGGCGGGATTCGCGGCGGCGGTCGGTCACGCGCGCGCTGCGGCATCTGGTCAGACAATGACGCACGCGGAACGAGAAGAGGGAGATGAAATGGTGATTGGTACTGGTGTCAGGATGGTGATTAGATTTTTGGTGTCCGGGCGACGAATTGCCGAAAAAGATTCGAGCTCGGCGATGAAAATATTTTGAAAAATATTCTTAGCGAGTAATTTAGTTTGGGGAATTTTTCGGGATGTTACACTGACTCTGGTGATCTGGGGCGCCTGTCGAACCCTCGACGGGTCAGGCTTCGAACCCCTGATCAGTAAGGCCTCAGAATAAAATTCCTTCAACGGTAAGGAACCCCCGGAGGGAATATTCCGTCACGGTTTGCAAACGGCGCGGAGTTGCCGGTCGCGCGCGCGGGTCTTCCACTGGTCGTGGGCAACATGGCCCGGTGCACGCGGTGCGGTGCGGGCGCTCCTTTTTAGGCGGTCACCTCGGGCGGGTGGAGAGGCATGGGCGGCGGCAGGCTGACGAGACGGCACTACAGTGCCGCCGCCCACGTCGAATACCGCACTGCGATTACTGCTGCGCATGCGCGTGGGGGTCTCCGCGGTCGTGGGGCCCAGTCGTCGGTGGCTGTGAAATCTCCTGCATTTAATGCTGTAAATTTGGGGTCGTTGCAGTGAATCCGCCCGGCGCGGTGAATAAAAGCAAGAGAGGGGGAGATCCATTCGGCTCACCTGGCCATTCGCTTTTGCCTCCCCTGCCTTCTTCGCCTCCCCTGCATCCAGAGCCTAGAACCAAGAAGCGAGAGGAGGAAGAAGAGAAGAGCGAGCGCACCTGTGCCTTCGTCCGAGTTTGTTTCCCGTGTTTCCCGTCAATCCGGAGTGATGGTGCAGTACGAGGAGCCGCTGCCATGGGGGAAGTCCTCCGCCACCGAGGCGGTCTTGAAGGGGTTAGTCAGCGACGGGCTCCTGCCGCCGAACTCCGACCCGTTGCGGCCGGTGTGGATCGCTCCGTGGGAGGAGGAGATGGTTCCGAAGCCCCCGAGCAGCTACATCCTGAGCCTCGTGCGGCTCCACGAGTGAGGATTCGGCGTCTCCGCCGGCAGGTTCATCCGCGCACTCTGCGACTACTATAAGGTGGAGCTGCACAACATCGCCCCCAACGCAATCTCGTAGGTGGCAGTCTTCGTCGCCCTCTGCGAGGGCTACCTGGGGGAGGTGGCGTACTGGGACCTGTGGATCCTTCTGTTCCACGGCGAGCTCTACACCGACTCTGTCTAGGGCCAGCCAAGGAGGTACGCCCGCGTCGGTGGCCTTATGCTCCACGTGCGCGGGCAAAGGGCAAATATGTACATCCCCAGCAAGATGACTACAAACAACGCCGGGTGGACCCGAGGGTGGTTCTACCTGCGCAACGACGACGAGCGGCTCCCGGCGTTCACCGACAAGGTGCTCCGGGAGAAGCCGGATTCGTGGGGTTGGGGGTGGTCAACGAGCGCCAAGCCAGGCTCGACACTCTCATCGAGGCGCTGCAGCATTTGGTGAAGAAGAGGCTGACGGCGGCCGCCGTCATCGCGAATTTCCATCGACAGAGGGTGATTCCCCTTATGGAGAGGAGGTTGCCCATCTTCGACCTGACCCCCAAGGCTGCGGCCGAGGGTTCGAGGATGTCGAGCGAGCTGCTCCCCATCGACGTCGCTGCTCAGAGGGCGAGGAGCACAGTGGCGCACTTCTCCTCCGACCCCGAGGATCTCTGGAAGATCAAGATGCGCCCCGAGAAGGTGTACATCAGTCTGGTAAGTTGGGATTTTGATTATTATCGATTCCGCGCTATTTCTCTCTTTTCTCTTGTTCCTGATTTGGTCACGCTCGCAGGGACTAAGCCACAAAGGCTACGTCTCGAAGCCCCCACTTCCTGAAGTCCGCGAAGCGAACCGTCTGCACGCGCAGATGTACAAGAAGAGGAAGGACGAGGCGAAGGCGAAGGCTGCCAGGAAAAGGCAGAGGAAGGACGACCACGATAAGGTGTGCGCTAGAGCGCGGAGGGAGGGTCTCCCGCCGCCGCCCACGCCCGAGTCCACCGAGGAGGAGGATTCCTAAATAGGTGGGGTTGATTTCTCGGAGTCTGATGACTTTGAGGTGGTGATGGGCGCAAGTCCCCCGCTGGCCCAGCGAGGGGCTGGCGTTGAGGCCACGACGACGACGCTGAGCGAGAGGAGGCTCGCACCAGCAATGCTTATAGTGACGCCCGCAGCGAGGGCGGAGCGGAGGTCACCCATGCCGGTGTCGGGACGAAGGTCGCCTGCGTCGGTGACGGACCAGAGGTCTCCCGCCTCGGCCACGGGAAGGGATTCACCCATGCCGGTGACGGGACAGAGGTCGCACGCGCGTGCGGCAGGTGGGAGATCACCCGTGCCAGCGGCGACGACAGGAAGGTGAACGCCTGCGTTCGCGGCACCGGCAGGCGGCAGGATGTCCGCGGTGAATACGGAGACGCCGGGGCAGACGGCCCCGAGGGTTCAGGTCGACCCAAGGGCGACGCCCCCAGGCCAGTCGTCAAGAGGCATCGGCGTGCCGCGGGCTCGGAGGAGCGGCACGGGCAAGCGCAGCCTGAGTTCCCTGTCGGAGTAAGTGGTTTTGATTCCATTTTTCGCACTTGTTCATTTGATTCCTCGGTCCCGCTGACTTCGGCGTCCCCCCCTTTGTCCAGCCACAGGGCCACCTCCAAGGGTCCGGTGCGCCTTGCGTCGACCAAGGCCCTCAAGATCGGGGCAAGTGCGATGCCGCATTCGGTGCCGCAGCCCCCGACCGGAGGGGACCAGACCTTAGAGGCGGAGGCCGCGAAGCTCCGAGAGGCGATGGCTCGAGGGGCCCAGTTGGCCCAACAGACCCGAGCGCAGGAGAGCAGGAATGACGCCGGTCAGAGCGGCGCTGCGGCGGCCACTCGGGCCGACGTCGTGGAGGAGGCCGGCCGGGACGGCGTGGGGAGCGCCGCTCGGCCGGATGTCATAATCGAGCCCGGTCGAGGCGACGCAGATAATGCCGCCCGGCCGGATGTCGGGGACGAAGCCGGCCAAGGTGGCGCAGGTGACGCCGCCCGGGCGGTAGCAGGAGGTGGAGGAACCGGCAGGGATGCGCAAGAGCATCCCGCCAGCTGAGAAGAGGGAGAGACCCTCGCCCCCGAGCCCCCGAGGGCTGGGGTCGACGGCGCCACGGTAGTGGCGATGGCGCCAACGGTGCCAGTGGTGGGAGAGACCCTCGTCCCAGAGCTTGCGAGGGCCGGGGACGAGTGTGCCGCTGTGGCGGCGATGGCGCGGATGGCGCCGGAAAACGTGGTGCCCGTGGTGGAGCTGTCGCTAAGAGAGGAGTACGGGGAGTCAGAGGATATCGACCCGGCCACCGCGGCTAGCGCCGCAGCCCGGATAGCTGAGTTCGTCTTTGCCTCCGAGGGTGTGTTCGGCGCGGGGACGTCCGAGGGGCCCGGTCATGGGGCCAACTATGCGATTGTTCAGTCCAGGGTCCCCTCGGATTTCGCCCATGTCGAGCGGGAAGAAGGTGGTGACTGGCGAGCACATATTGTCCCCCCGGATGTGGCCCACGCCGAGCGGGAAGAGGGTGACGCCTGGCGAGCACATATGGCCATCGGGGCCTAGATTGAGGAGGACCTCTCCCGGGCTCTGAATCTCTTTTCTCGAGCGAATCGCGATGTCAACAGTGTGAGTGCCCTACTTGCCTATTTCCGATTTCGTGCATATGATTTCCACTCACATTTCTTCATCTACAGCAGCTCCTGTCCATGTTGCGGGGCAAGAGCGACAGGCTGATGCGGCTGTACTCCAGAGTGCACTGGCTTGATTCGTACAATGCCACCTTGGTCACGCAGCTGAATGAGGAAAATGCTCGAGCCGACCAGGTGACACCCTTGGAGGCGCGGATCCACGGGCTGGAACGCGAGCTGGCCCGAGCCAACAGCGAGCGCGACGCGCAGCGAGCCGCGGTTGACCAGAAGGCCCAGGAGGCCGAGCTGCGGTGAGCTAGAGCGGTGCTGGTGCAGAGGGATCAAGCACTCGAGGCAAAGGAGACCGAGCTCCAGCACAAGGAGGCCGAGCTCCAATGCGAGAAAGCGGCCGTCGCCACGCTCACCACAACCCTTGCTGAGAAGGACGCAATGCTTGCGGAGAAGGAGGTGGCCGTTCGGAACGCAGAGGCCGCCCTCAAGGAGAAGGAGACTTCCTTGTCCATGCTTCAGGACGCCGCACGGGCTCAGCTGGAGGAGGCGCAAAGGTCTATCGTGGGTAAGTGTCCGAGATTTCGTTTAACTTGATTCTAGTTTGCCGCAACTTATCTCCGTTCCCTCGTTTAGAGCTAAGGAAAGCGGTGGCAGACGAGACCGCGGCGAAGGAAGCCGCCCAGATCATGCTCACGGCGACGCAAGTTGAGCACGCAGACCTGGAGCAGACTGCCACGGCCATGTGCCAAGAACTCGAGGGGGAGGGAGCCTCGTTCGGTAACTCGGTGGCCAGCCGCCTGCGATCGTTGGGCGGTCGGGTGGCCGAGCATATCAAGAGCGCCTTCCGCCTCGGCATTCAGAGGACACTCGGCGTGGCCTCGACGCACTGCAACATGGACCTCGCACTGGTGTCGTCGGGGTATGTCGTCGTGCCCGGCGTCGATGGGGATGCCGCAACGGCTGCTATGGATGAGGCCGACGCCGCCATTGAGGGCTTCACCGCCGCCTTGTCCAAAAAGCTTGAGGATGACGTCCTCCCCCTAGCCGAAGTCGACGTTGCTGAGGATCCTCAGGGGGGAGAAGGCAACCTGTAGGAAGTCTGGGCCTCGGAACCCAAGTAAATGAGTTAGTATTTTGCCATTACTGTATTTCTGGGTAAGAAAACTAGTTAATACGTATTGACAGTGTGGCCGATCGAGGCCTTGTGCGTTCAAGCCCTCGTTTTCTCTACTTTAATTTCCATGTTCTCGTATGTGCCTTAGATAGGTCTCAGCGAGGAAGTTTGCGTTCATAAGAAACTTAGGCGTAAGGAGGCGAGTGGGGATGCTGTATCCCGGAGGCGTAGGCGGTCCCGCGGCTCAGCCGATCCCATTCCATAGTTGTTTATGCCTTGCGTCTACCTTTCTAAGTATGCGAGAAACTTAGATACGGATTTTTTTTTTCAAAAAAATGTTGGCGTTTTCGGGGACGTTCGGGGTCCCCCCCCCCCCGTAGTAGCCCTCGAGGGAGGCTTGGCTTTGCCGAGGGCAAAGTCGAGCCTACCTCAGTGTTCGTGCGCACCCGAGCCCCCGAGGGTTCGGATGATTCCCAAACAATAAATAAGTAAAGCGTACTCATTTATTATTTCGGGAAATACAAAGTACGAATACAAACTATGCACAAAGAGTTTGGAATTTTAAGGATAGAAATTACATAGCTGCTAAATATTCCAAGCGTTAGTTCTGGGCGTGGTTCGTCGGAGTAGCTGCTATGGGCGTAGTGGGATTTACCAGTGGCTTAACGGGTAAGTTCGTCGGTGGGTCCGCTGTGTCGTTCGCCGCGTCATCGCCCTGTTCCGCCAGCCCGACCATGAAGAACTCTCGAGTGAGGTCGTAACCCTCCTCGCTGGAGTCGTCGGAGCAGGAGAAGCAGTAGTCCGCCGCGGCTTGAAACAACAGGAGTGCTTCGTGATCACGAATCCTGGAGAAGTCCGGGGCGACGCGTTCACGCACGAAGACGTACCCCTCATCCGCGGAGTTAGGGTACGAGCCGTCAGGTGGCGGCGCGACGAGGTTGCAGATCGAGATGAGGAAATGACCCGGCAGATCCTCGTGCGCACTCACGTTGGTGCTGACGGGTGAAGCGTGGGTCACAGCGGGGGTGTGCGTCCCGGAGGGAAGGGGCGGCGGCTCAGCCGCGCCCTCCTCGGGGGGCACCGTTGCTATAGTCGATGATGGTGAATCGGTGACGTCCTCCGCCATGGCGCTGTGCTGCGACACGCCAGCCTCGACCCGTGTGGGG
Organism: Panicum virgatum; assembly: GCF_016808335.1. Classification (NCBI taxonomy): domain Eukaryota; kingdom Viridiplantae; phylum Streptophyta; class Magnoliopsida; order Poales; family Poaceae; genus Panicum; species Panicum virgatum. The sequence goes on from NC_053145.1 coordinate 9,442,974, forward strand.
GAGCTGAGGCGAGCCGCTCTACGCTGCTCCATGTGCGCCTGCCGCGCGCGCCGGCCCGAGCGCCTCCTGCGCCGGGGCGGTGGTGTTGGTGTGTCGGGGTTGGCTTCGGGCGGGAGGAGCTCCATGTCGTGGCCGCTGCCGGTAGCCATGAAGTCGAGACTCCCAAACCGAAGCACCGTGCCCGTCGGGTGTGGGCGTGGCCCGTCTGCCATCTAGGGGACAAGAGGAAACGAAGAATCCACGCAGTGCTCCCCCTACCTGGCGCGCCAACAGTCGGTGTCCAGACCCGGTGGTCCGGCACCAACTAGTACGATGCTGCGTGATCCCTCACTCCGGATGGTTGATGCAAGAGGTAACACAGGGATGCACGGGTTTATCCTAGTTCCAGCCGCGAGGCCGTACGTCCAGCGAAGTGTTGTGCGAATGCACTGTACTATCTTGCGCCGGGGGTGCCTGTAGTAGGGGGTATAAGCGAGGCGAGAGAGGGAGGGAAGCCCCCAAGTCTCTGCTAAGCGATTGAGGCAAGTGCCAATATCAGGAGAATGAGAGGGCGAAGCTAAGGAGTTGGTCGTATGAGAGCGTGGAGGCAAGAGAGAGACAGAGAGGATAGAGCCCGCCTCCTCCTTTTATAGACACAAGGAGGGGCGGTGTACATGTACGGGAGGGGGAAGAAGTCACCATCTCTCCCCGCATCGGGGGCGCACAGTGAACAACTACTGTAGAAAGTATACTGTGGGGCACTGGAGATCATGGCGCTGGGCGTGCGGTTGTCTTGAGCGTCGTCCTTAGCCTTGCGGAGATCGTGCCGGCGCCCCTGCAGCTCCAACGGGCGTCATGGTGATCGCTGTGGAGGGTACCATCCACCGTGGTCGACGTGGCGGGGCACCGGGGGTCCTACGGGCGGGGATCGTGCTCGGGTCAAGACCCGGGCCGCGTTCGAGGGTCGCGCCGATGCCGATCGAGGGTTCCGCAGCGGGGAAAGTACACGGGGTAGTACGGGGAGTTGGCAGCACTGTGGCGGGAGCAGTGCTGGGCACGTTCGCACAGGGCATCGCAGGTTAGTGCCGGGGTTGGCTGAGCAGTGATCGGAGTTGGCAGATGGGATTCCAGTCACAGCCGCTGTGCGGCGTGGTGGCCTGACGCCGCCTGACCTCCCACTCCGTGGTGGAGTAGTTGGCATTTATTGCCTATGTCAGGCGGACGGTGAGCCGGCGGATCGCTAACTCCGTCTGCCGAGGGGTAGACTCGAGCGAAGCGGAGTTGGCCTGCTCTCCCGAGGGTAGGTCCGCTACCCTTGAGCGAGGCGGAGCTGCGGTGCGGGGTGTTGTCGAGGGCCTCGGCAGGGAGACCTCGAGCGAAGCGGAGATTGCTCCGCGGGTTCGAGGGGGTTCGGACGGGCCGCACTGTTTGAGCTGAGCTGTGGGCCGAGTGCGAAGTGGGCCTCTTTGAGTCCTTTCCTTTTCTTTGGATCGGAAGAAGACTGCAGGCCTTTGCGGGCCCGATCGCTTAACTCATGTTTTGCGTTTTGAGGACGGTTTAGTCCCCTGGTTAGGGTGTCCCTAATCATGATACCCGACAAAACTCGACTTTATTTGTGAAATATAAAAATAACAAATTTCAAGCCAGAAAGCTGTCCAGATGATTTAGTTAATATTAATCGTGAAATCTTCTTCTCAGTTTTATACACCCTTCCTCTCAGCAAACTACTCCACCGCGAGAATGAGCATGTAGCCCTGGTGGAGGAGCTCCCTCATCTCGGGAGGGTAGTCCTCGCGCGACTCGTCCTCGCGCGAATTCCACTTGGGAAACTTCGTCCCGCGCAGCATCTCCTCCTCGCGCCAGTCTCCCTCCAGCCCCGCCGCGCCCTCCGAGCCGGCGGCCCTCTTCTTCCCCTTGGCAGTGACGGGCGCCGGCGCCAAGTCTGTGTCCATGTCCATCTCTCCCCCTCCCAAACCCCCCCCCCCCCCTCCCCCTCTCCTCTCTTCTCTCTCGAAAACAGATCAAGATGGTGGCGGCGGCGGCTAATTCTAATGGTGGTGGTGGAGCGTGACGTTCCGGTTGCGAGCCTCGTGGTTTTATGCGCCGATGATCCGACTCCGACCCAAGTCCGAACTTGACGAGCCGACTCCGACCCAAGTCCGAACTTGACGAGCTGACTCCGACCTAAGTCCGAACTTGACGAGGAAGGCAACGCCGAATTCGACTAGACAAATTGCTTCCGAATGGAGAATTATCTTCACACTCACAACATGGCAGCCGAATGGAGATCTTCCGCACACTATATCTGTACACAGCATGCGGCTTGGACGTGCCCGGTGAACTCCGGCGGCGCGGCGCCGCGCGTCCACGACGGCGTCGCCGCCCCGCCGTGGCTCAGCACGTACACGGCCTGCTCGGCACCGTGGCACGCCGAGCCGACGACGGCCACGCGGCCGTCCCCGAGGGCTGCGACCTCCGCCGCCGCCGCGCGCCCGTCCTCCGGCACGCGCGCCACGGCTCGCCACGCGCCGCCCTCGCTGTCGTCCCGCGCCATGACGTGTCCGTCGCGGAGCATGTACATCCCGCTGTCCGCAGCGGTCCCCGGCGCGGCGCAGCAGGTCCTCGGGCACGCGCCGTCCTCGATCACCCGCTCCGTCAGGGGCCCCCACGACCAGGTGGCCGGGTCAAACGCCTCGGCGGAGCCCGCGAACCGGCCCTGCGCCTCCGTCGGGTACCCGCCGAGCGCGACGAACCGGGCGCCGGCGCGGACGCCCCTGGCCTCGTCCCGCTCCCGCGCCATGTCCGGGAGCGCCGCCCACGCGTCGGCCGCAGCGTCGTACGCGGCCGCCGACCGCAGCGCGTTCTTCTCCTCGTCGTGCCCGCCCGCGACGAACACCCTGCCGCCGACCGCCGCGCACGCGAAGAACGACCGCCGCGGCGGCGGCATGTCGGCGCCGCGGCGCCAGAGGCCGGCCACGAAGTCGTACACGTGCACCGCGGCCGTCGGCGCCCACGTCTCGGGGTCCCACCCGCCCAGCACCACCAGCTTCGTCGCCGGTCCCTCGCCGACCGCGGCGAGCTGGCAGAATAGCGGGAGGCCGCCGCGCGCGCCGGGGATGGCGGGCAGCGGCGTCCACGCGCCGGCGGCCGGGTCGTGCAGCACGAGGCGGTACGAGTAGCCCCCCGCGGCGGCGTACTTGCGCGCCGGGCCGGAGCCCGCGAGCGGGGGCCGCGCCTGCGCGAGCGCGAGGAGCGAGCGGGGCCGGCGGAGGCGGTGGTGGAAGGGCGACTCGACCTCCGCCTTCCACCCGCGCGAGACGCGGCGCGCCGCGGGGAGCTGGTCGAACCCCAGCCGCACCAGGCACTCCCGGGCCAGGTCCTCCGGGAGCCCCGGGATGAGGTCGCCAGTGTCCGATGTCTCTCGCGCCGCCGCGGGCTCTTGCTTGCGATCGCCGGTGTCCGGAGTGGGAATCATCTCGTGAGTGGCGGTGGTGGTGGTGTGTCATGTGTGTGGGAGAGCGCGCCGGCCGGAGGGTTTAAAAAAGGCGGGGATTTTGGTGGGAGACGGTAATGGACGGGATCAGGCTGATCGCAGTTGGATTGGATCGGACAGGGGCGTCGACGGCGGCGGCCGTCCACGGGAGTGGCCTGGGATTGCGACGGCGGGTCGTGGGTTTCGATTCCGGCCGGTGTCCTTTTCGGCGGGGCCTCGGTTTGCTGAAACCAGTGTCTGTCCCCGTGTCCCGGTTGGCTTCGAGGCAGGTATTCAGACATTTGGTTGCTATGGACTAGAGAACACCTTCACTAAGTTATTCTTTTTTTTTTTGAAAGGATCATTCAGTTATTCTTGTTTCTTTCACTCCGTTGTAAGAGAAAGTATCAATAAAGAAAAACGAAATAAAAGGTGAGGTGTCCAAATGAAATGATTATCCAAAAAGTGTTGAGAAATGAAATTCTAGGCATCCTTTTTTTTTCTGATCAAAGGCTTGTGTGCATCTACTTTTCTTTTGTTTTTTTTGTTGTTTTGGTAAGTTTTGTACATCCTGAATTCGTGATTGATCAGGAGGTTGGAGGTTGCCTACGTACAGAATCTCTGTGACTCTGTCCCTGTCCCCTGAAACACACGGCTCCGATCCGAAGTCCCGGTAACACGAACACCGAGCACGACCTCTGCTCTCTGTATAGCAAAAAAGAGTTGGCCGCTCGTCTCCTCTCTAAGCTCTGCTCACGAACGCCGGCGCTATTGATCGAGCTTCCTTCATTGCAAGCAAAGTTGCAAAATAGGCTAAATGAATGGCAAACATGCAAATCCTATCCAAAAGAAGATAAGCATGCCCTGCCGATGATGCACACACCATCATTGCATAACTAGATCTTCAGTTTCGGTGAGACGCACATCTGTCAATGGAGTTATCTCTGCATCTGATTCTTCAGATACACTACTTGTCACGGTGCCCCGGTCATGTGACAGAGATGGCAGTGGCCACTGGCCAGTGCTGACTGCTGAGGCGGCCGGGAGGCAAGCAGTAAGCTAGCTCTGGCTGCACCCAGGAGCCAACGCCATGGGCCATGCAGTGTGTGTGATCATTGCAGATGCCGGCAGCGCTTGGAGCTTATCCAGGAAGGCCACTCGGCTGTCCCAGTGGCGAAGTGGCAGCAGAAAGATGCGTATTGGAGATTGCACGCTGCAACTGCAAGTGATGAGAACTTGGGATGGCTGTGATGGACATAGGGGTCGCAATCATCGTCCCCAAAACGGCAGCGAGTCCTGTCACCGTGCCGGGCCCGGCAACCCCCCTGCCTGCTGCAAAAATTCGTTGCTACACCGGCGCCGGCGTCTGCTTCGCCACCGCCTTGCCCGCGAGGCCGCGCCGTGACTCCGCGCTCGGGCTGGTGCCAGGGTTTGAAATTTCGGCGAAATTTCGCCGAATTTCGGCGAAATTTTTCATTTCCGCTCGGTACCGGGAAAAAATATTTCGGTATTTTCGGAAAATTTCGTTTTGAAAATTCAAAATTCAAAAAAATCAGCCGAAATTTACCGAAATTCGCCGAAATTCACCGGAATTCCAGAACGAAATTCCGTTTCCGCCGATCACCGGGATTTCACCGGAAAACGAAATGGTTAACCCTGGCTGGTGCGCTGGAGCCGGGAGCATAGGCCCGCCACCCCGTCCTGGGCCCTGGTTGTTCTTGACGTTGCGTTGACTAGTCAACCCAGCTTACACGCAGACAGGAAGGACCGACGGCGTGGTTGGTTGTGACCTTTGCGTTCGCTCGTCCGAACTCGACGCAAACGGCGGGCTAGGCTGTACTGAAATCGGGGGCTCCGCTCACCTCGCCTCAGCGCTCAGGAATCAGCAGGGGACGTCCACGTCACGCGGGATCCTTTTTGGCGTCTGCTCTGCCTCTGCCGCCGCCGTGAGTTTTATAGGTAAATAGCAGCCAACACTACGGCCCGTTTAGTTTCCAAAAAAAATTCACACAGTACTCGTCACATTGAATCTTCGACACATGCATTAAGTATTAAATGCAGTTGAAAAAAATAACTAATTACACAGTCTAACTGATTATCACGAGATGAATCTTTTAAATTTAATTAGTCTATGATTGGACATTATTTGTCAAGTAACAACGAAATATGCTACAGTACCAAAATCTAAACTTTTTCATCAACTAAACACACTCTACGCGCAAAGCTGTAACCCATTATCGAGTGCAGACTGTATATAATAAAATTGTAGTATGTGCAATGCAAGTAGCAAATCGCAATCCACCTTGATCTAGGGGCGTCTGCTTTCACACTAGTGGAAATGATGGCCACCGTAAATCTTGGAACGGATGGTGAACATTTTTTTCGCTGACGTGGCCACCCCTGATTGGCCGCAAGTTCCATATATAAAAATAATGTTTGCTTCTCTTACATAAAGGAAAGTACACTGGATAATATCTGAAAGCCGTTTCTCGGTTTCTGTCTGAAAAATAGAAATTTTTCACACAGCAGTGATCGATTTGAAACGGACTTCTTTTTTTGAAGAGTTATTTGAAACGGACTTATAAGTGGTCATCCATCCTTGTAAGATGATGGCATCAAGTGTGAATTTGAGATCCATTCCTGAAACGCAAATTGTAGTATCCAACCTTTCATTTTATTTGTTCCAGTGGACTAGCCCATATGCCCATATATAGTTCTCGGCGCCGGCACAACACCATTTCCCTAAAAGCACGCGGAGAACTGAAAGGCATACATGGCGAGAAGCATCGAGTCTTTTTTTTACGAAGAAAACCAACAGCGTGCCTTTTTTTTCTTTGACATAGCTCGAATGAAGAGAAGACTGAAGAGACCAGACAAAACGGGATCGGACCTGAGTAAATAAATAAAAAAGTATAGAATACAAGAAAGAAACACAAGAGGATCTTCTGCATGGAATATGTTAACTAATGATCATCGATCGCACAATTTCTTATCACTACTACTAGATGCTGGCGTTTGGGTCTAATTAGTTGCAGATGGGCGTGCGTCATCCTCCCTGCAACCGACCTGAAGTCGTTTTAATTTGTAACCATTTTACTTACCAAACTTATTTTTAACTTTTGACCATGTTCTATAAAGTTTACATAGATGATGATTTTGAACATCTGTAATTTCGTTGCGACTAGTAATGAAATTGGGTGGAAAACCCATGGTGGAAAAAAGATGATGCTTTTTTTGAGATAAATTTATGTTATAATACTAGATTCATCATGAAAAGTACTTTTACACAACTTTAAAACCAGACAAACCCACTATAAATCATTTTACCTGCATGCAAGCAAGTTCTTCCCACCAGGTATGGCGGAAACAAGATCACGACACCACGTCATTTTGTACGTGGAGCACAGAAGTAAACCAACAAAGAAGCACGTGCTTGAATGATGAATGTGAACTTGGTCTGAGCATGTAATTACTAGGGTCTAATTGGTTGGCTACCAAAATTTGCCATACCAAAATATAAGCATGCCGAAAAAATTTAACACATGTTTGGTTGGAATCTAAAAAGTAGCTCACCTTCTAAATTTACCAACATTTTATTAAAATAAATGGGCATGCCTATATTTTGGTAGCCAACCAATCAAGCTCAATATGACATTCCATGGCATGGCAAGTCATCTGAAGCTTTTCTTTCTTGTCATTGTATGTGTCAGCATTGGATCTTAGTATTTCTAGAAGCGGCAGAACTCCCTTTGGTCAAAATACTAGAAACATTGACATTTTAGGCGACTTGATTGCAACTTTGACCACTAATTTATATTTTAATATCCTTATAACATCTAGTAATAAACGAAAGGCATTACAAAACTATTATTTATCAAGACAAAACCAAAAGCATGATTTTTACTACATAATTTGAGAGCAAATATGGCAAGGTTCAAAAGTAAAAAGACGAGAACGAAATGCCACCCACCATCCTCTCCCATACATGCGTCCAACTCATGTGCATGGCCGCACAACCCAGCCGCCAATTTAAAAAGGGCAAAAACACTTCGAGTCTTTCCTGTAATCACCTCCTGTCGGTGATTTAGCACTTCCCCCAGGTATCATTAGCCAGCTAGCTGTAGGGACACTACGCGAACCCGAAACAACCCACCTCCAGCTCACCGCGCACCCACCAGAACAGAACCCCAACTGTCCCTGTCATGCGGGCCCCGTGAACCCCCCGGCCCCACCCCTCGTGCCCCTCCGCTAGAAGCCGCCTCCCCGGCGACCGGCTAACTGGCAGCCTCCGCGCCCCGCTTCTTCCACCCTCCCGGTCACCTCACCTCCTCCCCTTCCTCCTCCCACGAGGCCACGAGGGAAAAGTTTTTTTTCCCTCCCCCTGGTAATAGCACGCGCAGCGAAGCAACCCCAGTAGCAGCAACAGAGGCGAGCCTTTCTCTCGCCGCTGCCACAGCCACCACCTCGTCGCCTCGTCTCGGCCTCGCGCGCGCGCGCGCGGGATCTCGCGCTTGCTCGCCGCGCGCACCGAGGAGGGAGGGCGCTCCCGTACGCAGGTGAGGGGCGGGTAGATTTGTTGCGGTGGTTCGGGGGGCGGATCTGGCCGGATCTCGGGGCATTTCGGTGGGTTTTCGGGTGTGATTCTGTTTGCTCGGCCGTGGGTTCGCAGGGTTTGGAGGCGCGGGGCGATCCGGCGGCGATGGGGAGCCGGGTCAAGGAGGACGAGAGGCACGAGCGGATCATACGGGGCCTGCTCAAGCTGCCCGCCAACAAGCGCTGCATCAACTGCAACAACTTGGTGAGTCCCCTCGCCCGGATTTCTCGAGCGCGCTTGCTAAATGTGGACGGGGTTTGGGAGAGGGGAAGCTAGAAGCTGTGGGGTTACTTGTTTGAGCTCGCTCGGCTCGGCTTGGCTCGGTTGCACCCACCGCAATGCCTCGTTGCTTGCTGCTACGAATGGTGCACGCACGGCATACCGGGAGGTTTCGTTTTTTGACCGGAGAGTGGCGTTTTATTGGGTTGGTTAAGATTCAAGCCCTGCTAAAATGGAATGGAATGTAGCCTTGATGCAGGAGATTAGGATTAGCTTCATCATTGTCGTAGTCACACAACATTATTTCACTGCCTTTACGATATGCGTCCGTTATGATTCTCTGTCTTATTTGCATGACGTTTTGGACCTAAAACTAGGATGCAGCGAGTCAATGGCTAACGGGAATTTAACCTATTAATTATGAAATATGTATTGTTTGTGCCTTGAAGTGGATAGCTAGCAATGACCAATGCAATCAAATGCAAAAGTTGTGCCTGAGGCATTTGGTACTTGTATTGTGTTATGTTTAGGAAACAAAACATTGGTATTCCACCATATTTAGGGCCTTGTGACTTTCATTTATAAGTTGATGTCATGTCTCAGATCATTTTGTTAATATCATACTTCATAGTGTATGCACTATGTGGCACATGAATGATGTTAAAAAACAAACTAATATTTAAGCCAAGGTTCAAGAAAACGCTAGGCGCTAGGCGGGCGCTAGACCTCTGAACAAAGATTAAACGTGATTAATCGTTTGTGAATTTATTATTATTTTCCATAATATATATTAATTTTTGGATTTATAAGTGATGTAGATGCATATATATATGAAAGAATAAATGAGAAATGAAGAGGAATGCCTCAACAGCCCAATACAACCCACTAGGCTCCTAGCGGTCCACCAGCCCATCTAAACACCCTACCACCCCCACCCCCACCCCCATTGATGCCCTACCAGTTCCCAGCAGCCGCCGTCTTCCCCCGCCGCCCGCCGCTCCTCCCTCTCTTCCCCGCGCCGACCGCCGCTCCTCCCTCTTCCCCACGCCGGCCGCCGGCCTCCTTTGCGCCCGCCGCTCCTCCCTCTCTTCCCAGCGCCGGCCGCCAGCCTCCTCTGCACCCGCCACTCCTCCCTCTCTGCTCCGCTCGCACCGCCTCTGCTCTACCTCTCTGCTCCGCTCGCACCAAATCGAGCAAAGGACGAGCAGAATCGAGCACATGACACAGACAGCCGCCACCGCCAGTCGCATCTCCCCCAGTCGCATCTCCTTCCTCTCACCTCTGCAGGCTGGATCTCTCCGGGCTGGCCACATCCACGGCGGTGGTGCGCGCAGCAGCCCGCCTCCCCTCCACAGCGCACCACCCCTGCTCCATCCGCTCTCCTCCATGGCACCACCCCTGCTCTGTCCGCTCCTTCCATGGCGTACGACCCAGCGGCAAAATCAAGCTGAGGAGGGGCAAAATCGAGCAATATGGACACCATGTAGATGGAATCACAGCCCCCGACAACCCATTTTGCGATCCAAATCTCATCTCTGCTCTTGCTTCCTTCACCATCCATGGGTTCCTTTGTTCACCCAGCGTTTAATTGGGCGTTTATGCCCTAAACGAAACGCTGGGGCTCCGTTTCTCCGTTTCGCGATTAAGCGTGCCTAGGCGTACGATTAATAACGTTTTTTCGAACATTGATTTAAGCCAATGATCCCAAAACATCTGCTATTTGTAAACTGCATTTCGTTTTGTGAAGGACCTACTAAATGCTCATGGTGAGGAGTTGGGACTACCCTACTACCCTTTTCCTTCTTTTTTTATTCCTCACGGAAACTCTGTCATGCTGGGAGGTGATGCTTGAGGTTACTCTACTCCCTTAGCATGTGTTTGGTTCAAGGGTCCAAGTGGGTTGGGTTGGGTTGAACCCGTTTTTGGAGGTGTTTGGTTTGCAAATTAGATGGGCTGGGTTCATCCCACTAAGGAATATTCCCTCAATATCCGGGTTCGATTGGTCCACCCAAAATGAAGGAATCAGTTCGACCCACTTGAACGTCGTCAATGCGCTGTCTTCCGTGGCGTGAGTGCGATGTGCTGGGCGCTCTCCTGGCCGCGCTCTTGTGAAGCTGCATGCGCCGGAGCTTTAGGAGCTCGCAATTGGGCCACACGCGCAGGAACTCCCTAGAGCTCGCGCGGAGGGCTCGCATCGGTGGCCGAGTGTGCAGCGTGCAGGAGCTCGTATGGGGGCTCATGCCGACGGCAGTTCGCACGGGGGCTCCTGCTGGCGTCGAATCTTATGTGGATTGGATTTGTGGAAGAGCGGAAGCCTGCAGTGGAGCAAGAGATCGATGGAGAGAGATGATAGCAAGCTGCTGCTTGGTTTGATGGCAGCATGAGAAAATTGGATGGGGAGCAGGGGAGGCGCTAGCTGGTAGCTGCAGCTGCTGGCTTCTTTCTTGGAAGGAGGTGGACGGAGCGGCGTGAAGGCATGCAACGGCGGACGGCACAGCATAGGGGTGTGTGACGGCGGCTGGCGTGACGTGGCACAAAGGCGGGCGACCAGCAGAGGCGGGAGGAGCGGTGCAGAGGTTGGGTGAGCCAGGTGGGGGAGCAAGGAGAAGATGACACAACAGAAAAAAAGAGAAGTTAAAACAGGAATGACATGTGGGCCCCACAGCTGACCAGCGGGTCCCATAGATAACTGTTGCTAACAGAGTGCTACTGGCATCCATTCCATCCCTTTGAACCTGTACAAAAAAGGACGTACCCAGTGCCGTAGGCTCCCGTACTGTGCGGGGTCTGGGGGAGGTTATTAGCGGGAGGTCTTTGCCACACACCATGCAATGTGTAGAGGCCACCGCTCGAACCTGTGACCTCTCGGTTCACAGGCGGCAAGCACTACCACTTGCACCAGGCCGCCCTTTTCCTTTGAACCTGTACAACCAAACAAAAAACTAGGTCAGATCCATCCTTCTCAATCAAACACTATATGGGTTGGCTCCAACCCAAAAAAACAAGGATGGATCCGACCCATCCCACACGGTCCTCGAACCAAACACATGCTTAGTGGCCAAGTGGACATCGTGTGTGCATTTGACTGAACTGCTACCTTGTACCTCAGCAAATGTCAGCCATTACTATCCTTATATTCCATTTGCTTTTAAAGTGAACTAATAAATTTTAACTGCTGGATAACTTGTCTACCTTCTTTCCTCTTTTGCACTGATTTGCTTACCTTGTCCACTTAAAAGTGTATTGGTTATGGAGGATCTTCTGCACACATCTTGCTTATATATTAGAATTGTATTAGTTTATTAGGACATCCCCCTACTGTTCCGCTCAAAATAAGGACAATGATTATTTGAACACATATGCTGATTTGAACAGGGACCACAATATGTCTGCACAAATTTCTGGACCTTCGTTTGTACCAATTGCAGCGGAGCTCAGTAAGATTCTCATTCAGTCCTCTTTCAGTTTAGATGACCAAGCTCTCTAGCTTTCCCCTTCGTTTTGTTTAATCATGATTGGTTTGATAGAGTGAACAAACAGGCCCACCAGTCCTGCTGTCCTCACTCCCCAGTTTATATATGTTGATCCTTTTCTTAATAAAGCACTTTGTTTTTTTCCTAGTCGGGAGTTCACACATCGAGTGAAATCAGTTTCCATGGCCAAATTTACCGCACAAGAAGTTACGGCCCTTCAAGAAGGAGGAAATGAGGTAGCTTCTCTCTCATCTGTTTTTCTATGTTTCTGTAAATTTGATGTCTTCTATTTACGACATTGTTTTGCTTGACCTGTAGCGTGCTAGAGAAGTATTCTTCAAGGAATGGGATCCTCAACGCAATGGATACCCTGACAGCAGGTTATCTTCTTTTTTAGTAATTCCTTCTTTTTGGACACAGCCGCTTTACTTCGTATTCAGAAGCATGACACGTTTCTTTTGGTCTCAGTAATGCAGATAAATTGAGAAACTTCATTAAGCATGTGTATGTGGAACGGAGATACACAGGAGAAAGAATTACTGATAGGCCACCTAGGGGAAAGGTGATGCTGTCTCCTTACTGCTCTAAGAGTTTCTCCTCTGTAACCTATCCCGCAAATTTATTGCTTTCTAAATTCACTCTGCTGATTGATTGTCATCTTTCAGGATGACAAAGATGAGTATAGTGAAAATAGGAGATCTGATGGAAATTGGGGTGGTTCAAGAAGTCCACCAAATGGAAGTTATTCTGACCGTCGGAGTTATAGTGGACGGAGTGATGAGAGAAACTCCAGATATTCCTATGGAGATCGTAGTCCTGGTTGTGACCAAAATGACTACAAGAAAAGTCCTCGCTACTTTGAGGGTGCCGATGATAGATCTGGAAAAACGACTCCGGTTCAAAGGTTTGAGGACCGCAGGTTTTCCGAACCAAGGAAGCCAGATAGTGGCTCTCCAGACTTTCAGAAAGAAGCAGATGGTTCTAGTCCTGTTGTACGGCCAGTGAGGGATATATTGGGTGACAATGCTCCCCAACTTCGGGTTGGTGAGCCCTCGAAGACAGCTGCTGAACCTCCGAAACCAATTGTAGCCAGACCAATTGATCCTCCAAAGCCAACTGCCAGAGCGATTGATCCTCCAAAGCCAACTGTAGCCAGACCAATTGATCCTCCAAAGCCAAATGGAACCAGGGCAATCGATCCTCCACCGCTGGCAAAGGTTGTACTTGACACTCCTGACATTTCCATTCTTTTAGAATCGCTTTTGGATTCTCTCACTATTGTGTGCATGTTCTTTTTAAGCTGGAATTCAATTAAAGATATCTTATTGTTCCTCTTGTGTGTTCTTAATGTAGACGATGTCTAGTGCCAGCAGCATTGCTTCTTCTGAGGGGATTTCAGAACCGGTGAAGGTTGCAAATGCAGTGAGTTTAATTGATTTTAGTGCAGATCCTGAACCTCCTGCACCTGCAGCACCACCACAGCCGGCCTCTATGACTCAACAGCATCCTGTTAATGCAATGGCACCACAGCCTGTTCATGAACAAGGGAAAAGTCCTGTGAGTGGTGGTGACTGGGCATCTTTTGATGCTTTTGGCCAACAACAAACACCACAAACAAGCAGCAGTGCAAACCCACTTGAGTCTGCACTTGCGCAGCTGTCATTCTCTGAAGCACCCTCTGCACGTAATGTGTCAGCTTTTCCAGCTTCAGTTGATCCCACTCTGAAAGTGAATGACGGAGGACATTCATCCATTGTAGATCAGTCACATAACTTGTTTGATGCGCCCTTTGGAATCTCAGGCAACCAGGTACTTATAGTTGCATAAAAACTTCAGGGTGTATACACACAGCCCTTTTTTTCTAAAAAAATAGTTTTCACTTGATTCCTTTCTCAGGCCTCAACAGTAATGTCCAACCAAGGATCTTCAGTTCAACAATCACCTCTTACTGCCCCTACAGCTGGACTTCCATCTCAAGTAACTGCAAATCAACAAGGAACCAGTGGTATTCAAGGAGCAGCATCTTCTACTGACAGTAAATCCAGTGGCAGGAAAGAACTTCCAGCGGTACGTCATTAGCAACTAACTGTTAGCATTGGTGAGCTATTCTTGGTTCCATGTATACCATTTAATGTATTATGTCCTCTGTTCCAAATTTAGGTTGTTTTAGTTTTGTCCTAAGCCAAACTTCTTGAACTTTGATAAGGTTTATAGTAACTATCATGTGGACTTATAATGTTTTGATAGAGATGCAGTTTTGTAAAACAATTCATGCCTTGGTAAGGCCAGGATTTTTTTTTGTGTTTTAATGCACTATCTCGGTTGGCTAACAAATTACGCAGGAAGAAGGTAGTTATTAGTTTTTTCTTTAAAAAAGTTGTTTAAGCCGTGATTAGGTGGAAAAATCATCATAATTATTGCTTTGAACCTTTGGTTTCTGTAAAGCAGCACTTTGAATGACCAGAAATGCTTGCTAATCCATACATATTGGTGCACTGGTGTTTTCTTTTTATTATCGCATGTGTTCATTTGCAAGATCATTACATTATCTAATTGTCAATTGAAGAAAAGTGTATAAATTTCTTCTGATTGAAGAATGTTGCAGAAAATAAATGATGTACTGATGGATCTGATACTATGCCTTTCAACAAAGTCATTTGCACATACTTGACAGACTAAACATGTCACAGGATATCTTTGCTGCACTATATCCAACATCAACTCCAATGATGCCTGGTTGGCAAAGAGCTCCCCAATTCGGAATGGGATATGGCATGCAATATCCTGCTGGAGTGGTATCTATGTCATTCTCACGTCTTGTATATTATGCACCTGAGTTCGTACTACTTTTTATCTTACATATGGAATGCTCTGCCAGTTCCAGGGAATGCAAGGATATCCTCGAGCAGCATTTCCTCAACCCACATATCAACAACCTGTATATCCGCAACATGCATATCCCCAACCCCAACCCCAACCCCAACCCCAACCCCAACCTGTGAAAGCTTCAAATCCTTTTGATCTTGGGAATGAACCAGCTTCAATTCAAGCTCACATGGTATGATTAAAGTGTCTATTTTAGAAAGGGATCTTTTTCCATATTCTGCATGCTTATTTTGTTAACATGTCCATCACTTGTTCCATTAACATAATTGTATTGTGTGCAGCCCCTATCTGGGCCACCAGGAGCATCAGCTGGCACAACTCCCCAAACCATACTTGGGACCTCTAGTTTTGGCGTTCCCCCACAGCAACCTCACCAGCTCTATCAATCGGCTGCACCTCCAAGTAATTACATATTTAGCCATCACAATCTTGCTTTGTTACCAATTTGCATGCTGTGCTAATTTTTGCTTCAATTCAGGCCCTTTCATGATGCAGCAAGTTCCAAATAGCATGCCCCAGCAACCACCTAATAGCATGCATGCAATGTGAGTAAATATTATTTTTAGTAAATCTTCCAAAGTGACTATGAAAATGTGTCATTTAATTGTTGATTTGTTCTATCTGTCACATCCCTGGATTATGCTAAAAAGCAACCTGCTTTAAACTACAAAACATCAGGTTCCGAAAACACCCTGATCTGGTTTCAACCCTGAAGTCTAACGTGTGACATCACAGGCAACAAGGTTTGGGTTCATTCAACATGGGTTTTGATCAGCAAGTTCCTCCCAGATACCCCCAGCCAGGCACCCCACCTTCCTACGGCTCTGTTGCGGGTAGCAATCCTTTTGGGTAAAAGAACTATTCAATGTTGAAATACCTGTACTTTCATCTCCAGACCAAGGGTTTGCAACACTCAGCGGGACAAACATGCATGGACATCCTCAAAGAGAATGTGTTTCATACAACCGGTTGTGTATTTTGTTGCCCGTAATCTGTTGTACAACTTGTTTCCAAGGGTCAATGATCGAATGTAACTCAGTTTTGGAGGGCGTGAGATGCATGCAGCTCCATTCCTTGTATATTTGTGTCCGGTGCATTCTGCTTGTATTGCGTAGTTTGTATATTTTTGCATTCGTTTGTTATCTTGGACGATATCAGATCTATTAGCTCAGCATGCCGTTTCTAGTGCAGTTGGATATTCAATTTACTGTGGATCATATAGGACTGTGTACTCGATCAAGTGTATAATTGTGATGATTAGTACAATCAATTTTGTTATTTTGCCTATTGTGTAGGCATTTGGGAAGATCATTCATTTCATGAACCGTTTTTAAGGATTTCTTGTGGCATTTCTGTGAGGAAATTTCAAATTCTGTTTGTATTATTAGGATCTTTATTTATTTCATGGAAATCACTACATAAACGACTTACGAGTTTGGAGTTTAAATGAAAAATATTACTTGTAGGTGCGGCACCAAAATTTGATAGCCCATATAGGGCCAACTTGATGCAATTTCAGCCTAGCCTTGCGCTACATCATAGCAGCCAAGTCGGACTACATCGTAATGGCCAAGTCAGACGACTTGGGACATGACTGTTCACTGATGATTGTTTAGCCAAATCAAAATTATAAACAAGGTTTATCGGAAAACCTCCAATTGCAAACTTATTCACTACCATTCAAGCTGTAAACTTATTCACTACCATTCCAAAGATAAAACATAATGATACACAGCTCTTAAGTCCAATATACATTACAGGTAAATCAAAACAATAGCTCTGAAAAATCGGCCCCATTCATAGAGTTCATAGAGATTGGAACCATTTCAGCAATCAAACACCTTAATGCATGAAAATAGGTAAATCAAAGCAATAGCTCTGAAAAATTTGGCCTCATTTATAGAGTTCAAAGAGATTGGAACCATTTTAGCAACCAACACCTTAGTGCATGAAAATAGAAGAAAAATCTATAAAAAGTAGGACAATATAAACTGGAGCAGAATTGTGGGTGTTATTTCCCGCTCGATATTTGAAAATTAGTCCAGGTGAAAAATCTCTATACATGTTCACAACGCAAGGCAGTACCCAAATACTAAAACACCAACCATTTACACTGTTACATCATTGCCAAATACTCGAGACACCACTCATTTAGTCCACAACATTGGCAGCAGTTGCGTTGGCAATCTGGACAGCAACCTCAGGAGGGTAGCATCGACGGCAGTTTGGAGGGCCGGTGGTACAGTAGACACATTCACACTCATGCTCCCCACCTTAGCAACTAGTTTAATGGCATCATTGATCATCTTACTCACATTCTTCATGATGTGGCCGAGGGCACATTGAATTTCAACAAGATGCTTTGTTTAATCAATTGATTTTTCGATTCCAAGGTTTTGCCACATGCATAGTACCACATTAACCCCTAGAGGAATTACTTAAATCAATGATTAATCTATACATGCCCCTACCACATGCATGCAATTCTTTTTTATTCATCCCCTAAACTTCAACCAGATGATTTGTTTAGTCAATCAACTTATGATTCAGTTTTGCCACATCCACACTTGGCACATATTAAACAACATCATTTGCATTTTATTTATATAACTAATAACTGTATACCTGCCCCCACTAAATAACATCAGTACCAAAATCATCATTTGCATTTTGCACATACCAAACATCATTTGCATTTTGCAACATCCATATCAGAACCATTTGACTAATGTTTAATGTATACCTACCCCCACTAAACAACACCGATTGCATGTCAAAGGACACCCAAATTTTTATAACACTAACATAGACTGTACTAGTAGAGCAGCAGAAGCATGCAATGTTGAGAAAGTTACATCAACATCATTAATATAGTTGGGGCAGTACAACCACTAACATTAAAGAATAGAAGGTACTGGAGCCTCCAAACTCAAAAAAAAAATCAACATTTCATTAGTTTTGTAGAAAGTTCATGAAACAGTGAGGCTATATTGAATAGAGCTACACGTACTGGACTGATCATGGGGAACCGAAATCTCACGCCCATGTAATAGGTTCAGGCAGAGCAGGCCCATATAGGGCCCAGTGCAAGTGGGCCTATCGCACCAGGCCCCAAAATTTTTGGCTCCCCCAAACACTAGGCCCAATATATGCCTAAATGGCCAAAAACCGATTGGAGCTACCTGTTGATTTCCAAATGAAAAAATTCCTATTTACCTCCCTAAACTGTGGATCGAGTTTACGTTTTCATCATCATGTACTTGAAAACCAGGTATTTTTACTCCTCGGACTCGTGATACCATACAAATGACCTCCTTGAGTGTTTTTTCTTAGGGTTTTCCTCCTTTTCTTTTATATTTATTTTGAACAAATTTTTGAGAATTATATTAAATCACAAAAAAATCATAAAATGGAAAGTCCAATTTTCTTGGACTCCACATGACTATATCTATCCGGTGAACATATGTAATTTACTAAAAAATAGTTTTAAATTTTATATGTATACTTTTCTATAAGTAATTCATATTTACATTTTCTGCGGTCCAATCATGGTGAAATTTCTATGATGGTATAATAATTATATTCTTGAGCTGTAGTAAAAATTTTATGCTCATTGGATCATGTATGCTTGAGCAACTCAAGAGTCTGATATAGCTTGGAATTAAGCTCCTGAATCTATAACTCTGGCATACATAATACAATGAGCATAAAACTTTTACTTAGCCATACATAATCTAATAAGCATGAAATCTTTACTACAGCTCAGACATATAATGATTAGACTGCCATAAATATTCACCATAATTGAATCACAGAAAATGTAGATATGAATTAATTACATAAAGTATATATCTAAAAGTACAACAAAAAAATTATTAAATTATATCATATCATATGTTCATCGCATAGATCTACTCATGCGGAGTCCAACAAAATTGGATTTTCCATTTTATGATGTTTTTGTGATTCACTATAAATTTTCAAATATTTATCCAAAATAAACATAAAAGAAAAGGAGGAAAACCACTAAGAAAAAAACCACTCAAGGAGGACATTTTTCTGGTATCGCCAGTCTAAGGAGCCATAATACCTGGTTTTCGAGTCCAGGGTGGAAATATAAATTCGGCCCATAGTCTAGGGAGGTAAATAGAACTTTTCCTTTCCAAATCGATATGTAGTCCATTCGGCCCGTACGCTTGTGTTTCTCTCGAGAAAAATTGAAGTCCAATCGACAATTGGTGGCTGGTGCTGATTTGTTATGAGAGAACTGTACTGCTGACTGTCTGGTAGCTGGTGGCTGGTGTTAATTTAGTATGATAAAACAGTACTGCTGGCTGGTTGGCTGACAAGCCAAGCGAACAGAGTGAACGTCGCAATATCGCAGGGACCAGGGAGCAGCATGCGCGTCTCTACGCTGTCAGGGAGAAGAAACTAGGGTCAAGGGATGCCGGATGCTAGTGCAAGTGCAGGTACGTGGGTGTCTAGGTGAGTTGCTCCATAATTGGCTTGGCTAGCATCTAGCAGTAAACATCAATTTCACTCTCATCGGCTGGCTGTGGCTGGTGGCTGGTGCTAATTTGTTTTGAGAAAAAAATACTACTGGCTGGCTGGTGGTTGGTGGTTGTTGCTGATTTGTTGTGATAGAAAAATACTGCTAGTTGACTGATGCTTACAGAAGAAATATGAATATAGTTAGGCTCTATCATTGCTCCATGATTGTGTTGTCAATTAGTTTTATTCTGTTTATAATTCATGAAACAGGGAGGCCTATCAATTTGTCATGTCTTCTACAAGTAGAAAATATGAATGCGGTAATGAAAAGCGCAAGTGATATTTTGGAGAAGATTAAAGAATATTAGATGAATGATGCTTTCTCATGTAAGATAAAAAGATATCGGAAAGAAACATTTGCTTTTTACACCTTTTACATGATACCACTACATGGTGAAGTTATCTAAATACATTTTGATTATTTATATTTTCTACATATAAGGATCTCATTTTATATTTCGCATTAGGGCCTCCGAAACTTAGGTACGGGCCTGAGGCAGAGCGTTGGCGTTGGATTTACTTACCCTTGGTCTCAACGCGATGCAAAGAACACCACATGAATCAACAAGGAGAAAGCTAATTGACGGTCGCACGCTAATGTGGTCCAATCAACAAGGTAAGCTCCGAAAAGTGTATAAGTTTCTTCTGATTGAAGAATGTTATTTTGCCTACTGTGTTGGGAAGATCATTTCAAGAACCTTGTTTAAGGATTTCTTTTGTGGAATTTCCGTGAGAAAATTTCAAATTCTGTTTGTATTATTAGGATCTTTATTTCAAGGAAATCCCTACACAGACGACTTGCAAGTTTGGGGTTTAAATGGAAAATATATTGTTTATAAGTACAGCACCAAAATTGCAGCCTGGCCTTGCACCACATCGTACCATCCAAATCAAACCACCCGGGAGATGACTTTTCACTAACAATTGTTCAGCCAAATCAAAATTATAAACACAGGTTACCATAAAACCACCAGCTGTGAACTTATTCACTACAATTCCGAAGGTAAAACATAATGATACACAACTCTCAAGTCCAATATACATCACAAGTAAAACATCCTGAATTTGACATGCTAGTACCCTATGTACCTTGTAAAATATCACGCCATATCACGCCTCCGGTTGCCGCTCATCATATCTCGGTCAAACAGAGTATCTCAGATGGTACGCTATAAAATATCTGAAAAACCTACAGATCTGATCTATATGTAAAAAAGGATGCACAAAATTTCCTATCAGGCACGATGGAGTGCTGATTAATTGTGGTCCAACTTCGTAAGGGACAAGCCAATCCTAGGGCGTGTCCAGTGCTTCAGAAAAATGGCTTTCACGAAATCTGGGCAACAGTCAGCAACCTACAGCCGAAAATTATAGAATTAATAACTCGAGGGTTCTGTGCTAAATGAATCACTATATACTTGGAATATATTTCACCTTTACAACAAAATCACTGAAGCAAAGTTGCTGTCCATGGATCCACTATTGCTCAGGTGTCAGCACTGCAATGAGAAGACAGCCATTAGGAACTTTTTTTTTATCAATGTGTACTGTTAGTAAACAAAAATACTGACAACAATGAGAGAACAACAAATTAACACCATTTCTACCACTCTGGTTGAAAAGAAATAATTCTTAGTGTAGTTTGCCTATCAAAGCTTAGTTCATTTACTATACATGTGTATAATGTTGCACATAATCAATCAGGCAAAAGGCACCAAGAAAGCAGGCACTACTTACAGAAACTGGAGCATTTAAGTATAACACCCTAAGGGAAGACAGACACGTTTTTTAAAAAGTTTGACCAAACCCGTAAAAAAAATTAATGGAGTTTTAGCTAGATTAAAACTCTCCCTGAACTGCCATACTGCTAAGGATAAGGGAAAATGAAGGATATCCAGAACAGATCATCCAGGAGGTGTTTCCTAAGATCACTGGGGCACTGGGAGGGAAGACCAGGAAAAATTAAGGTATTTAGGACTGTACACTTGCTCAACTACAGCTTTTATGCTGATGATTCTTCATTTTTCGTACCCCACTGTTCCTCACTACTATTTCCATTCACAAGGACAGCACCATCAGTTGAACCCTCAGCCTCAACCTCAACAGCATCATCTTGACTCTCTTCTACTCCCTCATCCTCGGCATCAACCTCAACAGCATCTTCTTGACTCTCTTCTACTCCACCATCCTCAACTACCTGTTGAATAAAGATCTGATTTCTCAGTTTTGCAAAAATAGTAAACAAAGAGTAGCAATGAAGTAGTTGCAGTGAAAATAACAAAAATACTGAAAGAATGAAAAATAGTAACAGCTGAAACGAACTTTAGAAGTACATCAACTAACTGATACTGAACTCAACACAAGGGAGTCTTATGCTTGTAAGCTTGGAGAAAACATGAAGTGTGTCCCACTAGTAAGCAACGATGTGAAACTAACCACAGGTTCCAAAACAAGCAAATTTAAATAAAACTTGCATGCACGTGTCAATATCGAACTAGTTCAGCATCAACAGCATTTGGCAGGTTACCCAGCAGATCAAATAGACATTAAAAAAAAAGACGCAAACATCACAAAACCATCCAACCTTACAGCTAGGGAATAATAGTTGAATCAAGCAGTGAATAACTGCATGAAAAACTTTTGAATGCCTGCTCATGGTAGTACCTCATCAACAGCATCTTCATTATCGTTTGGCAGCGCGTCTTCATGTACATGCATATTTTTGAAAGCTTCTACTAAACTCTCACTTGACCTTTCGGCATGATTCATGTACTCCTCTGCCGGCGGATAGATACCCCTATTCAAACATTTTTTGTGTGTGTGTGTGACCATCAGTAAAAATGATAGTTTGGGAAAACAGAAGTATTGACATCATTTCTGATTTTTATCAAATGATCCCAATTAAAGCAAAATCTATGCCCTCATCCGATACATGGAAGAGGTAACCAGGGGCAATTTTACAAAAGGATAGAGCAATACGAAGATAGAAAATAAAACCTTTTGGGGGCAACAGTAGCTTCTACATTGAGAGCAATCTGCCAGTCATCAAATAAGTTTGGGTACTCGTTAGGATCAGCCAGCGACTCTGCTGCTTTTGGGTTTACCTAGAAAGCAAATGGAACAAAAAAAAAGTGCACAGTTTGTAAGCTCCTGCAATTTGGAAGACAGTGAGGTAAATAACAGTGAGGTAAATATCAAGACCTCATGATTTTGGCTTTTTTTTTTGGCATAATACACAACCATCCTGAATTTAATGTACTCTATTGATATTATCTGGTACATTGTGTTTGTCGAATTTGAAACATCCTTATAAGTGAATTAAGAATAAACACCAAAGTGGACTGTACCATGGTTATGCTAAAAAACAAACTTGAATGTGTAACTTAAGGCAAAGTATGTGTAACTTAAGGCAAAGTGTCAGTTTATAATAAGGAGATATACATGCAAAGATAAAGTTAACATAATGAAGATGTGAAATATTTAGCATAAAAGTGAGTATAAGGAATCAAACGAGATTTGTAGACAGAAGACCTTTTGGAGGTCCTTTTTCCACAATGCTACGATCTCAGGGACTTTGCTAGGAAGATAAGATCTTGCCATCAATGCCGCTTCCGGAATACGATTGCTGTATAAGGGATGGTAAATGATCAATATAAAACAAGGGTTAAGCATTGTATTAAACAGGACAGTCTTGCCCGCTGCCTCTACCTTTCTATTAACAGTTGAAGGCATTCTTCCAACTTTCCTAGCATGAAGAAACAAAGGAAAGAAACATTGTTCTTTCCTTGTTCTTTAGCTACAGATGCCAACTTTGTAATACCATCAGCATCCCCAAGGGATGAATATAAAAGTAACAAACCACTAAGGTCCATAGCATATAGAAGACATTCCTCTGCCATATCAAGCTGCAGAAAGTTGTATGACATGTTAGACAATATGCAAAAGTTAAAGATCTGCATGGTTGCGTCCTATAAATATTATCTTCACAAAGAACCCGATTGGTTCAACCTAATAAGGATAGAGCAATAAGCTCAGCACCTCATTGTCTTATAAACGTCTTCATATTATCTGATTAAATTTGTCCTTCGAGTAGTTATGAACTCATACATTAAGAAACTCAATGTTATGGCAGAAAACCATACTTTATAAGGACAGCATAGTTTGCACATGCGAGATAATGATACAAAGTCGCTGTACCTTTCCAGTTGACATAGCTAACTCCCCTAGCTGCTTCCATTTGGACTCACTCTGCACCTCAGTAGCAATCGCCTGCAAAGCAACTATTATGAGAAAAATGGAAAATAATACTTTCTCAAAAATTTGGAAAACTAAAGAAAACAACTATGCCTTTGCAATTTCAAGTCGACCAAGCTGCACAGCCAGGTCAAATCTGTAATTAGTGTCTGTTGCTATCTCAAGGGCCTCCTCCAACATTCCCCGTGATTCCAAGAAACGTGCCACACTGGAAAAAACCGCATAAGGTTATGTTTATATGTTAAACCCAAATTGCTGAGTTTAACAGTTAGTTAAACATTGGACACCTGTCATATTGCTCCTTTGGTATAGATGATAAAACATCATTTGCACGATCAAAATCCCCACGCATTACAAGTGTTTTATACTCAATCAAACTAAGGAGTAAAGTATACCCCACAACACTGCAATTAAAAAATATGTTAGCCACAGAAAATGTGAATGGAAACTGCAAGAGAATATTAGAGCAACGAAGATGAACTCACTTAAATTGCTTATCGATAAGATAGACTCGGCTTTGGTTTGCAAGATATCCTAATAAATACATTGGCCGATCCAAGTGAAACAAGGTTGTGACCTGTAACACATGAAATGGTTATGACATGATATAACTCTAACAATAAATGATCTAAATGGAAAGCTATAAGAATGCCTTTTTATGTGATGAAAACACTCACCTCTCCTCCTACACAGTAATTAAGCCGCCATGAAGAATTATTGTAGATGAAACAATCGCCAACCCATAGCCCAGTCCGAACACGTTCATTGATCTCATGAAGCAGCTCAAAGGCATCTTCCACACCTTCCTCACCAACTGAACCTCCTCCATCCAAATGAGATGAAACTACATCCCTCTAGAAGCCAAAATATTACTTCTGTATTAGTGCATTTAATTTAACAAAAAAACAATTGTTTTGTAAATCCAAATGTAAAAGTTCCTGTCAAATACTAATAGATCTGATATTTTAAAAAAGTACATAAGCTGTGAACATAACAGGAAAGACAACTGATTGTAGGCAATTAAGTTATAACAGAACTCACATTATACTTCAATATGTAGAATGATGAGTCGCTTGCAATTGTTACTAAGTCACCACTGTCGGCCCAGTAAAGATTCTACAACAAAGAACAGATATTTTCAATGGTATAACATTCTAAATGGCATGCATGTAAAAACAGGTTTGAATCCATAAAGCAGCAAACTGAGTCACCTTCACATTGACATCAATTCGACGTATTAACCTGCATTCCGCCCAATCATAGAAGCAAATAAAGTCATTTGTACACATAGCTAGTAACACTCCACCAAATATACGTTCTGCGGAAAATGATGGCCTTATACTTTTCTTCTCCTGAAATGGCCAGCTCAAGTTATAGACTATGTTTCAGGATCCCATAGCAAAAGAGAATGATGCACAGAGCATAGTATGCTCTTTACTAAATGCTAACTGAACAACTTGATCTGAAGCAATACAATAAAATACATCTTAATCTTAAATACTTTACATTGCACATCACTTCAGTCATTGTAGCAAATACTAGGCCACAGATCGAATATGTGGGCCATTTGGGAAAACATTTCAAGATTATCTTTCATGGTATGATTCACCAGTGAACCCCACAATTATAAAAGGGAAGTTAAATATGATACAAGAAATAGGTATTCAATGGCTATTTGTCAGAGATAGACCTATGGTGGTATAGACATAACTAAACAAAACAGTAGCAGGGAAAAGTGAGACAAGTTATATTGAGAAAAACCTGGAAATTTTTACTGTATATCTTTATCCTAGAGGTGCTTTCTCTGACTGCATATTCTCCATCAGTTGACCAAACAAATTCAAGTGCAGACCCAAAAGATCTGTTTCTCCATGCTAATGCTGTGTATATGATGTATTCTCCATCTCCACATACAACAACAAATCTCCCATTCGGATTGTGCCTTAATGTCTGAAACAAATATCAGTATTAGTAACTCCAATGTAAGCAAGATAAAAAACGACATGCATGACCACAGAACAAGTTCCAAAAAGAAAACAAATTCCTGGTAGTTCAAACATTTAGCGTTATTCAAAAGAATCTGCTGTTACCCATCAGTTTCCCAAATGACCTATCTAAACATGAACCACATGCATTCCATTTTCGCCTATGAGCTTAACGTAATTATACTGAAACAAGTGCAGGTAACATAATCTTCACACATGTAAAATATACACATGGGAAGTGTAAACATATATTTGGATGTATAATTTCTAAGCATAAAAATTTTGGATGCATGATGAAATGATGTATTACCAAAACATTGATGTGTTAATATGATGCATTACCATGTCTACGTTGTTTGAGCATTGGAAAGAAAATTAGAATTAATTTTCAAGCATCTACTAGACTCCTGATGAATGATATAACAATTGAAGTATGTGTTCATTCTATCAGAAGTAAATATACTTGTGGGTACAGGTCGCAGCTTCCCAACTCCTTCACGGCCAATGGTAATCTATCGCCATCTGCGATCTGAAAAATGAAACAGCTAAGGACCATAGAGAAAGCCTGTAATGAACCTAAGAACTTCACAGCACAATAGCATGATTAGCCAACCTCATTGTCTACACCAACACTCTTGATATTAACAGTTTGAATTTCATTATGCTTTGCCCATATGATTTTTCCACTGCTGTCCATGCTAGCAACAGGAACTTCACGGCCAATTTTTATCATTATTGTCCCTTCATCATATCCAATCACAACCCTACACAAATTAAGGCACTCCATATCATTAGCTTATGCAGGAAAAAACAATTTAACAAAAGGCTCATAACATGTTTCATTGAGAACAAATTCTCAAACACAAAGTTAGGCAGACAAGCAATTTTACTGTCACAATGTATGAGTACAGGATACTGGAAAAAAAGTATGCCAAATACTTATTTCCAGCAGATAGTTGAGGAAATGTGAAAAATACAATGTATGCAGCATGATTGGGCTGTGGATTTGAGTGGAGCTTTGATAGTAGAATATAAGACATGATGCTCAGTGTCATCACTCATCATGACACTTCACAAGGAGGGAGGGAGACTACCTTCTTGACCCCTTCATGTATCCTAAAGCCCAAACTCGTTCAAGGCCATAGTTAAGAGTGTTCTCAAGCCTGTAAGAGTATCAAGCAAATTGTTATTCCCTTGTTCTATAAGAAAATAAAGGTGTAAATGCATGACAAAACATAGAACATGATTGCGTTTGCGATTCAATTCCACCTAGAAATAATGAATATGGCAGCTGATTTATGACAGTAC
Source organism: Panicum virgatum (assembly GCF_016808335.1). NCBI lineage: Eukaryota > Viridiplantae > Streptophyta > Magnoliopsida > Poales > Poaceae > Panicum > Panicum virgatum. The sequence goes on from NC_053145.1 coordinate 9,469,695, forward strand.
TATTCATCTAAATCATAAGCAGAAAGCAGCTGTTTCCATATATTCTTGAGTTTTGACGTCAAATTGTAGTGCCATAATTCAATATGAGGAACTCAAAATTCAAGGGATTTTATAATCACACCAGTTCTACATAAAATAGTGAGTCCAAGAATTCCTTTTGTCAACTCAACATTGCAGGAGAAAGCACAGCTCCAAGAAATCTCTTTTTCTCAACACTTTTTTGTTAGAGGGGCTAATTGGTAATTGCTTCAACAGTTTATGGTCTTAAACTATTCTAGCCATAAATGCATTGATGGTTTAAAGCTCAACCACTACAATAAACTCTGATACCAATCAAGACAGGGCTAATATCATGCATCTCTCTGATTCTCCTCCTAGTTATAGTTGTGGTGTTTTTTCTGTACGTATCCCATTTGAACTGGTAGAGAAGGACTAAGTTGTAATAGAAAACTAACAGGTGCAAGTGTAACCCTGTCACTGTCATTAAAGCATATAAGGCTGTGATAATCAAAGGTACACCACAGAATCACAACTTGTCAGGTCAGCACGTGATGTGGCTACATAGAGCCAAACACGAAAGATTAAACATCAGAAGTTTTTCTCCTACCCTGCTGGACTGCTAGTATTGTCATCAATCCAAGCACATTATAATATATGAGAACATTAGTATTGTAAAACCATTCTTATCCCATCTGATTAAGAAAATCTGCTGCAATTGTAATCAACAAATAAAGAATTAAGCTCTAACACTCTAAAACCTAGTGATGTGATGTCAGTATGTTACAAGTTTAAACCTCAGATGAAAATAACAAATTTCAATTCCTTTTGTCCCAAACAGGTAAAACCTCGAATTAAACAACATGATAAAGTTCTATCATAGAAACTGCCAACAAACTTTAGCGGCTGCCAGATTTCGCCACAAAATGACAGCATACTTGCATTTAAGGGCAAGTGACATGCATGTCAGCAGCACTAACTAGATGAGAAGCAATACCACTAACTAGATGAGAAGCAATACCTGTAGGTAGTAGAGTGCCACATTCGAACTGTCCCGTCCTCTGAGCCAGTAATTATTATAGGTAGCTCCGGATGGAAACATACAGCAGAGACATTATGTGCATGTCCTTCAAGTGTTTGAACACAGCTCTTTGTTTGGTAATCCCAAACCTGATTTGACCAATAATGTCATTACAATGTACTTATACGCTTACAGGAGTACAATTCAGTGCATATAACAAACCTTTGCAGTCTGATCATCAGAGCCGGTAATTAGGTAAGGTCGATCACCACCAGTGAAGTAATCAACACAGTTCACACCTTTTGAATGGCCATCTAGTGTAAAGTTAGGGTCAGGAGAACCAAGGCTCCATATCTGAAATAAAAGAAGTATATTGGATATCATGGTCAAGCTAAGAAAAAGATGATGTCAACAAATAATATAATACACAGATTTTGACCAACAAGAAGTTATGAAGGGGAGATAAGCAAACCTTTATTGTGCGATCAAGGGAGGCACTAGCAAAAGTGTTGGTATCTTTTGGGTTAAATGTGACTTGCATCACATAGTGAGAATGCCCCTCAAAAATTTGAGTGCACACCCAGCCTTTATCCCAATCCCATAGCTTAATCAGCATGTCATCAGAAGACGACAGGACAAAAGGCTGGGTAGGATGAACAGCCACACACCTAATGTAGTCAGTATGAGCTTCGAAAACCTTGACCTTATCCATTGTATTGTAATTGTACACACGGATGAACATATCATCGGCACCAGCAACTACCCATTGCTTTCGTGAAATAAATTTGGCCGAACGAACTGAAATTGGCATGGAAATATTAGCATGATGCGAATATAAGTGAAGAGAAGCAAGCAGAAAGTTAGGCAAGCATACCTGGTAAATCCGTGACTTCAAATGATTTCACCATTGTCTGGGGATAAATTAATACAGATCCATCATTTCAAGTCAAGCTTAATAACAGACCTACCATGTAATATTTCTAAATTTTAAAAAGTACTTGCATTTCACTTTTGCCTTTCTGTTCCAAATAATAGATCTACAAGGTGTATGCTTCTCTTTTCTTTATTCCAACATTGGTGTCTATTCTTGTGTTTGCCTTTTTTTCTTTTTTACTATCCGTGGTCTGTGGACCCTTTACAAGTTAGTTATAAGCTCGTCTTATGCAATGAACACCCATCCACCTCAGCAACCGTCAGGCAGGTCTTGCTACTTTTGTCTTTGAAGTCCATTACACTTTCCTTTTGCAGACACCATTAAATCCTTCCTCTATGGGTTTTATGTAATCAGTAATCCATCCATTCCTATTTATTGCTAATGTATCGCAAAGTTCTATATTGCATACACCCTAAATGACCATGTGTCTTGATCTCTATAGCAAATGCAATATACAAGTGATGGATAGCGATAGTCATCATAGCATAAAACAGTTATCCAACAACCCAATTTAGTAGAAAATCCAAGACATAAGCTACAGTGAAGCATGAACAGACACCTACCTGCGTCTGGTAGTTCCAGATGCAAACACTCCCCGAGTACAGACTTGACAAAATCCTGCATTACACCACATAAACAATAATGTGATTAGCTGGGGTTTGATCGAAGGACTCGCAATTCACACAGCATTTCTGCATAGGTAACCAGACACTCACCATGGCTCTGTCGGATGCAGATCCACGGACTTGACCCTCTCCGACCGCTGCGCAAGCTTCCTCTGATCCAACCAACCAAACGGGCAACCACCATCAGCGAAACGACCCAGAAAAAAATTACCGACAGAAACCGCGAAGCAGAAAAGCGACGGATCCAAGTAAGAGGCGCCGCGATTACCTTGATATCCAACCGGAGCGGCTGCCGCACCACGCCCACCACCCGCCCAACACCACCACCAAAGGCAGAGAAAAAAAGGCAATCACGTCAGCACACAACGACGGAAACCGCCAGATCCACACAGATTTCGGCCAGCCCCGCCGCGGATCTCGCTGCCCCGCGAGCCGCCACGCCGGCACGAGCGGCCCAACCGGCACGATCTCGCGCTCGGTGCGGCGGAGCAGCGAGGTGGGAGCTGGACGAGGGTGAGAAGGAAGAGGAGAGAGAGGCACGTGCACGTACCATGGTGGAGCCCGCGACGGCTACGGCGGGAGTAGCGGCGAGGCGACGAGGGCGGCGTGCGGAGGCGCAGCCGTGGAGGCGGTGCTTCTAGGGTTTGAGGAGCGGGGGGCTAGGTGGGGAGCGTGGCCGCGCGGGCTGTGGCCTCTCGCCGCCGGACCGGGAGGTGCAGGCGCCGCGCGGGGAGAGGTGGGGAGATTTGCGAATGCGGGCCTGCGTGGGGCGACGAGGCGGAGAGGGGAGTGGAGGGAGGTGGCGGGTTAACGGGTCTCCGAGGTTCGTAGCGTGGATTGGATCTGAAGGCCGTGTGTTTTTCCGGTTGGCCTTTTTGGATCGTGGGATGTTGACTTGTACTGCTGCTGACGTAGTGGTTAAGCAAAGCAGGGCTGCCCTGTAATTGCAAAGCTCAAGAGCAACTAATGCTAACTTTGTGTGGTTCAAATATTTTGAGATTTTTAAACATGCCTAAAATGTCTTTGAATCGACCCATCAATATCGATTTGATCTCAATAATGTACCGAAGTATTTGTTATTGACTAATTTGGTGAGCAACTATTGTCGAATCACTACTAAAAACCAATTATGGTAAGCATCATAGCATGCAAATTACTAATGATTCGATGTGTTAATTCTAGATGATACGGGAAAACTAAAAACAAATAATTAAAACTAAAATTAGATCAATCAATATATCTTTTTTGTATATGAGTGTATCTTGGCCTTTCAATATATAGCGATATGTGAAAAATAATGAGAAATGCATCTCAACATGTATGTGAGTACAATAGTTTTGTCACATATTCTACACGTAGTTCCTCGTATTGGTGAACCGACACTATACAAATATAACGCTAATATTTTTTCTGAGTCCTGCACAAAAAGGAGGGGAGATCTGTATAGTTACATCAATGATTTTCCTAATTATTCCTTATACGGCATCACTATTGCTTGTCCAATGATAAACTAAAAAAAAATAGTGTTTATTGCCATGGGAGCTAAGGAGAAGGAATAACAAGGGCATGCTATCTTTATCTAAAAAAATCAAGGGCATGCTATAGAAAAGAGAATACTTCCACAGTGTGGTGGCACTTCTAAGATTAATGTCGATGGTACTTTCTATCCTGATATAGGTCCTCCTGCATTTTGTCTGGTAATTCAAGATCAGGAAAGGCAGCCAAAGCTAACAACCGAGTGGTTATTGCAGAACCATGGGCGATGCATTGTATTCCCAGGAATACCCAACAATTTTGTTGAAATATCAAGCATATGTCAACTATGCACATATATGTACATATATTATTATATTGGGCCAAAATATTTTATTTTCAGCTTATAACTCAAGCCCAACATAACTCAGAGCACTGCCCTCGTCGGCCCTTCATTCGTCCCCACTCTAGCTACCTTACTCGCCCCAGCTGCCACCTGATGAGGCCAATGCATCACACGCCCTAGTTGATGCAGATGCCAATGCAGCGGGCGAAGCGAGCGGGGCATGTCGGCACGACGAGTACAAGGCAGAGCTAGACAGCCAACGGGAGTGCCCGCTCCTAGTGATCCAAGCACATCCCAATGGTGGTGCCCCTGCGGCATGCTCACTCTCCCATGCCGTTAGCAGGGCAACGACAACGCCCCGTGCTCAAGCTAGGAGAAGAAACGACCGATAGCCACCAGCAAGGCGTGGACAAGAACCTAACCCCTAGCAATTGAATCGAGCATCATGCTAGCACTGCAGCAGTATTGGTGATGAGGGTATCTCACATCCCAATTTCTTATTTTCTAGTACAATCAGTGTTGAAATCTTTGTTGAGCTATGTGCATTCTATTTTGTTTACTATTTTTTAAAGCATAAAACTAATTGTTTAGGTGGGATCACTTATTTTGTGAATATGGGGATTTAAAAATTGAGAAATGAGAAGCAATTGTAATTTATGTTTGTTGCATACTCCTTCCGTCTCAAAAAACAAGTCATCCTAGAAATTCTAGAATAAATTAACAAAAGGGTAAAATGACCATGTTTGCCCCTATTTACTTTCCATATTTGACACTAATTGATCCTTACATGCGTATGTACTTTCTAAATAGGGTAAGATGACTTGTTTTTTGGGACAAATTTTGAAATCTAGAATGACTTGTTTTTTGGACGGAAGGAGTAGTTCATTTCTAGTTTGAATGATTCGTACCATTTTTGTATCCGACATATCTTTTTTAATATGGGAATACCCAACTTCTGTATCCTAGGAACACAGAGGACACCGAGGAAGCTGGATTAGCAATATAGTGCCTGACAAGCTAAAATGGTCTCAACGGTTGGTTGGCTACCATGAGGTAGTGATAAAGCTCCAGAACATGAAGCAAGGTCGATTGCTTGTGTGGCCGTTGATAAAAAATGAAGTAATCAAAATTAGGAGAGCACATAATGAAGTTGTGTGCGGTGTTATGAAGTCAGCAATTTGATCTAATGAGATTGTTTGCTTTTTCTTGCTTTTCCCAAAGTGTGTTCTCCTTTATAATGATACTCTTTGATATTTAATAAAGCTCTTACTTTATGCTTAGATTTTTTATAGGTAAATAAAGATTGAACTAGAGACTTTTCTCTAAGAATGCGATGTTATATTGGTTTGAAATTTTGTATAAATATTAACAAATAATTACTAAGAGACAAAATAAATGTATCCTTGGCACACATAAAAGTTGCTACTTGAAAACATGCAGTTATTGATGCTCGTTAACCATACAAGTACTCCACTATGGTTGAACCATGTTTACATAGTAAACAAGAAAATCCTAGCCTAAAAGTTGAGTGGGTGCCCTTTTTTATACACTTGTGGTAGTTTTTTTTAATAAAATGACCAAGTCCACTATGTTAATTGCTTTGGATCGACTAAATCCTAATGGGTCACATGTAAATGCTTAGAGTAAGGTATAAGCATACCTTCTTTAGATGTAGAAGCTATCTATATGTATAGATGGATTGAGTGTGGTTCTTCTTAGTGCTTGCAGTAGAAGTCTTGTGTGGCAGTCCCGCCTAAATTAATCCAGCTTAAGTGCGCTAACCATCACCGAAATGGCAACCAGGGTTAACACGCACTTAAAACGGAGTAATCCGACAGTGCTGTCGGGTAAAATCCCGATTAAACCACTTGAAACAGGATCGACAAAGCAGTTCAGAGAATACACCATTTCGCAAATTTTACTGTACAGAGTATGAAATTAAATTATTATTACAAATCGAGTTTGAATTTATAAACGTACATCAAATTCAAGTGCAGCAGAAAAAAAACATGATAGTCTAGCGACGAAAGAAGACGTCATGATGAAGCCCGTACATGACGTCAACCGTAACCTCCGATGTACCACCTGGAAAACAAAGCCACAAGCAAGGCTGAGTATACTAATACTCAGCAAGGCTTACCCGACTAAGGGTATATTTAGCCCATTATCTAGACATGTAAGGCTTTTGGCTTGAGGGGTTTGTTTTGCCGAAAAGCAGTAAAGAGTAAATCCTTAATTTCATGTTTTAGCTTTCAGGTTCTAGTTCAATTAACCATTCTAGGTGAGCATCTATCCAATAGCATACATGGTGGAAACAATTATCTTTATCATCCAATCAGCCATATTCATCATCATCATCTTTCACATCTTACTCTATGTGGCAAAAGGGTTAAGCAGTCCCAAACCGTGAGAAGCGGACGATTTGAATCAAATTTGTTAACCTGGCCAGACAGACCTAACACACACGCATGGGGATCGACGTCTCACTTCACCCACACGACTTTTCACTTCAATTCCCGCTTCACGGAACAGGCCCACCGCCCTCGACTACAAGAATCCACGCCCGGCGTGCGCCTTCTTGTACCCGCATGTGACCGCATGAGAACAACGTTCAAAGATAGTGGGAATGTATGTTCCGACCTCGGTGCAATCCAGTACTTAAGCTTACCGATTACCATATTTCTCGGCATGTGGTTAGTACGTTCAGACGCTTAACCACCACTACCACACACTACGGCCTTATCCATTTTCACTAAACAAATAAGATCACAACCCTGCTCGTGAGCCTTATAGTTGTAGTATGTAGTAGACATTCAACTCCTATAGTTCTCGCGAGTGACAGAAAATCACTCGACTTCTACCGAACCATTAGCCTAGCCAACTAGCGACCTACACATACTAGTGTTCAAGCATAGGTACCTAGAATCATGCAGCTAAGGTTCCAAGCAACTCCTTTAATCTTAAATGCACAAGTAGATAGTAATAATAACAAGTTGCATAAATTTAAAATAGATAGGATATGTTCCGGGGCATGCCTGGGATTAACACTAGGTCAGTGTTAGTTAGGAGATATTTGCTCAGCGAGCATCTTACTTCGGTCGTGCACATCGGGATCTATCCGTCCATCTTCTGGACGTGTCCACCATTCACCGTCTTCTGACTCGGTTCCAACATCACATCCTTCACGTGGTACATCTATCGTACCTAAATGAAATGCAACAATGCATATGTATGAATGCAAAGTTCCGAGTTGCTTAGCGATTTAGGTGTTATTATTTTTCCCTTCACGATAAAGTTGTAGCCCAACAAAACCGAAGTTAAAGAGTGAAACACTTTCATTCATATTTTACTGGGCAATCGTTTATAGAGTAAAATCTAATATGTTTTAGTTCATAAAAGAATCTAGGGTTGAGTTTCAACACTTCATCTAAACATGCAACTTAAGTAAATCAACCTACACTAGTTACATATGTATATATATATCACAGGTCAAGTTACACTTAGCCTCTGGTCATGAAAATTTTACACAACAAGCATAACCTAACCAGCAACCTACTGCAAAATTTTCAGCAAGTTTCATGAAGCAGAAAAAGCATGAAAAACATTTTACGTAGCCACTGCTAGAAACAAAAATTAATTTGTGCAGGTCAAACTATGCAAGTACTAGTAATGAAACTTTTACTGAATATTGTTTACCTAAAGATGAGCTCGGTGTAAAATTTTCATATTTAATTAAGCATCACACATGTCATGAAAAATAGAACAATGTACATCTGTAGTAAAGAAAAATAATTTCTACAGGTAGTTCTACTAAGTTTCAGAGGTTCAAATTTTTCCAAAAAGATGCAGTACAGAAATAACAGCTCTGGTAAAAATATCAGATTTTCTAGGTGCAGAAACTATTTTCCCTGATTTAATGTAGTTCTCCTTACCAAAAATCATTTGGTCTAGGTAGGCATAACTAAAAATTCTCAAACTTTTTCTATAGCACTTAGGAACCAAAGTAAAGGTACTATAAAAGTTTCAACTCATGTAACACAGTAGAACAACTTTAAGAAATAAAAAAAATTAACATAGGCATAAGTAAAGATTTATTTCAAAACCCAAGCTAGGAGTGTGCACTGGCCATCAAATTTTTACACAAGACTACACTACTAGCATACATATCACTAGCCAAAAATGGTAGACATGCAGTGTATAGAACAGGAGATCTAATTAAAGGCCTAATAACATTGCATTTAACCTAGAGAAAAATACAGTGAGCAAATAAAAAAGTGCATGCAATGAAACTTGTATATTTTGTTGCAAGGAATCCAAAACACTTGAGCTTGTATTTTTCTGATTTTTCTATGAATTTCTATGAATTTTACAATTTCACTGCTTTTGAAACTAAAAAGGAAACAAAGAATTTGCAGTTAGGCCCTTGGAAACTTGCAGCAAGGACCCTGGAATCTAGGTTTTTCTTGTGGAAAGGTCCCTGGCCGGAGGGGGAAACAGATGAGGGGCGGCGCTGGGTTTTCCGGCTGGATTCCGGTGGCGAGGGGAAGGAGGGGGAGGAGCTAGAGGAGGTTCGTGCGCACCGGTGGGTAGTCTTGGGGTGCGAGGAGGCACTCGGAGGCGGCGGCTCTGGCCTGCCGTGGCGGCGCTCCGGCAAGACTCGGGCGTCTGGGCGGAGGGGAATCGCCCTAGGAGCTTCAGCATGGCGAGGAGATGGTGGAGGTGAGGTCAAATCGGGTCGGGGCGGGGTGGAGAGGGTGCTCCACGGAGCATGGTGGCGATGGGGAGGGCGGAGAGCTTCACTGAGCCAAGAGGAAACTGTTTGTGAGGTCGATTAGGGCCAAGGAGGACCGGAGGAGGGGGCTCCGCGGTGGCCTAGGAGGCGGCGGCGGCCATGGTGGGCGGCGGCGGCTATTCCCGGGCAAAGGGGCAAGCGGGCTCGGCTCTCGAGCTCAGGAGGGGAGAAGGGAAGGGTGAGGACGTCTTTGAGCTTGCGGGAAGGATCTAGGTGGGTCAAGGGCGAGAGAAGGGGAGAGGTGCAGTCGGCCGGCTCGGCGCGGCGTCGCCGTGACACTTCGGCGGCCAACCTCGGTGTGGGCGCAGGGGACGGCGCCGCGTGGCGAGGCTGAGCGGTTAGGGGAGGCCGGTTTGGGAGAAACCGGGGGCGGGGAGGTGGTTTGGCCGGGGAGGGCGGCGCGTGGCCGGCGGCCTCTGCTCGGCCGACGCAGAGCAGGGGAGGGAGAGAGGAAAGAGAGAGAGTAGAGAGAGAAAGAGATTTGACTGATTCAAATTTGAATTTTTCTCAAAATTTTCAATTAACACTCGAAAAGTTTTGAATACGAAAGTTATTTCAAATTTCGAACCCTACCACTTTTATTTCAGGCTTAATTTCATTTGGGGCTCAATTCAAAACTTAAATTTGAAATCCCAACGAATGTACGTTATTAGTCGATTCGAGTTTGAATTCAAATTTTCTTCAACTTTTGTATGGAAACTTGAAAATATTTGAACATGAAGTTGTTTTCTATTCAAAACCCTACAACTTTGGTTTTGGACAAAAATCCATTTAAGCAACGTTTTAAAATTTATTTTGAAAATCTGTTAGTTAGAATTTGAAAGATAAATTAAACATTTAGAAACTGTAATTTGAAGAACTCGTCATTTCATGTGTAAAATTTCATTTTCTCACTTTGACCTTAACTAGACTTTGGTTTTAGCTAATTAAATACCTGGGCTGTCACAGCATACGCCCCTTAAAAAGAATCTCGTCCCGAGATTCCGAACGAAAGACTCTCAAGGGAAGAGGAGCAGACCAACCATCAAAGCCAGCAGGACAAGGTCACAATAGAGAAGATTGATGTTGACGATATGATCCTTTGCAGATAAGAATTGAGAACTTAGAGAAAGTTTAAGAAGCAAGGTATAGGAAACACGATATCTCCTACGATTTTACCCGATTGGTAACTTGTCTAACTTTGCAAGTTTTATGCCCTCTTGTTCCAACGGTAATGGTTGTTCCAACGGTAATGGCATAGATTGCTTGAGCATCTGTGCAGATCAAACATAATTCCTTGTCTACCACCTCTTGGAGTCTTCCCACGTTTACATCCATTACCAGTTCCTTTGAAGATTATCCTCTTCGCAACTTCAGAAGAAAGGCTTACTTCATTTGAGGTTCGATATATAGATCTCCAGGCAGACAATAAAGACAGAATTGAGGGAGGCTCATGCGATACCTGCGCATGCCAAATAATAGAACCTGGTGTTGGTTGTTCACAGAAGGCTCTCGCTCGTTTCTGTCGTAATACTGCTAGTTGTTACTAATAACACCACTAACGAGCATATATCTAACAAGAATTTCCGGGTATGGCATTATGAGAAAGATGGATAGCGAAAAGAAGGTATGGTATTATGAATGGGAGAGATTATCTGTGCCACTGTGTGAACTAATCAATGGTTTTTCCATACTAAAAAGCTCCAGGGTTTCAGCTTTTGCTGCGAGTGATTGTGGATAACATATGTGGACACAATTACCACCAAAGTCAGGTGAAAAGGGGTCGGTTGATAATTCTAGTGCTAGCATATAGCAGGATTTTGCAGAGAAGAGAGGTTCTAAGTCCTAGAAGAATCAAATTTTCAATCTGGTGGTGAATCTAAATAGAAAAGATATCAAGCTGAGTTTTTGGTCATGGACATTCTTGCTCAAACTATTGATTCAATTAAATGGTATGATACGAGATACATATGCTCAATAACCATGATAGTGATGCACTCTTGAGATGTATGATTGCAATGCTGGTGCAATTCAATGATGGAATTTTCCATGCGAATGAAATGGTGAATATGACATGATGCAATTGCCATGATGCTGGACCAATGATGCAGACATTATGATGCAACGATGACAATGTTCTTGATGTATGCATGTAGGTGAGGCATAAAGTATGATGCATACACACATGAGTTGATGATGCACATGATTCACACCTCATAACCGTTCTCTCATGACTAACACCTTGTTAGCTCTATACTCTTGAGAAAGGACAAGAAGTTAGGACACTTAAGGGTTGCATAAAATGAGATTAAAGTGAGTTAAGTCACACATACCAAGGCACCAACGCGCTCCTAGTGGCTCAATCATGTGGTTGCAGCGCACATGAGGCCCTAGGTTCTGTCGCGGCATCAAGGTCACGTGACTAAATATCACCACACGAGAAATCAAGAGCAGCAACCCAATAGTGCCAGCAACGGCAAGATAGGTTAGAGGGAACTGAAGACAACCCACGATGTTACACTCGAACGCATACCCGTTAGTCAGTCTATGGATTACCGATGATGGTGCGACACCATGCATTGAACAATGACGTGAAATGACGTGGTGCATGACTATTGTAGCAATGATTATATTCAAAAGGTTATTATGATCATGAACCTATTTAATTTACCCATGTTTAACCGAGCAAGAATGAGGGTACAGGTTTCCAGATGTTGGAAATGAAATGCCATCAATAGAATACCCGACATCGGGAGAGATTAGAATGTTCATTGAGCCAAGGATTGAAGGGTTTTGTTGACAAACATCAAGACTTAGCCAATATAGGAAAAAAGACCAATGGTTTTGCTGAAACAGGTTCAAGGCATTGATCAAGAGTTGGATTTGAATGATAAGCTAAGAGGAAACGTAAGGTTCACATAAGATCCAAGCTACTGTAAAAGATCTTCTCAACCAAGGTTAGCCTAGCAGATTGCATGAGTCCACTACAAAGTACACAAAAATCTAGGTGGACGCTTAGGTAAAAGCAACACATTTTAGTAAAATAACATAACAAGCAAGGCGATCAATCAAACCAAGATATGCCATGCGCATTCTATATGTCCTCACAAAACAAAACAACTGCCAAATAGCTTTGGACTTACGGGGTTAGCACCGGTGGCACGACACAAATTACGTCTCTCCCTATATATAACTAGCTGAATGCCATTCGTTCTTAATCTATCGTAATCGGGATTAGCGTACCTGCAGGAAATTGACAACATATATATATAAATATTCATGACTGGACCCTTCGTGCCAGCACTCACGAACGGCCCCCATGTGTCCTACGCCACATGGGTAATGCATATGCAGTTGCCCACATATTCACCCATACATTACCGTTCACTATAGAAACGGCAACCATACAATTTCTACCGTATGGCCAACGTTCACATACACCACCGAGATAGCGTATTCACGAGTTCCTTTACTCCCAATATAATCGATCGATGATCGGTATATTGGCAGTTGCTCAAGTAGGCCACTGTTTGAGCACAGCGTTTGGTTCGCATCACCGACGGGAAGGTCAGACTCCCTCAGCTGACTGAGTATATTTTACTCCCAATATAGTCAACCGATAGTTGATATATTGGCAGCACCTCAAGTAAGCCACTGCTTGAGGGCAGCGTTCGGCTCGCATCACCGACAGGAAGGTCAGACTCCCTTAGCTGACTGAGGATCTTTACCTTCTTACCTTAGCGTAGGTGTGTTGTTACAGAATTTAAGGGTTGATTGAGCACAACAGTAAGGTTTGATAGAAATGTAAAGTGCTGGAAGTCAGATATAAATAAACTATAACTAGATAGCCACCTAACAAAACTCCCATAATTTCCCTTAGAGCTTTACGAACTATGCACAATCCTTAACGGACCAACACATTTGCAAACACAATTTTTGTGATCAAATTTAAAGAAAACAAGATTTTAAGGTTTGTTACACTCTCTGAAGTATGCTTTGCAGCTCAAATACCAACTGTGGCAGTCCTGCCTAAATTAATCCGGCTTAAGTGCGCTAACCATCGCCGAAACGGCAACCAGGGTTAACACGCACTTAAAACGGAGTAATCCGACAGTGCTGTAGGGTAAAATCCCGATTAAACCACTTGAAACAGAATCGACAAAGCAGTTCAGAGAATACAACATTTCGCAAATTTTACTGTACAGAGTATGAAATTAAATTATTATTACAAATCGAGTTTGAATTTATAAACGTACATCAAATTCAAGTGCGGCAGAAAAAAAACACGATAGTCTAGCGACGATAGAAGATGTCATGATGAAGCCCGTACATGACGTCAACCGTAACCTCCGATGTACCACCTGGAAAACAAAGCCACAAGCAAGGCTGAGTATACTAATACTCAGCAAGGCTTACCCGACTAAGGGTATACTTAGCCCATTATTTAGACATGCAAGACTTTTGGCTTGAGGGGTTTGTTTTGCCGAAAAGCAGTAAAGAGTAGATCCTTAATTTCATGTTTTAGATTTCAGGTTCTAGTTCAATTAACCATTCGAGGTGAGCATCTATCCAATAGCATACATGGTGGAAACAATTATCTTTATCATCCAATCAGCCATATTCATCATCATCATCTTTCACTTCTTACTCTATGTGGTAAAAGGGTTAAGCAGTCCCAAACCGTGAGAAGCGGACGATTCGAATCAAATTTATTAACCTGGCCAGGCAGACCTAACACACACGCATGGGGATTGACGTCTCGCTTCGTCCACACGACTTTTCCCTTCAATTCCCGCTTCACGGAATAGGCCCACCGCCATCGACTACAAGAATCCACGCCCGGCGTGCGCCTTCTTGTACCCGCATATGGCCGCATGAGAACAACGTTCAAAGATAGTGGGAAGGTATGTTCCGGCCTCGGTGCAATCCAGTACTTAAGCTTACCGATTAACATATTTCTCTACATGTGGTTAGTACGTTCAAACGCTTAACCACCACTACCACACACTACGGCCTTATCCATTTTCACTAAACAGACGGGATCACAACCCCGCCTGTGAGCCTTATAGTTGTAGTATGTAGTAGACATTCAACTCCTATAGTTCTCGCGAGTGACAGGAAATCACTCGACTTCACCGAACCATTAGCCTAGCCAACTAGCGACCTACACATACTAGTGTTCAAGCATAGGTACCTAGAATCATGCAGCTAAGGTTCCAAGCAACTCCTTTAAACTTAAATGCGCAAGTAGATAGGAATAATAATAAGTTGCATCACGTGGTACATCTATCGTACCTAAATGAAATACAGCAATGCATATTTATGAATGCAAAGTTCAAAGTTGCTTAGTTATTTAGGTGTTATTATTTTTCCCTTCACGATAAAGTTGTAGCCCAACAAAACCGAAGTTAAAGGATGAAACACTTTCATTCATATTTTACTGGGCAATCATTTATAGAGTAAAATCTAATATGTTTTAGTTCATAAAAGAATCTAGGGTTGAGTTTCAACACATCATCCAAACATGCAACTTAAGTAAATCAACCTACACTAGTTACATATGTATATATATATATATATATATATATATATATATATATATATATATATATATATATCACAGGTCAAGTTGCACTTAGCCTCTGGTCATGAAAATTTTACACAACAAGCATAACCTAACCAGCAACGTACTGCAAAATTTTCAGCAAGTTTCATGGAGCAGAAAAAGCATGAAAAACATTTTACGTAGCCACTTCTAGAAACAAAATTAATTTGTGCAGGTCAAACTATGCAAGTACTAGTAATGAAACTTTTACTGAATATTTTTACCTAAACATGAGCTCGGTGTAAAATTTTCATATTTAATTAAGCATCACATAGGTCATGAAAAATAGAACAATGTACATCTGTAGTAAAGAAAAATAATTTCTACAGGTAGTTCTACTAAGTTTCAGAGCTTCAAATGTTTCCAAAATGATTCAGTACACAAATAACAGCTCTGGTAAAAATATCAGATTTTCTAGGTGCAGAAACTATTTTCCCTGATTTAATGTAGTTCTCCTTACCAAAAATCATTTGGTCAAGTTAGGAATAACTAAAAATTCTCAAACTTTTTTTATAGCACTTTGGAACCAAAGTAAAGGCACTGTAAAAGTTTCAACTCATGTAACACAGTAGAACAACTTTAAGAAATAAAACAATTTAACCTAGGCATAAGTAAAGATCTATTTCAAAACCCAAGCTAGGAGTGTGCACTGGCCATCAAATTTTTACAAAAGACTACACTACTAGCATACAGATCACTAGCCAAAAATGGTAGACATGTAGTGTATAGAACATGAGATCTAATTAAAGGCCTAATAACATTGCATTTAACCTAGAGAAAAATACATTGAGCAAATAAAAAGGTGCATGCAATGAAACTTGTATATTTTATTGCAAGGAATTCAAAACATTTGAGTTTGTATTTTTCTGATTTTTCTACAAATTTCTATCAATTTTACAAGTTCACTGCTTTTGAAACTAAAAAGGAAACAAAGAATTTGCAGTTAGGCCCTCGGAAACTTGCAGCAAGGACCCTGGAATCTAGGTAGTTCTTGTGGAAAGGCCCCTGGCCGGAGGGGGAAAATAGAGAAGGGGCGGCGCTGGGTTTTCCGGCCGGATTCCGGCGAAGTGGCTTGCCGACGGCGAGGGGAAGGAGGGGGGAGGAGCTAGAGGAGGTCCGTGCGCACCGGTGGGTGGTTTCGAGGCGCGGGGAGGTGCTCGGAGGCGACGGCTCTGCCCCGTTGTGGCAGCGCTCCGGTGAGACTCGGGCGGTCTGGGCGGAGGGGAATCGCCCTAGGAGCTTCAGCATGGCGAGGAGAAGGTGGAGGTGAGGTCAAATCGGGTCGGGGCGGGGTGGAGAGGGTGCTCCATGGAGCATGGTGGCGGCCATGGCGGGCGCCGCCGGCGGCACCAGCATTCCGGCGAAAGGCCGGCGAGGTAGGGGTGATGGGGAGGGTGGAGAGCTTCGCTGAGCCAAGAGGAAACTGTTTGTGAGGTCGATTAGGGCCAAGGAGGACCGGAGGAGGGGGCTCCGCGGCGGCCGTTCCCGTGCAAAGGGCAAGCGGGCTCGGCTCTCGAGCTCAGGAGGGGAGAAGGGAAGGGTGAGGACGTCTCTGAGCTCACGGGAAGGGTATAGGCGGGTCAAGGGTGAGAGAAGGGGCGAGGCGCAGTCGGCCGGCTCGGCACGGCATCGCCGTGGCACTTCGGCGGCCAACCTCGGCGTGCGCGCAGGGGACGGCGCCGCGTGGCGAGGCTGAGTGGTTAGGGGAGGCTGGTTTGGGAGAAACCGGAGGTGGGGAGGCGGTTTGGCCGGTGTAAGGATCGATGGACCAAGAGGGGGGGTGAATTGTGCCTTTTTCAAATTTCTAAAACAAATTAAAGCAACCTTAACCCATGCAATGCTAGTAAGGCTCAATTCACCAACCGGCTAACTAAGCAAATTACACAAGCTATCAAAGAAACAACAAGGTATGGAACTAAGCAAGGTAGAGCTAAGTTATGATCTCTAAGCTCAAGCACATGAATAATTGCATGAAAGTAAGTGCTTGAAAGTAAAGAGAGGGCAAGAGACAACCGGATTTTTTTCCCGTGGTGTCGATGTGTTGGCACACACCCCTAATCCACGTTGTGACACTCACTAAGAGTCTTGTCACCTCCCATGTCACCGAGACGTGGGCGCTCACTAAGAGTCTCCGTTCACCATCCCGGCGTGGTGGAGCTCAAGCCACGTACAAACTTCTTCGGGCTCCCACAATCCTTGGCAAGCTCCGAAAGAAACACCTTCAATCACCAAGATCGCCTAGGTGCTGCCAATCACCAAGAGTAACAAGCTAGGGCCTTCACTTGAGCAAGAACCGATCACCAAGAACGGATGCACACAAGCTTCTCTCTACTCAAGTCCTTAGTCTTGCTTCTTGAATGATTGAATGAACAAATGTGTGGAAGACGAAGCTCAAGGTGACTCTCAACAATAGTACGAGTGTATGAATGTTGCCTGGTGTCAAGAGAGAGTAAAATGACTCATTGAAGGGGTATATATAGGCAGCTCACACGAATAGAGCCGTTGGAGAAAAGCTGCCAGAAAAGTACTTAATGCCGGTTAATCTGACGAACCTCCAATAGCCAGCGTCGGTTTAACCGATGAATGTAAACTGCCCATTTGGAAAACTAGCCGTTACAACTTGGGCAGATTAACCGACGTATCATCGGTTTAACCGGTGAGTGTAGTTGTCCACTGATCAACTAAAAAACCAACTCTCTGGACAACTGCACCGACGTTAACTCAAATTCATCGTCGGTTTAACCGGTGAGTATAACTTCTGAAATCCCTGGAAAAACCAACTCTCTGGACAATTGCACCGACATTAATTTCAAACATCGTCGGTTTAACCGGTGTATATAACCTTGAAACACCATGGAAAACCAATGTTCTGGACAACTGCACCGACGTTAATTTCATATATCATCGGTTTAACCGGTGTAGGTACTTGTCCAGGCTCTGCTATCTGTGTTTAACCGACGTAAAGAAAAATTGAGTCGTCGGTTAAACCGGTGTATAGACTTTTTCTGATTTTGCCTTTTCTGATTTGAGTCTTGAATGAAATCCAAATATTCTTGAGATATAAGTTGAAAACCACTTTTTTGAACTTCTTTAGAACCTAAGTGACCATAGTGTGCATCCATTTTTGATTGACCATGTCCATGCTCAAGTTACTTAGCCTTAACCCCTCTTAATAGTGCGACCTCTACAAAACTATAAAACCTATACTAACCTAAGTGTCCTTCTCAACCTTATGACACTTAGGACTAGAAAGATCCTTAGTCTTGATATATATTTGAGTTGAATACCGAGATCGTCTTTTTGAATAATGAAATTTGAGGGGCCTCTTTAACATATGACCAAATGAGCAATAATGTTTCATTAAGCTACACAAACTCATTAGTCACAATAATGGTTGTCATTAATCATCGAAACATACCTAGAGGGCCTAGATGCTTACAATCTCCCCCTTTTTGGTGATTGATGACAACACAAACATAAATAATAACGAGAGAGCGAGAAAGATAAAACAGGAGAAACTCAAGCAAACTCAAAAGAGAACCAAGGAGCTCAACGACTCAAACGGAATCCATAGATATGTCTCAAAGCACAGCATACTCAAGAGTCAAATGTACATATCCATGAACTAACATCAAATGAGATATAAAACATCAAAGTCTTGTAACTACGAGCTCTCTCTAACTCTACCCTCCCCCTGACTCCAACTCCCCCTAACTCTCTCCCCCTTTGGCATCAAAGCACCAAAAAGGCGAGCTACTGATCCGGCTGTCGTGGCACGGCGAGGAAGCGGTCTGGGTCGTCGTCGTCGTCGGACGGAGAGCCCTCGGTGACGGACGGGAGCTGAGGGTCTGAGCTGACTGGAGGTGTAGTTGTCTCGGAGGCTCTCGTGCTGGCACTGCCTAGAAGAGGGTCCGTAGAAGTGGTAACCGGGTCAGCAGAAGACGTGTCAACATCTGAAGTCGTGAGTGCTGAAGCTGCCGGCTGCGTTGACTGCGAAACTATAGACTCCTCTCCTCCTCCCCCTGAAAGTGGTGCCTGTGATATGACGGGGAGGGCGACTGACTGAACCGCTGACGGTGAGTCCTGAAAGAGCGTAGTCGCTGGCAGTGGCGAGAAGAGCGGACGACCGGCAGACCCAAGGAGTGCGGACATCGAGAACGTGGTCTCCGGTGTCGCCGAAGTAGCTGGGGCTGCAGTAGGGGCTGGAGCTGGAGTGACTGCAAGCTGAGGTGCTCCAACACCCTGAAGTCCTGGCTGCTGAGGAGTGAGTCCGGTGTGAGTGTAAAGCTGTGTGATCATCCCGAACATCGCCATCATGCCCTGCTGCATCTGCTGGAACTGAGCGTCTGTCCTCTGTGAAACTCGGTCAATGAGCCCGACAAAACGTTGAGCTGAGCCTTATGGGCTCTCCTGGCCTCCTCCTGTGCTATCCGATCCTCTCTCTGCTGAGTGACAAGCTGCTGAAGGAGAGAGGTGAGCTCGGACGGCTGAGTCACCTGGGACTCTGAGATAGTAGCAGCTACAGGTGACGAAGGAGCTGGCTCTCTGGACCCTCCTACCTCGTGGTCGTGACTGGCTGGTGCTGCAGGAAAGTACTCGTCGTCCTCGGAGGAGTCTGACTCAAGTTCAGACCAGTGTATCTCATCATCTCCTCCGAGAAGTTGTGCCTCTGCTGCCAGAAGTGCCTCGTCCTCCTGTGCTACTCGGGCCTGCGCCTCAGGTGATAACTGTGCCATAGCAGCTCTCTCGGCCTGTCTGCCCCTCCTCCGGTCCTGGGGAGCTGTCGGACGGTAAACTGGGAACCGGGGAGCCTCATCCTGACGGTATACTGCACTGATGGGTGACTCAGCTGGCACGATCATAGAACAGATGTAACTGATCCAGTGAGCATAAGGAAACTGATGTACAACACCCATCCCATCAGTGATCACATCCTCGATCTCAGCTATAATAAAGTCAACTATATCAAACGGCTCGTGAGTGAGGATGTGAAGTAGTAGCAGCTGCTGCAAGCCAGTGAACCCCTCTGGGTAGCCACTCCTCGGTAACAGAGTCCTCCGGAGGGCCATGTGAACTGCGTATGCCTCTGGGGTCAGCAGGCTGGGGACTCTGGCATACGAGGCTGGAAACGGCTGGCGGAAGCACTGAGAGATCGCCTCGTGAGAAGGTGCAATCCCGCCAATCATCGCTCTGCGCGGTGGATCTGCATCTCCTTATACCCTCTCATGCAGGGAGACATCGACTAAGTCGACTCCGAGAATCCCTGCAATGGTCGCCCTCGACAGACCAAAGACCTGGCCTCCAAACACGAAGTGTACAGCTCTGCATTCGGGAGCGATCCAGGCTGTGGCATAGAACACTCTGACCCAGTCCTCGATATATCTGTTCTGCTCCATCTGAAGTAGCCTGGGCAGACCTCTGAAGTGTGCAAAGTGCTCTCTGATGTCCGCTCCCCCTGTGGCTATCCTCAGTGAAATCCAGTCGAGCACTCTGTGTGGGAAGATCCTGTGGCCCCGTCTCTGGTAGGTCTCGTAGAAACTGGCCTGAAGAAGCGTCCAGAACCTACGGTCAACGCTGCTGTCACGTGTCACGGGGAACCAGTCCTACTCTACTACACTCCACCTGAGCCTCTTGACCTTCGCCGCATTGGCCTTGGTCAAGTTCTGGAGCAGCACACCTGGCTCCAGACGCACAACAGTGTCCATACGGAACACTGCGCACTCGGCCTCTAGGGCCTCGGCTCTGCGAGCTGCTGCTGCTGTGGACCTGCGAGGCTCCTGTGGCTGGTGACCTCCTCGCGTCCTGGGTCCAGTGCGACGCTCCGTCGCTAGCGAAGACTCTCCTGCTGGGGACGTCTGCTGAGTACGGCCAGAACGTCGTGGAGTCGGTGACCCCTGAGCACTCTCTCCCTGGGACTGCTCTGACTGCGCTGCATCTGAATCTGCATCTGACTCTGAGCGATCTGACTCTGCAGCAGCCTCAGTCGTGGCCCTGGTGGCCCTGGCACCTCAGACCCTGCCCATACCTCGGCCTCTGCCTCTGCCCCTAGCTGGCTGCTCCCGAATCGCAAACAGACGAGCACGGCCTGACGCCTGCTCCTCGACAGCCTTGGCCACCAACTCGGCCCTCTCGGCCTCCCTCTCTGCACAGGTCTGCTTGCGGATGGGCTTCTCGACCACAACCTCCTTTCCCTTCCTCTTCTCGCGACCCATCTCGATCAGGCAAATGATCGAACACCTCGCGAGCACTGAGCGGCTGCGGCTGCGGCGTGAGGTGCTGCTGCATGGGCGGCGCGTGGTGCGGGAGTGGCGGTTCTGAGTGGGGCGGTGGCGCGAAGTGGCAATGGCGCCTACGCGGAGGCGCTCAGTGGCGGCGGCGCACGGACGGCGCGCGGACGGAGCGGCGAGCGGCGCGGGCGCAGACTGCGTGAGCTGAGCGCGGGCGGCGAGGATGACTTGCAGTGGTGCAAGGCGTGGCGACTGTGGCTCGGCGGCGTGCAGGCGGCGCGTGGATTGCGGGCGAGCAGGGGCACGGCGGCGTGAGCGCGGGAGAGCGGGGGCACGGCGGCGTGAAGAGACACAGAGAAAACAGAGGAGCACGGCGCGGGCAAGAGACATATATGACAAGTGGGCCCTGCGATTTTCCTTAACGCCGATTAAACTGATGCCTAGATTTAGAACGCTGGTTGATTGCATCGGTTCAGTTCACCCGAGACTCTAGCAGAAATTCATCTGAACGCCGGTTGATCCGACGATATGTATTTTGAACTCGCCGGTTGAACGCTGCTATCACCGGTTGATTGTTAGGTCAGATCTGAGTTACGTTCACCGGTTGATCCGATGATCTGACATTTGAATACGCCGGTTGAATGCCTGGTTTTGACTGAGCTGAGACAAAAACTTAGTAACGCCGGTTAAACCGATGGGTTGTTCCATTAAGCATCGGTTTAACCGGTGAACCCGAAAAACCTTCACTCAGCTCACTCTTCTATGCTAAGTCCAATAAACTTATAAAATTCAACTAAACTTAAGTTAATGGACTTGTATAGGCGACTTTACCCCTCAAAATATTTAGGATAGCGCACTAGCTTAATAGATTTTCTTTTCAAACACAAGGGAAAGCCGCAAAGCGAGACAAAGCACCAAATAAAATATATGAGCCTTGTCATAGGAATATTGAAGATAGAGAGCTTCAAACTCATCATGACATGAATCACTAGGCAATAACGCACCTAACACTTTGCCCTTTTCACTTTTCATGAATTAAGATCTTGCATATGAAAACAAGTCTCGTTTTCATCAAGTGATCTCCTTTGTGACCCTTACGCATGCAATGATGGTGCAAGCTAAAACCACATGTGAAAGAAGAGTAAACATGAAGTGCACATCTATATGACAAGAAATGCATAACAAGAATTTATGTTCTACTTGTCAAGTTTGAACCCACGAGGAGCTTCTTCATGATGAGCCTTTCTACAAGCCTAGAGGAAAACAAGTGCACCACCTGTTATCGCCATAAATTAACAGGGTTAATTAATGGGCCGAAAGCAAGTTGGGCTTAAAGCAGAAGGTTAAGAAGGCTTGTAAATCGGCTCCTGCGTGAGCATTTGGGCCACATGGGCCGTGTATCTTTAGATTTAGATCAAGATTAGAGATAGTGTCCAATCGGGACAAGATAGAATTAGATTATTTCCCAAGTCTCCGGACTATAAATATGTACCCTATGTTCTTCATGAAAGAGAGAACGTCATCACGTTTCGCAAACAACAACTCTCGGCGCACCGCCACCCCTAATCTTAGGGTTTCATCCAAGTAAGCGCCATGCTACCCTGATCGCTTCTTGCGATCAGGGCAGCATTGTTCTTGCCTTTACCTTGGTATTACTCGTACTGAAGCATTTTTGATGGCGAGTAATGCTAGTTACCCTGGTGTTCGTAGCATGCCTTTTAGTAGATCTATTGTGCTTTGTTGCTTATCATCTACGAATATCATGTTGTTTTCCGTGCAGTCATGTTTCAATCTTGTGCTAGTTCTTGTTGTGAAGAATTAGTTGCACGGAGACAACACCCTGCTTCTTTTCCGTCTAGTAGATCCAATCTGTTACGGTTTGCTCTTGTTCATAAGAGTCGGCGTGATATCTGCTAGGTTAGGCCTTGCAAATGGATTGGATGTTCCGGTGATGTATTAGATGCTTTGCCTTAGTCTTAACAGGGAATTGATCCGGGAATCGGCTCTTGCTAGTTCTTAGGCCTCTGTTTCTGGTTAAGGTTTAGTTATTTATTACGTTCATTAGGCCCACTCACGTGTAGGATGTTCCGATCTAGCAGTGAAGCTTTTACCGTCGTGGATTAGATTAGTTAGATTTAATTGAAGCAGCTTTATATTTATTTGCTTTATTTATCAATATCCGGATAGATGCAGATCCAATCTGACACTGGGACTCGATCGACACTTTAAAGCCGATGCAAGAGTCGTGCTAGGGAGCCGACCACGGCTCGGACTTACTTTTCCACGTGTTTGTGTATGCAGGGAAATCGTTGCAAGCACGTTTGCACCTTCCTGATCGGGTATAGGTCGGGTGGCACGCCCGACATTCTCTGGAAACTCCGGGCCGTTGACGAGGGAGCAGTGCCTGCCTACACTCCGGTGATCTCCCGGCTCTTCGTGTTGCCTGTCGCTGCTCACCGGTGGGTTTCGACCGACAACACATTCTGGCACGCCCTGTGGGACATTCTTCAACAACAACGCCCGCCGCAGAGATGACAGGAGCTCAGGACCAAGCACCGGTTCCGCCAGTCACCAAACCTATCACGTATGAAGAACTGACTCTGGAGCACAAGCAAAAATACGATGAGATCAAAGCTCAGTTCGAAACCGATCTCATCGGCTCTTTTGAGAGGACCCGCAACCATGGCATTAGGTTAAAGGAGTTCTCACCAGAGGGCGCTCTCGACAATGTTGATCTGTCCGTGCCTTCAGAGTAGCACACCAGGGCCCTACGCCAGGAGATGAACTATATGGTGGCTCATATGCTTCATCGGCACTCAGAAATCCTGGTGAACGAACTTGAGCGCGTGGCACATCGCGTCGTCTAGGAAGTGATCAAGAACCAGTACTCCCCTTCCGCACCAGTTCTGGGGAGCCACAAGGGGGAAGCTGCACTGCAATCTAGGCCACCTGTGTCCTACTCGCTCGCGGCAGCAGGACAACAGAATTCGCCGATCTATGTCGTTCACAAGATCGGCGGTGATCCTGGAGAAGGCCAGTTCCTGACCGAGCCACCCAAGGAGATCCCGTACGGCTACACGTGCGCATACATCCCAGACAGTGTTAATCCAACACGCTCGGTGCAGTTGTTGAGCCCATGAGCTTCTGGAGCAGACGCGAAGAAACAAGCGTGGCTGGCAAAGTACGCTACCGGGCCGAGTGCTGAGCCATCGGCCCCAGGAGTTCTTAGTGTGGAGCAGGTCAGTGCAATGCTGAGAGACCAGTTTGGCATCCTGCCAAAGAGAAAAGCGATCGGCTATTCCAAGCCGTATCCAAGTGACTACGACTTGATCCCGTTGCCACCCAAGTATCGGCTCCTTCAGTTCACCAAGTTCAACGGGTCAGAAGGAGCCAGCTCCATCGAGCATGTGAGCCGATACTTAACGCAGCTTGGGATGATCTCAGTATCGGATCCGCTGAGGGTCCGGTTCTTCGGCCAATCTCTTACAGGCCCAGCTTTTGGATGGTACGCGTCATTGGCTCCAGATTCGATTCGAACTTGGAGGCAGCTGGAAGATCAGTTCCATACCCAGTATCACTCAGAGGCTGCTGAAACTGGGATTGCCGACCTCGCCCAAGTCAGGCAGAAGTGAGGAGAGACTGTGTCGGAATACATACAGCGCTTCAGAGAGGTCAAGAATCGATGCTACTCATCACGCATTACGAAGAAGGAGGCAGTTGATCTGGCAGTTCTGGGACTCGCTAAGCCAATCAAGGATATGGCTTTCCAGTTGGAGTTCACATCTCTGGCGCACCTGGTGCAGAAGCTTACGGCATATGAGCTTTACCATCCTGAGCTGTACCAGGACAAGTTCAAGCGCCATGTGAACATTGCCCAAGCGGATGAATCTGATGACTCTGGCGAGGAACAAGAAGTGGCAGTGGCAGAGTGGACTCGGGGGGGGGGGGGGGGGGGGGGGGGGCAAACCCCGTCCCGTGCAAATGGATCAAACAGTAGGGGCTTGTGAAGAGCTTCGACTTCGACGTAGCCCAAGCAGAGCAGATATTTGATCTGCCGCTCAAAGAAAAACAGCTGAAGCTCCCAGAGAATCACAAGCTGCCAACCGCACAAGAGCTGCAGGGGAGACTATACTGTAAATGGCATCATTCGTTCACTCATGCCACGGGTGAATGCAAGGAGCTGCGTCGTCAGATTCAATCGGCTATCGAGCAAGGCCGATTAATCCTGGCCCAACACACGATGAAGGTTGACACGAAGCCCTTCCCGCAAGCCAACGTGGTAGAGTTGTCAAACTTCACTCCTACGGGCCAGAATTTTTGATTCCAGATCAACATGGCGGGGCCTGTACGCCGTCGTGACGAGCAAAGGAGAGAGGCCGTTTCTGGCAAATGGCCCCATGATCAAAATAAGCCTGGGCGACAGCATATTACTGAAGAGCAAGTGTGTCACATCCGTAATCAGCTTCCAGCTTCTGATCGGCTTCTGGAGAAATATGAATATCAACACAAGCTGCGTCGCCGATATCAATCGGAAGAAGAGGAGCATGAGTACCGCACAGGGAGGACGCTGGGAAGGCGCCAGGCTATACGCGACCACTGGCATTGCCCGTTCTTCAGGTACTGCTGGAATTCCGGCATGAGCCGATTGCCCACTATAGATGATTGTCTGGAGTGCAGGCCTCGGACACGCCAGTCAGGCGAGACATCGGTGTTCCGGCGCTTGGGGCCCAAAGTGCGTCACAACGAACATATTGAGCGGCCGACCAGGGGCAATTTCGAGCCAGAAGAAGAAGACAGGTACCATCACCCACGGTGGTGCCCTGATGGGCTTAATCGCTAGCAAAAGCGCAGAGTGCAGCGCTAGCAGAAGCGCAGAGTGCAGCGCTTGCGCAATCTAGAAGAGGCAGAAGCAAGATACCTTGACGTGCTGAGGAAGGCACGTCTGGATCTCGTGGAATAGGTCAGGCACCCGCCATCGGCTAAAGTGAACATGGTGCTTGTGCTCCCATCAGAGTACCGGGCACCCCAACCGGAGGATTTGCCTATTGCACAGTTGGATCTTGGCCCCTAGTCGATCATCTTCGAGAAGCCAAAGGAAAAAAGCTACAAACATTTGAAGGAGCTGTATCTCAAGGGCTTCATCAATGGTAAACCCGTTAACAGGATGTTGGTTGACACCAGTGCTGCAGTCAACCTGATGCCATATTTAGTGCTGCGCCGGTTGGGGCGTTCTTCTGCTGACCTCATCAAGACCAACGTGACGCTCAATGACTTCAACGGGCTGCCATCAGAGGCAATGGGGGTTCTTAATGTGGAGTTGAAAGTGGGTTGCAAGACGATCCCGACTTCATTCTTCATCGTCAACAGCAAGAGTACATACACGGTGTTGCTTGGGAGATATTGGATTCACACCAACTGTTGTATCCCTTCCACAATGCATCAGTATCTGGTCCAATGGGATGGCGATGAAGTAGAAGTGGTCCCTGTAGACGATTCCAGCGAGGTCTTGCTCGCAGATATGAATGCCTGGGAAGCAGAAGGACAAGAGCCGATCTCAAGGATTTCACTGGAAGACTGTGATCGGATCGAGGCGACGAAAAACAGACTGAGGCTGGTGTTATCCACCGGCCTCACAGAGTAAACACGTCCTGGCATGCTACGGGGTGTAATAGAGTTAGAGAGGCCGGTCCCAGCGACTGGCCCCAAAAATAGAAAAATCATATTTGGTGTTGAAATTGTTACATCATGTACATATGATGGCCTGCTCCGGTAGTTGGCTACTCATTGACTATTTGGTTTCGAATGATAATGGAAGTATAGAAACGGCTAGCCCATGCGATTGGCCAAATAATTTCTCTTGTCATCTCCCTGTGTTTGCCGCTGATCTTGTGGATAACGAAGACTCGCCTGCGTTTGCAGCTGGTTTTTCAGACGACGGCAAGCTGGGATACTGGTTCACGTCAGCTGATAATTTGGAAGAAATTGACATCGGTCCTGGGGATAAGCCACGGCCGACATTTATCAGCAAAAAGATGGATCCGGTCTTGCGTGAGGAGATGATTGCACTGCTAAAAGAGTACCGGGATTGTTTCGCATGGGACTACACTGAGATGCCCGGTCTAGACAGAAGCATCGTCGAGCATCGGCTCCCGCTCAAGAAAGGGTTTCGGCCGTTCCAGCAACGAGCACGTCAGATGAAGGCCGAAGTCTTAGAAGAAGTCAAGAAAGAGGTGGAGAAGATGTTGGATGCTGGGTTCATCAGACCGTGCCGGTATGCAGAATGTATCTCTAGCGTGGTACCAGTACAGAAGAAGGATGGCCGATGGCGTGTCTGCGTCGATTTTAGAGATCTCAACAGAGCGACGCCAAAGGACGAATACTCGATGCCTGTTGCAGAGACATTGACCAACGCAGCTGCGGGCAACAAAATGATGAGTTTTATGGACGGTAATGCCAGCAACAACCAGATCTTCATGGCCCTAGAAGACGTGAACAAGACCGCGTTCAGAGTACCAAGCGCGGTCGGCTTGTTCGAATACTTGGTTATGACCTTTGGATTGAAAAATGCCGGTGCAACGTACCAGCATGCCATGAATTACATTTTTCATGATCTCATCGGCAAACTGATAGAAATTTATATTGATGATGTTGTGGTCAAGTCCAAATCAGCTAGGGGCATCTAGAAGATCTACGTCAAGTCTTAGAGCGGACTCGGAAGTTTGGGCTCAAAATGAACCCAAAGAAATGTGCTTTTGGCATGTCGGCCAGTCAATTTTTGGGATTCCTGGTGCATGAACGGGGAATCGAGATCGGCCTGAAGAGTCAAGAAGCTGTGAAGATGATGAAGCCACCTACTACGAAGAAAGAGTTGAAGAAGCTCATCGGTAAAATTAACTTTGTCAGATGATTTATTTCTAATCTGTCTGGGCGCATCGAACCGTTCATGGGTTTAGTGAAAATCAAATCCGATGATGAGTTTCGCTCGGGGGCAGAACAGCAGCAAGCTTTCGATGAAATCAAAGAATATTTATCAAAGCCTCCAGTGTTGGTTCCTCCACAGCAAGATAGGCCGTTCTATGTGTATCTATCCGTGGGTGACACTTCCATTGCTTCAGTATTGGTTCAGAAGCACGATGGCCAGGAGAGGGTGGTTTTCTACCTCAGCAGGCGCATGTTAGACGCCGAGACCAGATATTCTGAAATCGAGAAGCTTTGCCTTTGCTTATTCTTTACATGTACAAAGCTTCGTCATATTTTGCTCTCGGCGGAAACAATTGTCATATGCAAATCGGATGTCATAAAGCACATGATGTCGGCTCCTGTTCTGAAAGGCCGGCTTGGAAAATGGATGTTCGCATTGTCAGAGTTTGATATTCGATATCAGCCTGCAAAAGCAGTCAAAGGATAGGCACTAGCGGTTCTTGTTGCAGATAGGATCAGCACTGATATTGCTGCACTATTTATTCGTGCTTGGGCTATGTTTTTTGACGGATCGGCTTGTGATGATGGGTGCGGTGTGGGAATTCTGTTGGTATCGCCTCGAGGGGAGACTTACTCCTTTTCCATCAGGATGACTGCCCCATGCACCAATAATTTGGTGGAATATGAAGACGTTCGCAAAGGGATGGAACTACTCCTCGAAGCTGGTGCAGAAGCGGTGGAAATATTTGGATATTCGAAGCTGGTGATTTCTCAGCTCACGGAAGAATATAGATGTGAGAGCGAGACTCTTTTTCCAATATGGATGCAGTGCCGTGAGTTGATGTCACAATTCAGGTACATCAATTTCCACTGGATATGCAGGACTCTGAACAATGAAGCCAATGATTTGGCACAGATGGCTTCTGGGTACAAGGAAACGGCCGACGGGGTCGATGTAGAGGTTCAGTTTCTAGAACCCGGAGACTGGAGAGCCGATATCTTCAATTACTTGAAGGATTCGGCTCGGGGGGCACCCATGAGGATAAGACTTAAGGCCATGAAGTATGTTCTGATAGGGGATGATATGTTCTACAGGACCTTGGAAGGACTACTGCTTAAATGTCTAGGACCTTCAGAGTCAAATCGGCTCTTGCATGAGGTTCACGAGGGAACCTGCAGTATTCATCAATCGGCTCATAAGATGAAGTGGCTGATTAGGCGATCGGGTTATTACTGGCCCACTATGCTTGAAGATTGCTTCAAATATTACAAGGGATGTCAGGCATGTCAGAGGTTTGGCAAAATACAGATAGTGCCATCATCATTAATGAATCCTATCATCGAACCGTGGCCATTCAGAGGTTGGGCCATGGACATGATTGGTCAGATCAACCCGTCATCTAGCAAGGGTCACCAGTGGGTCTTAGCTGCTACAGATTATTTCACAAAGTGGGTAGAGGCAGTGCCCATGAGGTCAGTAGCGTCAAGAAATGTGATAAGCTTTGTCAAAGAGCACATCATTCACAGATTTGGGATTCCTCAAACTATTACAACCGATGGAGGGTCGGTCTTTATATCAGAGGAATTCAGGAAGTTCGCCGATGACATGGGAATTAAGCTGATCAGATCATCTCCATACTATGAACAAGCTAATGGACAGGCTGAAGCATCCAACCAGAGCCTCATCAAGCTCATAAAGAGAAAGATTGATGAATATCCTAGGCGCTGGCATGAGGTGTTGTCAGAAGCTTTGTAGGCGTATTTCATGTCACGGGTCCACCAAGACATCACCGTACCATTTAGTCTACGACCAAGACGCTATGTTGCCATGGGAAATCACGGCTGGATCAAGGCGTGTCGAGTTCCAGAACGATTTGACAACTGAACAATATGCAGCCTTGATGAATGACAATGTGGAGGACCTGACAGAGCTAAGACTTTGGTCATTGGAGAAGATTAAGGAAAACAAGGCTAAAGTTGCTCGTGCGTACAACAAGAAGGTCAAGCCAAAGAATTTCCAGGTTGGAGACTTGGTTTGGGAGGCAGTATTGCCAT
Source organism: Panicum virgatum (assembly GCF_016808335.1). Taxonomy (NCBI): domain Eukaryota; kingdom Viridiplantae; phylum Streptophyta; class Magnoliopsida; order Poales; family Poaceae; genus Panicum; species Panicum virgatum. The sequence continues at coordinate 9,499,671 of NC_053145.1, forward strand.
TGGGAACTAAAGATAAAAAGTATGACAAGTGGTCTCCAACTTGGCACGGGCCGTACAAGATTGATCAGGTTTTGCTTGGGAATGCATACATGCTCGAGGAATTGGACGGCGTCAAGTTCCCTGTTGCTGTCAATGGCCAACACCTCAAGAAGTATTTCCCGAGCATGTGGGAAAGCGAGTAACAAGAGCTAATCAGATCCGTCTGGCTGTACCGAGAAAGGCCAACACGTTGAGTTGGCCAGTAAAAAAAAGAAAGAGAAAGGCCAACACGTTGAGTTGGCCGGTAAAAAAAATTAAAAAAAAAGAAAGAGAAAGGCCAACACGTTGAGTTGGCCAGTTAAAAAAAGAGAGAGGCCAACACGTTGAGTTGGCTAGTAAAAATACATATGAGAAGCAAGATAGCCTATGTGTAACCATCGACTTAAGGCGTTTTAAATGAGTAAAAGTTTCAGGTTTAACATGCAACATCAAATGTTTTTTGAATAGTTCTACTAGTTCAGGAATCTCTCTATGGCATGGATGGCTTCTGCATGTACAGCGTCAGCTCTTGCGATGATTTCTTTGTCATCCTTGTCATCGCCTGATATTATCTGTCGACTCAAGGTGCTTATCTCTGCAAACTCTGCCTGTATTTGTTCAGTCATTTCTTGGGCTTCCTGCTTGGAGTTTGCGATCAAAGCTTTCTCCTCTTGGATTAGTCTTTGGGTATTGCGGACCTTTTCTTCAAGTTCCATCAGTTCCTTTTCCAAGAGATTGAGTCGTCTTGTGCTCTCGGAGATATCAGCTTTAGCATCCAGAGTTGCCTTCTTTTGGTTGAGTAGTCTGCACTTCTGGGTGATGTGGGCTTTCAGAGGGATTTGAGAATGACACAGTTCTATCCTTTGTTGTGCTGCCTTCACCTCTGCCCGAAAGAAAGATGGCCGGCTGGCCAAAGTTTGACTCGAAGTGATTCTAGAAGCTGGGATTCTATCTGCTCGAGAGTTTCTTTTATCTTGCTGGAATCATCAACCAGAGCAGTGATCGGAGCAGATAGTAGATCCTTGATGAGATGAAGCTGATTTGCCAAGTTAGCCGATTGCTGCAAAGATGGTGTTTTTGCTCCAGGGGCAGTCAGACCCATTGATGCCGGGTCAAAGGAAAGCAAACTTGAAATGTCAAAGCCCAGTGGACATATTTGAAGTTAGAGCAAGGTGCATTTATGAAGCTATCGGCTGGTTCAGAATTGGTTCTCATAAAAGTTACCTGTTCTGAACAAGAAGTGATGATCGGTTTAGGTGTAGCCGATCTGGTTGGATTGGAGGTGACAACAGGGGCTTCGACTATGTCAGCCTGTTCGTCATGCACATCTGTCAGAGCATTTGAAGTTTCAGTTGCTCCAGTATCAGCTTCATGAACGGTGACTTCGTGTTGTGCTGGGCTACTAGTTTCAAGGATGTCTTCAGTTGCGTCCTGGAAATAAAATTATGGTCAACCAGAGTACATATGTACGCAATAAAGAAGAGGTTTTGGAAAAATGAGTTACCTGGTTGGTGTTAGACTCTGATGGACTCGGGGAAGCTTGTGCTGATTTCTTGATGACTCGTCTTGTGATCATCTTCATTTTCTTAGTTGGCACTCGGGGGGCAGCGCTTGCAGAAGTTTGTCTTCGTTTAGAAGCCAACTGGAGTAAGTCTGGCTGAACAGCCATTATTACCTTCTTCATTGATGGTGATCCCTTGCAAAAGAGGACATCAGGAGCAGTTGGAAGAAAGTGGAATGGTTCCCCGTTACTGGTCACAGGTGCTGGACCATCTTGTTGCTATAAGAGAGGTGAGCAAGGGTTAGGCAAGTAAAAGGATAGTGGACTCAGAAGGGATAAAGTGCACAGATTTAGTACCTCTTCCTCGGGGATTACATATTCAGGATCAATTTGCTGCAGCAGAGGGCCTAAAGCTCTTCTGAAAATGTGAGTTTTCCACATTTCCCACCAAGTGGTAAAGCCGATTGAAGAGGAAGTGAAGGATAGATTGGCTGGTATTGGAATGTGGAGGTTGTCAAACATACTGTAGCATCTTGAGCTGGTGAGACCATCAGGCAGATCGGCTCTACTCTCCACCAAGTGGTTAATATGGAAGTGGGGAGGGACTTGTCCTAAGCCAAATTGCCGAGCTGCTATGACTGGTTGATAGATTTCATAGCCTGGTTTGATAATTCTATTGGAAGTACTCATGCCAACAGGGAGGAAACTAGGTTGAATCTTCAGGGAATATAGATGCCGAGTGTTGTCGTCATCGGCAAAACTATCTAGTCTAAAGGCAGTTGGGTTCTCAAAGGATTCAGATTCAGTGAATGGGAAATAAAGGGGATTCTCTAGACCTTTGTAGAAGATTCTGAACCATTTTGCTGCATCTGTTGGGTTCAATTTACTACCAGGAAGACTAAATAAAGCTTGGCCATAACTAGTACATCTAATTGGTTTGCCACTCTCATCAGGAAAAGAATTCTTAGTCAGGCCTTGGAAGTTTGGGATCTGGTGTTGAAAGTACAATTGTGCCCACAACTGAATGAACCACCAAGGGCCTCCAGTTCTCAGTTTCTTTTGGTTAAGCAAGTTAGATATCATCAAATGGAGATATCTGTAGGTTTCTCCAAGGAAAAGTTTACCTAGGCCGGTGCGATTGCCATGGGCCAGGTGATAGGCCAAAGGGAGATAATTCTTAGTTGGAGCTAAAGAAGGGCCATAGAAGATGAAATGTTCTAACCAAAGATTTAAAAAGGCTGTGTGTTCCTTTTCACTCACTGGACCTCTTGTTTTCATGTGCTGGTTCATGTAAGTGCCCCAATTTGTGCAATTTGCCTTGGATGAAAGTTTAAAGGGGACTTCTGCCATTTTGTGGGCAGCTGGATTAGGAGATCCAATGTCTAGGCCAGTGATCATGGTGACATCTAGCAGAGTAGGGGCCATGGGACTATGGCCAAAGAAGAAGCAGTTCAGGGCATCAGACCAAAAATAGCCGATGGTTTTCAGAAGATTTTCATCTTTGTCAAGGGGAGATAATGTTAAGCTAAGTGCATCGGCTATGTTCAATTCCTGCCACAAGAGCATATAAACTTTTGCTACTCTACTGTACCATATAATCCAGCTCTCAGGAGGGTTAGGCCAGGCTCTTAAGCAGTCGGCCCAGAGGTTCAAATCAATGTTTTGACTCACGAAAGGAATCCTATTTGCTTCACAAGAGATTAAATATGTGGGATTTTCGTGAGCTCGTGGGCCAAGACAGAAAGATTTTGGATTGGAAGGATGCGGCAGAAGGATGTCTGACACCCGAAGTTCAGAGATTCAGAAATTTACATATGGTGTCATGTTTCAGAGTTTAATTTGTTTAAAGGCTTAATAAGCTGAAGAAAGTTAAGAGGATTGGGCTGGATGTTACCTTCAGGCCGCAGATTGCCGCATCATTGATTGCAGAATTTGTTGTCTGAGCTGCAGAGTCTGCCATGGTTCAGATCTGTTGAATTAGGGTTTGGTTGCTGTGGGCTCCGATTCGAATTCCGAGTGCTTGGAGAAGTTCTTGCTCGAATTTGTAGAGCTGGGTTTTCGAATTACGCTCGGATTTGAGAGTTTGTTTTGAGTTCGGTTCAAGGTGGAAGTGATACTCTACTCTTGTGCGGGTTGCATCTAGTTTGAATTTCGTCGGCTCTTGGATATTTATGGAAGCCTGATGCGTTGCCATCGGCTTTTGGGAAAACAAATCAAATACACAGTAATTGAAGGGAGTTAACTTCATTAAAAGGAAATGTTTTTATAGAGGAAAACCGATTTGACAAAGGAATAATCCTTCGGCTTTGCAATCCTACTCCTATAGCACTACTTCTACTGCTCGTAGGTACCTAGTACCTACGGCGTTTGGGGCTCCGGGCCGGCGCATCTCCGCCGTCGTCACTGTCGTCATCGACGTCATCGCTACTGAAGGCGCTGCTGCCACCCTCAGACCCAAAGTCGCTGCTCCGACCACCACCGCCGCTGCTCTCTTCCTCGCTATCCTCCTCGGAGGACCCGAGGAACCGAAAAGGCTTTCCGCCCATCGGTTCGTCGCTGGAGGAGGAGCCAATTTCCTCTTCCGAGGAAGAATCGGTTCCCTCCGAGGAGTCTTCTTCGTCCTCCTCGGAGACGACCCCGAAGTCAAACTCCTCTGCATCCCAGTGCAGAGGAGCCAGCACTTCATACGCTACTGTCGGGTCCCACTCCGGCGTCGGCTCCCGACTCTCTGGGATAGAGTCGATGGAAGAAGCGGAGAGGGAAGAAGAAGAAGGAGAAGAAGAAAAGGAAGAATCTACGAAGGAGTTGGAGCCGGAGGAGGAAGAGATTGCCATGGCTGCTGGTTACTGAAGGTGGGGTTTTCTGTGCTACTTGGCTTTGGAGGAAGAAGAGTTTGCCGTGAAGAAGAGCCGATTCGGGGTGAGATTAAATAGTAAAAGGATGGAAGATGGATCGGCAGTTTCACATTCTACGAGGAGCCAGTTGAAGAGACATCGCGTCTTCCTTGGTGGTTGCAGCAGTTTTTAATGAAAATTAACGGGAAGATGAAGCGACGGAGTGGTTTTGGAATTATCATTGCCAAAACCAGAGGGGCATGTGTTATCGCCATAAATTAACAGGGTTAATTAATGGGCCGAAAGCAAGTTGGGCTTAAAGCAGAAGGTTAAGAAGGCTTGTAAATCGGCTCCTGCGTGAGCATTTGGGCCACATGGGCCGTGTATCTTTAGATTTAGTTCAAGATTAGAGATAGAGTCCGATCGGGACAAGATAGAATTAGATTGTTTCCCAAGTCTCCGGACTATAAATATGTACCCTATGTTCTTCATGAAAGAGAGAACGTCATCACGTCTCGCAAACAACAACTCTCGGCGCACCGCCACCCCTAATCTTAGGGTTTCATCCAAGTAAGCGTCATACTGCCCTGATCGCTTCTTACGATCAGGGCAGCGTTGTTCTTGCCTTTACCTTGGTATTACTCGTACTGAAGCGTTTTTTATGGCGAGTAATGCTAGTTACCCTGGTGTTCGTAGCATGGCTTTTAGTAGATCTATTGTGCTTTGTTGCTTATCATCTACGAATATCATGTTGTTTTCCGTGCAGTCATGTTTCAATCTTATGCTAGTTCTTGTTGTGAAGAATTAGTTGCACGGAGACAACACCCTGCTTCTTTTCCGTCTAGTAGATCCAATCTGTTACGGTTTGCTCTTGTTCATAAGAGTCGGCGTGATATCTGCTAGGTTAGGCCTTGCAAATGGATTGGATGTTCCGGTGATGTATTAGATGCTTTGCCTTAGTCTTAACAGGGAATTGATCCGGGAATCGGCTCTTGCTAGTTCTTAGGCCTCTGTTTCTGGTTAAGGTTTAGTTATTTATTACGTTCATTAGGCCCACTCACGTGTAGGATGTTCCGATCTAGCAGTGAAGCTTTTACCATCGTGGATTAGATTAGTTAGATTTAATTGAAGCAGCTTTATATTTATTTGCTTTATTTATCAATATCCGGATAGATGCAGATCCAATCTGACACTGGGACTCAATCGACTCTTTAAAGCCGATGCAAGAGTCATCCCGGGGAGCCGACCACGGCTCGGACTTACGTTTCCACGTGTTTGTGTATGCAGGCAAATCGTTGCAAGAACGTTTGCACCTTCCTAATCGGGTATAGGTCAGGTGGCACACCCGACATTCTCCGGAAACTCCTGGCGCGTGACGGAATTGCGGGCCGTCGATGAGGGAGCAGTGCCTGCCAGCGCTCCGGTGACCTCCCGGCTCTTCGTGTTGCCTGTCGCTGCTCGCCGGTGGGTTTCGACCGACAACACCACCACCTCTAGCTAAACCCATGCTCATCACTATCTTACCATGGTTAGACAAGTGTCCTATATGTATGCATATTTTTATATGACATGGCAACTTACATGACGTTTGCCGCATCTAATTCATTAAGCTCATTCCTTAGCCTAACAAAACTACTCTCGTCTAATGGTTTTGTGAAAATATCCGCCAATTGCTCCTCGGATCTCACATCTTGAAGAGATATGTCTCCTTTAGCTTCGTGATCACTCAAGAAGTGATGGCGAATATCAATGTGCTTTGTGCGAGAGTGTTGAACCGGATTTTTTACAATTTTTACGGCACTTTCATTGTCACAAAGGAGTGGTATCCTATCTAGTTTCACACCAAAGTCCAAAAGGGTTTGCTTCATATATAGGATTTGGGCACAACATGCACCGGCCGCTATATATTCCACTTCCGCGGTGGACAAAGCCACGGAATTTTGCTTCTTACTCGACCAAGAAACTAGAGAATGCCCAAGCAAGTGGCAACCCCCGGAGGTACTCTTGCGATCCACACGGCTTCTGGCAAAATCCGAATCTGAGTATCCCAAGAGATCTAAGCTAGCGCCTTTGGGGTACCACAAGCCTATGCTTGGGGTGTGTTTGAGATACCGAAGGATCCTATTCACAGCCGAGAGGTGTGATTCCTTTGGGTTTGCTTGAAAGCGGGCACACAAGCACACACTAAACATTATATCGGGCCTAGATGCGGTAAGGTAAAGCAAAGACCCTATCATAGAACGATAGAGGGATTGATCAACCGGTTTACCGTCCACATCCAAGTCGAGATGCCCATTGGTTGCCATGGGTGTCTTGATCGGCTTGCATTCATCCATCTTAAACTTCTTCAAGATATCTTTAGTGTACTTTTCTTGATGAATGAATGTTCCTTCCTTCAATTGTTTGATTTGAAAACCAAGGAAGAAGGTCAATTCGCCGATCATGGACATCTCGAATTCCCTAGACATCATGGTAGCAAACTCATGGCTTAGTAAGTTATTAGTTGAGCCAAAGATAATATCGTCAACATAGATTTGACAAATGAAAAGATCTCTGTTGACGTCTTTTGTGAACAATGTGGTGTCCACCCTCCCGATCTTGAAGCCTTGCATGATTAGGAAGTCACGAAGCCTCTCATACCAAGCCCTTGGAGCTTGTTTGAGCCCATAGAGTGCCTTGTGCAACCTATAAACATGGTTAGGATTCCTCGGATCTTCAAATCCGGGAGGTTGCTCAACATAAACAAGTTCGTTAATAACGACATTTAAGAATGCACTTTTCACATCCATTTGATATAACTTGATATTATGATGTGAAGAGTAAGCAAGAAGGATACGGATAGCTTCAAGTCTTGCGACCGGAGCAAAAGTTTCACCAAAATCCAAACCTTCGACTTGAGAGAACCCTTTTGCCACAAGTCTTGCTTTATTGCGTATTACCACCCCATGTTCATCTTGCTTGTTTCGGAAGACCCACTTAGTGCCGATGATGTTCTCATTTTTTGGAGGAGCTTCAAGGACCCAAACTTCATTGCGGGTGAAGTTGTTCAATTCTTCTTGCATGGCCATCACCCAATCCAAGTTCTCAAGCGCTTCCTCTATGCTAGTGGGTTCAATACAAGAAACAAACGAGTAATGTTCGCAAAATAAAGCATGCTTAGAGCGAGTTCTTACTCCCTTGGAAGGACTACCAATGATTTGATCAATTGGATGATCCTTGGAGATGCGACCATGCTTCACTAGCGGTTCATGTGTGGATGTTTGTTGAGGTGGATCATGAGTGACTTGTGCTTGTGGTGGAACATTTTGCTCTTCTTGTTCTTGGACTTGGGGTGTTGGCATTGGCACATTTTCCTGAGATTGTGGATCATGTTTTTCTTGATCTTCATCCACTTGGGGTGCCATTGGAGGTGCTTGGTGTAAACGAGGAAGGTCCCCCCCTTTATCATTGCCTTCATGCACCTCTTCCGGCTTGATATCCCCAATGGACATCTTCTTCAAAGCTTCATCAATCTCCTCATCACCTACATTGTCATAGCCAACAACCTCCTCTTGGGAGCTATTAGATTCATCAAACTCCACATCACATGTTTCTTCAACTAACCCGGAGGTTTGATTGAATACTCTATATGCTTTGGAGTTTGATGCATAACCAAGAAAGAATCCTTCATCACATCTACTCTCAAACTTGCCGAGCCTTTTCTTCCTATAGATGAAGCATTTGCAACCAAAGACTCGAAAGTAGGATATATTTGGTTTCTTCCCGGTGATGAGCTCAAATGGAGTTTTCTTGAGGAGTCGATGGGGATAAAATCGGTTGGATGCATGGCAAACCGTATTAATTGCTTCCGCCCAAAACTTCTCGGACGTGCCATAATCATCCAACACTGCTCTTGCTAGAGTGATTAGTGTTTTTTTCTTTCTTTCCACCAGTCCATTTTGTTGAGGCGTGTAGGTGGCGGAGAACTCATGCTTGATACCCTCTTCATCGCACCATTCTTCAATCTTCATATTTTTGAACTCGGTGCCGTTGTCACTCCGGATCTTCACAATTGGGGAGTTGTACTCCCTTTGAGCTCTTCTTGCAAATGTCTTGAAGACTTCCGGAGTTTCACCCTTATCGCATAGAAACATGACCCAAGTATAACATGAAAAATCATCGACGATTACTAGGTAATAGAGGTTACCACCAATGCTCTTGTATGTAGTTGGACCAAAGAGATCCATGTGTAGTAGCTCGAGCGGCTTGGAGGTAGACAACATCGTCTTGATAGGATGATGTGTTGCAACTTGCTTCCCGGCTTGACATGCTTTACATAGTTTGTTCTTGTCAAATGTGACATCCTTCAAGCCGGTGATCATCCCTCTCTTGTGGGCTTTCTTGAGGTTGCTCATGCCAATATGAGCAATTCTTCTATGCCAAAGCCACCCAAGAGACGACTTGGTGAAGAGGCATGTCATGGAGCTTGTTTGCTTTGAAGAGAAATCCACCAAGTAAATGTTACAATGCCTAAACCCCGTGAATACCAATGGCTTGTCTTCTTCAAGAGTTACTACAACACCATTCTTGTCAAAGGTACACGTTAGTCTAAGATCACATAATTGAGCAATTGAAATAAGATTAAAACTAAGTGCTTCTACAAATAAGACATTAGAAATAGATAAATCTTTTGAAATTACTATTCTACCCAAACCTAAAACTTTTCCCCTTGAGTTATCACCATAGGTGACATATTCATGATCGCCGGGGTCTTCAAGAGAGGTGAATATGCTAGCATTGCCGGTCATGTGTTGAGAGCAACTGCTATCAAGTACCCAATGTTTTCCACCGGCTTTGTAGTTCACCTACACACATGAGAATTCACTTTTGAGTTTTTGGAACCCAAACAAGCTTTGGGCCTTGCACATGTGTGACAAGAGCTTTTGGAACCCAAAGTTGCTTGAGAAGTTTCTTCTTTGACTCCTTAGTGATTTTAACAATGAATTTAGCCTTCACCTTGCCCTTCACTTTACTCAAAAGAAAATGGTTATTTTGAAGCATTGATGAGTAATTCTTTGGTAAAGTATGAAGATGGTGTGATGGTAAGGTGCACTCCCTAGTGTGGTGCCCGGTGACTTGGCAATGTTGGCAATATGAACCAACTTCCTTGATGAAGCTAGTCTTATCTCTAGAGAAGGAGTAGTGCCTTGATTTGACTCCGAAAATGAACCAAGACATCTCTTGCCATAGTCACGAGCATTGTTGAAGGGAATTTCCTTGTGGATGTATTCTCCTCTTGAGAGCTTCTCCACACTACTCTTGAGGCTTGCCACTTGATCCATCAATTCCTTTTCCCTAGAAGGAGCAAGCTCGGGCACAATATTAGTAGCACTTGCATCAATGAGTTGGTCATCACATGAAGTAGAAGCATTGACCTTTTCAATAGTTTCATTGACAAAGTTCTCAAGACTTGAGTCAATTGCTTCATAGGCAAATTCAAGTTCTTGATATTTGTGAGCCAACTCCCTATGCTCTTGTTTAAGCTTTTTGTGGCTCTCTTCAACTTGCTTAGCAAGTACAAGTGACTCATTGTACTTTTTTAGCAAGTCATTGTACTTGCCAAGCAAATCGGAGTGGGCAAGCTCTAACTTGGTATGAGTGCTCTCAAGAATCTTGACTTTGCCCTTTTCCCTCTTGATAACGGATATATACTCATTAATGAGGTTAGTAAACTCATAAGAGTTAAGCTCATCATTACTATCACTATCACTATCCTCCTCACATACCTTTGTGTTACCTTTTGCCATGAGGCACATGGGAGGTGGAGGTAGCGGTGGTTCTTTATTGGTGAGAGCAATGGTGACAATGTCTTCTTCATCACTTGAATCTTCACTTGATGAGACATCGGTCACCCATTCTTGTTTTTCCACCAAGAAGCTTCTCTTGGTGTGGCCTTTCTTCTTTGGGAAGAGTTTGGTTTTCTTGTCATGGCTCTTCTTCTTCCCAAGTTTCTTGTTCTTGTTCATCTTTTCATCTTCATCATCATCGCTTGAGTCATGGCGATGTTTGCTCTTGTTGTCCTTCTTTCTCTTGTCCGGCTTGGGGTAATCGGGAGAAATATGGCATTTTTCTCCACAATTGTAGCATGTTTTGTGCTTGACATCTTCCCTTGGACGGAACATTCTTCTTTTAGGGTAAACATTGTAACCCTTCTTGTTTATCTTGTCGCTCAAGCGTGTGAACTTTCTCATCATGAGAGCAAGTTCTCCATCTTCTTCATCATCGGATGAGCTTTCATGATGATCTTCTTCTTCATTGCTTGAGCTTGATTCTTGCTTGATCATCTTGAGCTTGCCGTGCTTGTTGGCCTTTGTTTTGAGAGCGATTGTTTTGCTTGTAGTTGGCTCTTCGGACATACCAAGGATCCCCATTTCATGAGCGCGAATTTCGCCCACAAGCTCTCTCACTTCCATCATATCAAGATTCTCATTTTGAAGCATAGCATTGATGATGTTGTACTTGAGCTTCGGAAGGAGCATGAGAATCTTGCAGTTGATGGAGTCACTGTCAATTTTAGATACTTCAAGAGCATTAATATCCTTGACAATGACATTTAAGCGAGAATACATATCATTACAATTTTCATGAGCTAGCATCTTAAAGGAATCATACTTAGCTCTAAACAAGTGATATTTTGCTCACGAACTTTTGTGGAGCCTTCATGAATTTCAATTAGCTCTTTCCAAATATCACTTGCCAAGTCCATGCCATTTACTCTAGCAAAGACTTCCTCACTAATGGCTTCAAAAATTGCATTTCTAGCCTTGGCATTCCACTTTAATTGTTCCGAGGTGGGAGTTCCGGTGAACCCGGTCTTTGTTGCAAACCACACTTCGGGGGCAATCACATCAAGGTATGCGGCCATGCGAACTTTCCAATAAGCAAAGTTCTTGCCCTCGAAGTGAGGCGGCGAACCACCCATCTTGGTCATAGCTCTAGGCGGTGAAGCCTAATGATCCAAATGAGCAACGAGGCTCTGATACCAATTGTAAGGATCGATGAACCAAGAGCGGGGGTGAATTGGGCCTTTTTTAAATTTCTAAAACAAATTAAAGCAACCTTAACCCATGCAATGCTAGTAAGGCTCAATTCACCAACCGGCTAACTAAGCAAACTACACAAGCTATCAAAGAAATAATAAGGTATGGAACTAAGCAAGGTAGAGCTAAGTTATGATCTCTAAGCTCAAGCACATGAATAATTGCATGAAAGTAAGTGCTTGAAAGTAAAGAGAGGGCAAGATACAACCGGATTTTTTCCCGTGGTGTCGATGTGTTGGCACACACCCCTAATCCACATTGTGACACTCACTAAGAGTCTTGTCACCTCCCATGTCACCGAGACGTGGGCGCTCACTAAGAGTCTCCATTCACCATCCCGGCGTGGTGGAGCTCAAGCCACGTACAAACTTCTTCGGGCTCCCACAATCCTTGGCAAGCTCCGGAAGAAACACCTTCAATCACCAAGATCGCCTAGGTGCTGCCAATCACCAAGAGTAACAAGCTAGGGCCTTCACTTGAGCAAGAACCGATCACCAAGAACGGATGCACACAAGCATCTCTCTACTCAAGTCCTTAGTCTTGCTTCTTGAATGATTGAATGAATAAATGTGTGGAAGATGAAGCTCAAGGTGACTCTCAACAATAGTATGAGTGTATGAATGTTGCCTGGTGTCAAGAGAGGGTAAAATGACCAATTCGAGGGGTATATATAGGCAGCTCACACGAATAGAGCCGTTGGAGAAAAGCTGCCAGAAAAGTACTTAACGCCGGTTAATCCGACGAACCTCCAATAGCCAGCATCGGTTTAACCGATTAATGTAAACTGCCCATTTGGAAAACAAGCTGTTACAACTTGGGCAGATTAACCGACGTATCATCGGTTTAACCGGTGACTGTAGTTGTCCACTGATCAATTGAAAAACCAACTCTCTGGACAACTGCACCGACGTTAACTCAAATCCATCGTCGGTTTAACTGGTGAGTATAACTTCTGAAATCCCTGGAAAAACCAACTCTCTGGACAATTGCACCGACGTTAATTTCAAACATCGTCGGTTTAACCGGTGTATATAACTTTGAAACACCCTGGAAAACTAACGTTCTGGACAACTGCACCGACGTTAATTTCATATATCGTCGGTTTAACCGGTGTAGGTACTTGTCCAGACTCTGCTAACTGCGTTTAACCGACGTATAGAAAAATTGAGTCGTCGGTTAAACCGTTGTATAGACTTTTTCTGATTTTGCCTTTTCTGATTTGAGTCTTGAATGAAATCCAAATATTCTTGAGATATAAGTTGAAAACCACTTATTTGAACTTCTTTAGAACCTGAGTGACCATAGTATGCATCAATTTTTGATTGACCATGTCCATGCTCAAGTTACTTAGCCTTAACCCCTCTTAATAGTGCGACCTCTACAAAACTATAAAACCTATACTAACCTAAGTGTCCTTCTCAACCTTATGACACTTAGGACTAGAAAGATCCTTAGTCTTGATATATATTTGAGTTGAATATCGAGATCGCCTTTTTGAATAATGAAATTTGAGGGGCCTCTTTAACATATACCATATGAGCAATAATGTTTCATTAAGCTGCACAAACTCATTAGTCACAATAATGGTTGTCATTAATCACCGAAACATACCTAGAGGGCCTAGATGCTTACAGCCGGGGAGGGTGGCGTGTGGCCGGCGGCCTCGGCTCGGCCGGCGCAGAGCAGGGGAGTGAGAGAGGAAAGAGAGAGAGTAGAGAGAGAAAGAGATTTGACTGATTCAAATTTGAATTTTTCTCAAAATTTTCAATTAACACTCGAAAAGTTTTGAATATGAAAGTTGTTCCAAATTTCTAACCCTACCACTTTTGTTTCTGGCTTAATTTCATTTGGGGCTCAATTCAAAACTTAAATTTGAAATCCCGACGAATGTACGTTATTAGTCGATTCGAGTTTGAATTCAAATTTTCTTCAACTTTTGTATGGAAACTTGAAAATATTTGAACATGAAGTTGTTTTCTATTCAAAACCCTACAACTTTGGTTTTGGACAAAAATCCATTTAAGCAACATTTTAAAATTTATTTTGAAAACCTGTTGGTTACAATTTGAAAGATAAATTAAATATTTAGAAACTGTAATTTGAAGAAGTCGTCATTTCATGTGTAAAATTTCATTTTCTCACTTTGACCTCAACTTAGACTTTGGTTTTAGCTAATTAAATATCTGGGCTGTCACATCTTGATCAGAGATAAGTGAGGGAGGGACAGAAGCTTATCCGTTTCTCATATCTATCTTCCCTAACTATTTATAACTAGGGGGCCGACACCGACACGTTGGTTGTTGCCCACTGATCACAGGCAAACAGTTAGAAAATAAATGATTTAGATCTCAACCATTTATTTAGGTTTTAACCACTGAGATCAATTCCAACACACTACAAAATAGTGCGCTTTTCTCTATCTTCGGATGGGATGCGGGCTGCATTCCTGCGGTGGGATAATGGCTGTATTCGATGCTGTTGCAGTGTCCATATGGAGGCGTAAGCCTCGGGGACTGTCACCCACCCTCAAGAGAGTTTAGCAAATCATATGAAACAACTACGCTAATGCGTGTGCCGTTAAACACAGACGTAGTTGTTACAAGTTACAACACGAGTGGACCTGTACTGCTCTCGGGCGTGCCTTTTGCTGGCGGGTTACCACGGCTGATTCAAATAGGCCCTAAACTTCTCGTGCACACATTTGATGATTCGAGCCCATTAGTAACTTGGCACTTGGTTTTGTTTTTCCCACCGTTATTGTGAAATACAAATATATTATTCTTTGGTTGGCATTTGGATTTCCTCCAAGTGATTTGGTATGCATTTGCAGAGAATCTTGGTTGAATTTGTCCTGCTATGGCCTAATGGTAGATGCAATTTCCCATTATGTAAATCCCTTTGCTGATTTCTTAGATATGGGGTAACCTATTTCAGATTTATTGCCTTTCGTCTTAATTTATTCTACTAAGTCCCCCTCAACCACCCACCCACACACGCTCACACTCACATCTTTCAATCTTGTGTTTCTCTTCTTTCCTTAGGCTGTAGTTTTGATAAGTAAATGGCTGGGGGGGCAATTCCATGGGTGAGATTAGATAGTTTTACAAATTTAAGTTTGTAAAACTATACTAACCTCCATTTCCAAATACTTGGCAAAGGCAATTCATCTTTTAAGCATGAAATGACCAAAATACCCTAGTAAAGGTACATTTTAGTATTTCTAGAACATTCCTATAATACTTGTGTGAGTGTAAAATAGGAAATCATATTTCGGGAAAACATGAAGTGCCAAATATTTTGAAGCGAATAAAGTGATCAAAAGTGACAAGTATTTGGAAACGAAGGTTGGTATTAACTTTGTACATATAAAAGATTTGATAGTTTTATTTACAAATTTAATGATATGTGCAGTGAAATAGATGTTTACCATCCTGAATCACACTATTTCTTTAAAATTATACATGTTGTTATAGTTGTTCTGTGATTTGGTGTCATTTGGGGGTGAAACATCCCCAGGATTTACAACAGAGTAGACATAATTATTGAAAAAATACCACACCTATGATCTGCTTTAATGAAATTCACGTTGAGGGAAGAATTTATCTCTGCACAAATTCTGAACATCATACCGAAGGCCAATGACATTCAACATGCACAAATGACAAAGTGTTGTCGACAACAAATGTCCAGTTTGTACAGATTCAATAAACACGAAAAGAATACAGATGTAAAAAGAATATCGTAGTAGCAAACTAAGCTAGCAGTACACGGGCATCGGTCTCCTCCATCTCCACGCAAGAGGAGAACGGGAGGGGGATGAAGTTTGGTGGAGGGGGAACTCGAATCCGCCAGCTCTGCTCTGCCGCCGGGGCAGCAGCACGGCCGGACGAGATCGACACGGCTCTAGTGGAGCGCGTACGTGGCGACGAGCGCGGCGACCATGAGCACGTAGGCGACGCCCCGGTCGACGGCCTGCCGGTCGAGCCCCCGCCGCCCACGCGCGGGCCCCGCCGCCGCGGCCACCGTCTCCTCCGCGGCCGACGAAGACTTGCCAGCCGCCGCTGCCATGTCGCTAATACCGATTGCAGCCAAGGATCTCACGTGGACCTTGATTTCGATCGGGCGGCGCTAATTGGAACGAATACCTCGACCTGTTTGCAAGCAGCTGCCGAGACGGAGGAGCGAGAGCTGGGGATCGATGATTTTTGGGTGCGTGAGGCGACCTGGCCGCGGTGGCGCGCGCGTGTATATATGCACGGGAGGGGCCCTGGTGCGGCGAGGGGAGGAGGAAGACTCGCTCGTGCGACACGCCGGCCGGTGGGTCCGTCGGTAGCCGCCTGGTTTGATTGGTCGGGCGGAGAGGACGAGTGCGGGTTTGGCTCTTGTTTGCCGCGGTTGCGACTTGGAAGTCCAAGTCCGCCTGGTGGAAGGTGGACGGAAGGTCCACGGGGACGACGGGAACCCTTCTAGAAGCGAGGGCGCCTCACGACCTGCACGTGGTTGTTACTGTACTGCCTGCGGGCGGGGAAAGCGGCCGTGCGGTGCGGGTGCGGGTGCGGGCGCCGGCTTTGACCGGGCTGCCGGGCCGACGACAGAAACGCAGCACAAGGGCCCATTAGGCAGGCAGGCCCAGCGGAAACTAAGGCACCCGTCGAATTTTTTTATTTTATTTTTTTCGATTTATCAAAAATATATACCAATTTTTTTTGTAAATTTGTCACCCTGCCGCCGGTTCATCCGGCGGAAGCGAGTTATAGCCAGATGGACCGGCGGTAGGGGCTGTAGGCCACGGTCTGACAACATTTCGCCGGTTCAATTGGCGGTAGGAGGCCAGGCCGATGGGCCGTGGTGGGCCGGGAACCTACCGCCAGTTGAAATGGCGGTAGTTGCCACTTGCCGCCGGCTCATCCGGCGGTATGTAACTACCGCCGAACCAACCGGCGGTAAACACCCCCTCTTAATGCACTGGCCGGCTCCTCCAGCGCCGCCGCCCGCTCGCTCCCCCGCGCCGCCGCCCGCGTCGTGCCTGGTCAGGGCCGCCCCCCGGCCGCTGCGCGGCGGCGTGCGCCCGGCCCCCGCGCGCCGGGGTTTGGCCGGCCGGCGCTCCCCCAACCGCCGCACCGCGGCGGCGCTCGCCACCTTGGGTCGCACGCCGGGCCGTGCGAGCCTAATCGTCTCAGGTAAATTTTAAAATATAGTTTCATTAATAATAGTTGGTAGATTAGCACTAGGAATATTAGTGATTTGGATATAGTTTTAGGTGTAGAAATAGTTTTAATAAATATTAGTGATTTGGATATAATTATTTTTGATATAAAATCGTAGAACATGAAATTGAAAATATTAGTTTACATACGAATATTATTTTACATATAAATATTAATGAGTTCAAATAGATATATTAGTCTCATAGAAATATTATTAATTGATATTATATTACATAGAAAACCTACGAATATATGTTAGTAATAAAAATTCTAGAGAAACAATTAAGATAGATGTAAAAATAGCAGAAACGTTTATTAGCGTTGATTAAATTCTAAGGACGAGTAATTATTGTCATAAATATTGGCAGGCATGTCAGATGATTTGTATTTTCAAGTGTTCTATGGGTCAGGAGAAGTTAGATACGGTCCTGAAGGGGTAGATTTATCAGAGTTTAGCTTGATCACAAAAAAAGTACCCCGAGCTAGAGAGAGGACTTGGATTTCAATATCCAATTGGCTATTTAAAGCTTTCGGCCTTAATCGAGATGAACATGAGATCTCTGTCATGGCAGTGGTCAGTCGAAGGGAACCAGTATTTTGGGAGCTATTGCCGCTTGAAGGGACGCAAAACTGGAGGAACTATGTCAATATAAGTAGTAGCCGAGGCTTACCACTTGTGTTGTTTGTTCAAGCGTTCGAGAAGATTAGTTTTAGTACTGAAGCGGGTGGGGATCATGAAGGGCAGGGAGATATAGTATTGGAAGATACCGAGACGATGCATGAACCTCATGAAGAAGATGGTGAACTCGAGATTGTAGAAGATGATAGACATGCTGCACACGAACCTCGTCAAGCAACTGGTGATGAAGGGGAAAACATTCCAGAGATAGTTGAAGAGTTTCAGAGGGAGGGTGAACAACAGCACAATGCAATGAATGATGACTCCTCGGATGATGATGATGATGATGATGATGATGATGATGATGATGATGATGATGATTACCATGTCCCACACAACTGGTTCGGGTATGATTTTTCAAAATTAAGTGTAAATGAAGGTGAATCGGTCCCTTGGGAGTACAGGCAAAATGAGGTATGCATCGGTTCGGTGTATGCCAACAGTGATAATATGAAGGAAGCTATCAAACGTTGGTCGACTCTCTTTTTGCAAAGATAGTAAAAAGTTGTCAAGAGCAGTCCGAGAATATATGACGTGCGTTGTGTGAGAAGCGAATGCCCTTTCAGGGTGTACGCTTCTATAGGCAAGTGGCAAGATTTCTGGGAGGTCAGAAAAGTTGTGGAGCACACATGCCTGCTTGAGCAATTAGAACCACAGCACCACAACCTCAGTGCAGGTTTCATAGCTAACTACATGTACCCTTTGATCGTGGACAATCCTAGTTATGAACATAAGTCAATTATTTGTGCTGTTGAGGAGGAGTTTAAATATAAAATTAGCTACAACAAAGCTTACAGAGCGAAGCAGAAAGTGCTGAAGATGAGGTAGGGGACGTATGAAGCTTCGTATCACAATATGCCGACACTGCTGCACACCATATGCCTTAGAAATTCTGGTAGCTACTACGACTTGAAAACGTGTCCATGTGCCCAGAAGTCTGGAAAGCAGGTACTCCAACGGTCGTTCTTGGCCTTGGGCGCTTGCATTGAGGCGTTTCCGCACTGCCGGCCAGTCATTTGCATAGATGAGACATTTTTGACAGGAAGGTATAAAGGCACAATCCTCACAGCTGTTGCAGCTGATGGGAACAGTCAATTGTTGCCTTTGGCAATTGCCTTCGTGGAGAAAGAATCAGGAGATACTTGGTATTGGTTTTTGCAGAGGGTGAAGCAGATGATTGTCAAAGATGTAGAGAACATGTGTTTGATTCATGATCGGCACAAGGGTATATTACAAGCAATCGATGACATACAGAATGGTTCTACTGAGCGTCGTAGGACTGCACTTTGGCCGGACCTAAAGAGTAGGTGGTTCATGAGGTATATGGGGGCAAACTTTCATAGCCAATTTAAGAACAATACCCTTCTGAAGCTGTTCAAGCGGTTATGCAGCCAGAATCAGGAAAGGAAATTCAACTTACAATGGAAAAAGTTGGATGAGCTGACAAAAAAACAAACGGCGGAGCTAGCGAAGAGACCTGTCAATACAGAGGAGGGCGACCAGGTCTCACTTGAAGACATGGGCTTGGACGGTCCGAATGTCAGGCGCAAAAGGAGAAGGGCAATTAAGACATTCTCGGAGTGGATTGAGCATGAACCAAAAGAGAAATGGGCTTTACTATTTGATAAAGGAGGTGCTAGGTACGGTATAATGACTACGAACCTAGCTGAGGTATACAATTGGGCGCTGCGTGGTGTAAGATCATTGCCACTTGTTGGGATCATCGAGTTCTTCTTGTATCGCACTTGTGAGTACTTTAGAGACCGTTACGCTGTGGCACATAAGGATATGGCCGATAATCGTAAAGTTTACGGATACAAGATTATAGAGTACATGGAGGCGGCTTTTAAAAAGGCCCATTTACACCGGGTGACTCCAGTTGGCTCTATGGAACGTCGGTACGAGGTGATGTGTAGGGACAAAGCCCGAATGGGGGGATGGCGTGAGAAGCATGTGCAGGAGTGTGTTCTCTGTACCGATGCTTGTATTTGCTCATGTCATAAGTCAAAGCTGCTGCACCTGCCGTGCACACATGTCATTGCTGCATGTTTTGAAACTGGTGGACTACAGCCTCGTATGTATGTCTCAAATTACTTCCTGAAGGAAAACATTTGGATGACTTGGAGGCACGAGATTTATGGCTTCCGCATCCTGGGAGACTTCATAACTGATCCTGGACATAATGCAACTTACATTTCGGACCCAGATCCAGAAATATTTCAAGGGGTGGGCTGATGCAAGAAGAAAAGGGGTGGACCCAGATCCAGTTATGGTGGCCGCACAGATGGAGCAGGCCCATCAGGAGCTGCTCCTAATCCGGAAGCACGGTCAATGAGTCGTCGTGGCCGTCATCCGAACAATGATGGTCTTGTGTGATGGACGATTGTCATGTGTGTCATTCGCTATAGATTTATGTTCTATGTTAAAATATATAATTGTATGAACTACTAGGTGTTGAATTAATTTCGTGTTGTACAAAAAATGTGTTGTAATTTGTGGCACCATGTCATGTTCAACTATTTTTCTGTAATGGACAATTGAAGTTATATGTTATTTAATTTCTTTTGCGTCATTTATTAGTGTATTATCTTCAACTTAATATTTTGTTACGATATTTTAATTGCTCATTATTTTAATGCACTAATTTATTACTATTGTCATGATGTTTTCTAATCAATCTTCTTTTGCAGGTATGGAGCACTAGGAAGGCGCCACCCCTGAGTTGCTCGATGCTCTCGTCAACAAGCGCCACCGGTCGTATATGTCTGCAGTGCGAGGGATAAACTTGGGGACTTTTTGGGCACGCGTGCCCATATCGACGATGTCGATACACCATCGCTGGGTTCCTAGGTGAGTGTTATATTTGTTACATTTCTTAATTGTTTCGGTAATCATTTCTTATAATCTGAAATTTAATTTTCGTGCTGCAGGCTACGCGCGTCAGGTCTTCTCCCGATTGCGCGACTTGTCGAGGGAGATTTGGCAGACAGTGCACGTCGACCAAGGGACAAGGCTGCACAGTTTCAGTTCGACATGTCCCTTCTCGCAGCACTTCTCGACCGTTGGCGTCCGGTCGGTGAGATGACCCCGACTCTTCAGGACGTGGCGATGCTTCTGGGTTTGCCGTGTGCTGGATGAGCTGTAGGTGCCGAGGACGTGCCACTCTCATGGCGTGAGGACCTTTTAGCTCGGTTAGCGGGGGTTCAGCGCAACGGCCGAGCGTTGCCTTACCGACCCTTCTCGTCGAGCCATGGACCGACAAAGAAGTGGCTCCTCTAGTTCAGTGTGAGTACCTTAATCTTGAACATTTCATACTTATGTTTGTACGTACTTGCATTGAACGACTACTACCATTTTGCAGGCGGACTACATGAGGGATGACGCTGACGACGCTACAAGGTGGCTGTTCGGCTGGATCATGTTCTGCAACTCCCAGGGTGACTCATGCCCCAAGCAGCTCATTCCAGTGGCGAGGGCGATAGCTGACGCTCCACTTGACGAGGTCCTCTAGTTCAGCTGGGCCTCTGCCGTGTTGGCTGTGACGTACAGGGGCCTTTGCACGGGCGTGACGAAGGTCTCAGTAGAGGAGCCAATCTTTGTTGGGTGCCCTCTACTGATACAGCTCTGGTCGTACGAGCGCTTCCCCGTGGGTCGACCAGAGATGGACTTCGAGCCGTACGCCTAGCTGTCCCTAGACCACGACGACGTCGACAGACCGACGATGGGTTCGCTATGGTGCCTCAGAAGGGTACGTTAAATCATTGTTGTCACTTATTATTACCTGACTTCGAAATGGTACAAATTAATATTTAATTTCCTACATTTTGCAGCCATCTTGGGTCGGGGTGTAGGTGAGGAAGTCGTACCCTGACTTCGTGGGACAGTTCGACAATCTTGTGGACAAGGATGTGAGGTGGACTCCATTCACTGCAGCCGATATTTACGCCCGGGCACCGAGCGGTCTTTCTTCCTTGTGCCTGCGAGACCAGGAATACTGGATGACGAGAAAGCCGATCTTTTATGATATCCATGTCGAGGAGTACCACGTCAACCAGGTCATGAGGCAGTTCGGTCTCTACCAGCAGACCCCAGTCCCGATTGTGCACTCAGTGGAGCCCCACATGCACAGGTATGTGATATATAGTTACATTAGTAATTAATTTTATTTTTACATGGATGCACTTTTTTGGATGTATTGTAGGTGGACACGTCAGGAGCAGCCACCAAGATCGTTGTGGGCCGACAAGGTCCGTCCTTACGTCGAGTCCTGGGCCGAGGCCCTTGACGACGTCGTTTTTTAGGATCGGCCACACAGCGACGAGGCGTTTGCAGACTACCTATGGTGGTACCTTCCGAGGACGCGCACCCGTGTCGTGCACATTCCACCAGAGCCTCCGATCGAGCCAACAGCGGTGTCCGAGACGTACCCCCTGGTGCGAGACCAGAACTTCGCTATAGCGGTACGTTTGTCAAATTGATTTTGCATTGCATTAAACTGAGCGCATATGATGTTAATACCTTGTCGGTTCAGTACGATGTCATACGAGCGAGTGAGTCGGAGACCTCGTCGAGCATGGGCAACTACCATGACATGACGCCCGCGCAGCACCAGAGCACGCTGAAGAGGATCGTCGACCTATGTGGGCGGTTTCGGCGAGCCGTGACTTGTCATACGGATGACACCTTACTTCCACCTCACGCTACAGGGCCGGTGCCTAGGCCCGGTCCCTCAGCACGACGGTCAGCACCCCCAGCACAGTCAGGTGCCCCGCCACGGCCACCGGTCACGATGGCGACCCCGTCGGCGTCTGCAGCTCCGCCCCCGTATGTGCCTCAACCAGCACTTTTGTACTCGGCAGGTAAATTATCCTCTAACCTTGTGTCAATCCGATAGTACGGCAACATGTAAAAGTTCATTAATTAAATTATACCTATTTTTCGTGCAGGGCCCGGCTCGTCGTCGTTTACTCCGATGGATCCGTCCGGCGCCGGATCTTCCTCCCGTCGACGTCCAATTCAAGATTTAGGTACGTTTAAGAGGACTTGTTAATATGCAATAACATCTATATACTTAATGGTACAATGATGGAGGCTGTCTTCTGAATCAGAGTACTGGCACCTCGGAGGGACAGACGATGATGAGGAGGCTGCGGACGTGGACGACCTCGAGCAGGCGGACTGGGTGAACACGTTCTTCTCTACTGCACCGATGCCAGAGGAGGCCGGCCATTCACAGCTAGGGGACGCCCCACCCGCGACGCAGGACTCCACTCAGGGGGAGCAGACACCTGTTCCTGACCAGACTCGTCGTTCCACTCGCGAGGCCATTCCACCAGAGCCACTCACGTACTCGCAGTACCACACTAGGGTGGACTAGGCTGCAGAGCGACATGGCAGGAGGAGAGGGGGCAAGCGCGGACGCATCTAGTGTATAGGTTGTTGCTTGTTAATTACTTTATTCCGTCAGACTATGTTATGTAGGTCTGTGCAGACTATGATGGAATGTGTCTGTTACGTGCCATTATGATGAGTAGGCCGGTGCAGTGCTTTCGGCGATGGGATGTGCCCGTGCAGTGACATTATGACGATTAGGCCGGTGCCGTGCAGTGTTCCGGGCAATGGGATGTGTCGGGATAGTGCAATAATCACGAGTGGGTCGATGCAGTGGCAGTACGACTATTAGGTCCGTGCGATAGTATGCTCGATGGGATACGACATTGCACTGACAGTACGATGACTAGGCTGCATGCAATACAACTATGACCAGTACCCGTTGATCCGAGGTCGCGGTGTCATGACCGCCTATATATATCCGCAGTGGCAGACACATTGCTACTCGCTTCGGTAGCAGCGTCTTGCTTAGGCAGTTATGTCTGGGGGTCGTCTAGTGGTAAGGGTTTCGGTGGTGGGAGAGGAAAGGGGTTACGGAAGGGACTGCCTATTGTGTGGGAGGGTCTTGTTGGTCCTGAGATTTATCCAGAACCAATGTTTGAGTTTCCGGTACAGAGCAAAAGTGAGTTCACTACCACAAAACCTCTGAGAGGATACGATAACCGCAAAGAGGAATGGCCAAAATGCATGCATGGTGAGGACTGTGTAGTGCAGATGATGACCGAGGGAGAGGATGGAGGCCGTCGTTTCTTCAAATGCCCGCGAGTATGGGTAACTTTAACTAATCTTCATTTGTAACATGTGTCGCATATCGTTCGTATTACTTACCCCAGGTTACATGTTTCAGTCTTCCGCAGATGAGGATGGTTGCGGGTTTGTTAGGTGGGTGGATCCAGCTCCTATTCATCCACATCAAGAATACATTGAGTACCTGCAGAATCGTATCTTCGATCTAGAAATGAATATTTGTGACAACGGCACGGAAGATGATGACAACAATGTTGCCGTGTCACAGGAGACATTCTGCAGTGATCCATACTACAATTGTCTGTGTCACAAGAAAGATGGGGATCTGCCACCGCCGCCGCCACCGCCGCCACCACCAACAACGGACGCTTACTATGGCAAAGGAGCCACACAATATACAAGGCGTCATTTATCATAGTAGTGCAGACGCAATTACCCGTTGCTATGTTATCGTTATCTTAATGAAATCCATCACTTTATGGCTCCTGCCTTATTTTATTATGCATTGGATTCGAGTATAAAGTAAACTGCTATGAGTTGACGTTGAAAGGACGCTAATTGAATGCCTTGCCTGTCCTGCGCAGTGAACGGTGCTCGCTTTTGCTGGCAGCAGTGAGTGGCCATTCCGACATTAAAGTTGTAAGGGCAGCAGTGTGGCGCAGTGAGGGCATCTCGTGACTCCGTCGCTGTTTCAAAGGACAATGCTGGCAGCCCTTCCTGTTGTCCTGTGCGAGGTCAGCAGGGTGCAGCAGGGACTGGCCATTTTCGTGTTTAAAGAGAGAGGGCAACAGTGTTGAGCTGTGAGTGGTCATGTCAGTCCTTAAAGTGCGAATTGCAGTAGTCTCATTTAATCGTGCATTGGATTTGACTATGCAGTGAACTGACATAACTTGACGTTGAAACGACGCTAATTGATTGCTTTGCCTGTCCTGGCGTGTGAGTGCAGTAGTGTGCCACAGTTAATGGCGATCGCTTTTACT
Organism: Panicum virgatum; assembly: GCF_016808335.1. Lineage (NCBI taxonomy): Eukaryota > Viridiplantae > Streptophyta > Magnoliopsida > Poales > Poaceae > Panicum > Panicum virgatum. The sequence continues at coordinate 9,524,107 of NC_053145.1, forward strand.
GCCGTGCGATTGCAAAAGTCAGGAGCAGTAAGAGGTCGTGTCCGTGTTTAAAGTGAGATCAGAGAGCGGTGTGGAGCGTGCGAGTGCAGAAGTGCGGAGCACTGTGGAGCAGTGAGAGGTAATGTCTGTGCTTAACGAGCTTCAACTGTTGACATGAAAGGTCACTGTGAATGCAAAATGATACACTCCATGACTCCCTCTCTGTTGGAAAGGACGATGTAGGCAGCCCTGCATGTATAAAAGGCGAGCGTGTGGTGCACGAGAGCGCATGCTTGCAAATTTGCTTCCACATATTTTCAGTTAGCCCAAACAAACCGCTATGAGCTCCTCATTCTCCAAGGCAGCTTTCCGTCGGGAAATGGAGGCTAATTTAGGACTCCCTCCTAACGATCCCAATAGATGTATTACAGATTGCAAGGTATGGCCGAAAGGTGTAGAGCCACCCGATTGCTATTGCCAGATGCGTTGTGTTCCGAACTTATCTCGTGATTACGAGACTTTTGGCCAGAGGTATTGGTATTGCAAGAATATCGAGGAAGTCCAAAAAAGAGGTGCAACATCACAGGTATAGATTAATTTGTACATTTGTTTGTCTAGTGGTTTTGTTATTTTTAATAAATTTGAATCGTTTCTTGTTTATGAAAGTACGCTGTTGATAACACACATACTCATTGGTGTTATTTCCATGAGTGAATTGACACGTGGATCACTCGTCGTGATCAGCAATATATGGAGTGGTTGAAGAAGGTGGATGAAGATGTACGCAACTGCGAGCGCGCGAAAGCTGTTAGGGCAGGACGCGATAAGGGTACTAGCCGTGAATGATGGATGTTGTAGTGCTCCGTCTCATTAGGATGAATCGTGCTGGCTGAATAAGTAATGTAACTGCCCGGCCAATATGTTGCGTGTTTATTTCGAAAGCCTCTTTTCGCTTCATATGTATTATTTTCCCTACCATGCTTTTCATGTGTACTCGTGGTGTTATGGAGTTTGTTCTCCTTTCTAATAAAATCGTGCATCATCTGGTATTGGAAAAATATCGTACTACTACTCTATACAAATAGAAAATCGGGCAACTACTAGCAAAATCGGTCACCTTCTTTCAATATTTTTGGACGTCCGAACAGCTATTATTTTCGGAAGTCCGATCCGCTAAAAAAATGTCTTCAAACCTGGCAGAGCCTTGCTAGCGAGAGACTATTACTGTCTTGTTTACATGGGGGCGCGACAATTGCATCCTTTTTTCCTAGGAATTATGGTTCGGGTCCGGAGCCTAATGATTTCGAAGATATAATGGTTCGGAAGAGCGCTAAGAAAAAAATGTAATTAAACCATGAAAAACACAAAAATAATAGATCCACGAAACACAAAAATAATATAGACTCAAAGGGCACTAAAACCTATCGCCAATTCAATTGGCGAAAGGTTACTGGGCCTGCACAGGGGTACAGGACGGCTATCGCCGTGCCAAACCCGGCGGTACCTCCTACCGCCAGTTCATTCGGCGGTAAGGAGCAGCCGCCGGATCAGTCGGCGGTAAGGAGCTGCCGTCGGATCAGTCGGCGATATGTGACCGCCGGTTCATCCGGCGGTAGCTCCTTCCCGCTAAACGAACTGGCGGCAGTATAACAAATTTGCAAAAAAAAATCAGTATATATTTTTGATAAATTGAAAAAAAAATATAAAATAAAAAAATCGCACCCGTCAATCAATAGGCCGTGAGCTATCGCGGGCCGACCTTGCTGCAGCCCAAGCCCAAGCGTCCCCTTCTGACTTTGACCTGGTTCCTAGTTTTTTTTTTTGAGTAAAACTTGTTTGACTTTCCAGCCGCCAACGCCCCGCGCGCGGTCGCGCCACGCGCTTGACCCGTCGCCGCCCGGCACCTGTATCTTTGCTGCGACTTGTCCGCGAGCGCAGGCCCCCGCACGGCACCCATCACAATTTTGTTTCAGCCGTCGCAGCGCCGCCTCGGTCCCCCTCCAACCACCCAGGCGTGCCACCTCGTCCAGCTTCCCGGCGCCGCCGTGCCGGACCGACCTTACCTCGAGTCCTCGACCAGACGAAGATGGCCAGCAGCAGCGCCGGAACGCCCGGCGCGGCCTACGGCTGCAGCTCGCGCCACGGCTCCTACGCCACCGCCGCGAACCGCCAGCTCACGAGGCAGAGGTCCCTGCCGGCCGCCCTCGCGGCCGCCTTCGCGCCGCGCGGCGGCGGACGCGAGCGGCCGAGAACGAGACGCCTCGGGGATGGCGGCGGCGGCGAGCGCGCGCCGGCGCCTGGCGGCGCGGTGGGGGCGGTTGCGCGGGCGATGTGGGCGTGGATCGGGAGGGCAAGGAGGAAGGTGTCGGCGATGGGCCGGAGCGCCTCGTCGTCGGCGAAGCTCCAGTACGAGCACGAGGAGTACGCGCAGAACTTCGACGACGGCGCCGCCGCAAGGGAGCCCGAGAACCTGCCGCGGTCCTTCTCGGCGCGGTACGCCAGGCAAGCGGCGCGCGACGGGGCTCGCTGGGGCCGCCGCCGGGCGCCGCCATGACCATGTGGTGCGCCGTGGACAGTTGCGGTGCGGGCTCCCACGCAAGCACCAACCCTTCCGCCTGTACTCCCTGACTGCGGTGTATTCTTTGGTAACCAACCATACCAAGGTACAGAGTCCATTTCTGTGTCATAAATTCATGATTCATGAACCATTTGTAGTCGCATACTCGCATCATCGCATGGCGGGTTAGGACTTAGGATAGTAGTGTTATAAGGTGCAGTTGTGATTTCTCAGCTTTGATGAATGCTGATGCGCTATGACGCCTGACGGTATAAGTCAACTGTGCGCATTCTGTGATTCTGTCTCGAACTTAACCTTCGTCAAGCTCAGTTGGCTTGGCTAGCGTATGCAAGTCGATCTTCAAGTTTCACAAAGTGCCTTCTCGATTTACCATTTAACTAGGGAAAATTCCTTGCATAGCTCTAGAATAAATAGCACTCAATTGTACAGTCCTGGAAAAAAAATAAAAGCTCCTTATATGGCCTCCATTTTATTTTCTGTCTGTTGTCTGGTCTTCCCGCCACCTTCTATTGGAAATTCCATCAACATCACACGAAGCCCTGCCGGCCGTCCAAGGAATTTTCTCCATGGCGCTGCAGCGGCGGTGTGGCGACGACGAGCAGTCCTTGTCGATCTGGAGCCGCACTGCGCTGGGAGGCAGCGCAGAGAGGCGGAGCATGAGGGGCCGCGGCTAGGATGGGTGGCAGAACGTATGCCTGGAAATATTCTAAGTCTTGCCATTACAAGTGGCTAATTTTTGACATAGTATATAAAAAATTATTAGGTAAAATCTTTGGAAAAAATACCACTAAGTATAGAGAACCTTGGACTACAAAAATGTGCCATTAGTTTTTGTGTAAAACATCAGAAAGGTGCTCACATTTCTATTCAAAAACAGGAACTCAAAATTGCTGGATACAGAGCAGACTAAATTTTGTCCAACGGGTAGACGAAAACTAGATTTTGTCTTTTCCTTAGACAAAACTGTAATTTCATCCAACAGGTAGACAAAATCTAGTTTTTGTCATGCACGCCCCATGAAAATTGTCCTTTTCATTCACTGGTCCGAAAAAATGAGATTTCATCCAACGATTGGACAAAAAATATTGTACTTCATCACCTCATTAGACGAAATATCGTATTTTCGTCTTTTGGGTAGGCGAAATTTAGATTTCGTCCGACGGACGGAAGGGACCTGTTTTGGTATTTAGCATGATTAGAGTATTATTCCATAATTAAAGTATAATTTCGTATTAAAAATTAAAAAATTGTACAAGTGAACCGTATGCATTTTCTCTCGTGAATATACCTGGCTATAAGCGTAGCACATGTTTTTTTCAAAAAAAAAACTCTAAGCGTAGCAAATGTTACAACGTCTCACAGTCACATCTTTCAGTTGCAAAAAGACAAGGGAAAAAAGTGTTCACAAGTGTTAACAACATGTTTTTTTTCATACACAAACTACAGTATTATTCTTGCTCGCAACTTCCGGATGACTCACAAACACGGTTTCATAGGCCTGGCTTCTAATTCCGACCATGTCCAATTCAGTTATCCTTGCTGCTGCCTCCGCTGGCGCTCTCCATTGGTGGAATGGTCTGCAGGAGCCAAAGATGAAAATGGGTTGGGGTTGAGCAGGGTCTCGCGTAGGAATTCGGTCGAACAGGTAGTGTGCATGGCGGGTGTGGGAGCGGTAGACAGACGAACCATGTCAGGCTTGTAGATGTTGTGGACGATGGAGGCGCCGGCGAGAAGGGAGGCGACGATGACCACCGAAGACCACGCGAGGGATGGAGTTCCCGTCGGCGGCCGGCCGCCGCCGAACCTCGACGCCGTTCTTCTTTGGGACAGCTGTTTCTTGGGCTTGGACACCTGGAACCGGATATGAAGAAGGTAAGCGGGCCTTATAAGGGGCCACTGACCCTCGGCCCACCATTGCGTAGGCATGATGGGCTGGCCTTGTCTTGTTGGCAGGAGACGGAAGGCGGCTGCGGCCTCGGAGCTAGTGTTTGGAGGCACTGTGGTTTGTGGAGTTTTGTTATAGGTCAGCGTCGGGAGGCCGGGCCGAGTGGGAGCGTGAGGTGGGGAGCGCGGGACTGGTTTAGGCTGAACGAGTACTTTGTGCGCCTTGGCGCGCCCTCGTTTTTTTCCTAAAATGATAACCAATTTCAAGGAGTATTAATTTATTTATAATAGATTGGTAAATCTGCAACATTTTTTATTTTTCTTGAAAATAGAAGATTAACTATTAAGGTACATATATGCACATAATAGTATGGAAGCTAGCAACTATTTGTTTTTTCCCGTACGAATCTACTAGCAGAAACACATTGTTATAAAATAGTTCTATCTAAACATTTTATTACTTGTTGGCAGATAGTTACAGAATCACTACACAACATTTTATTGAAGTGTTGTATAAGATCTCCTACAGTAAATTTCAGTTTTGTAGATGCAAGCTATCAGTTCAGCTGATATTTATGAAATAGGAACAAGAATAATTTTGGTGCTTAACTATGGTAGAGTTAATTCTGCTAGTATTCTAGGATGTGACATGAGTCTGCTTGTTTTGGGGCAACAAATAGTGGAAGCACATTGCTCCTTGGTCTGAATGGTAAGAAGTACACTTCGCTCTGCAGAAATTTTGTGGCAGCATTTGAATCAAAAATTTTCTTGCCAGCATTCCAAGCTTTGTAAACTATTTCGGCGCAATATAAAACATAGGGCATTAGCAATTGCAGTATAAAGGAGTTTTGGGCCCCTAAACTAAAAGATCCTCACAGCCTTGGTGCAGACAACCAAAATATAATAGTCCATATTGTTGTTGGTGAAATCAGGGTGGCTGATAATCTCCTCTATAAGAAAAATATGTAGGAGATGGGCTATTTTCTTTCTGAATGTCATTTGTTGGGTACGGCCCTTGCAATTATTTTGGCAATATAATGATTCTATGGGCACACAAGATTCAGCCATGAATCCAATTAAATCTGATGGTCTATTTTCAGAATAGCATGTCCAGGAAATTTCCAGAAAAATAGAGGGTATTCTGCAATTTTTCAGAAATTACAGAAATTACGGGCTGATTACTAGAAAATATAGAGTATTATTCTGCAAGAATAACATACTGGAACGTAAATATAAAATTTACAGGGGCTAAAACTCAAGAAATTCGGATTTTATCAATTTTCAGAAATGATTTTGCATTTATGGGCCTACTTTGGCTGCTATTGGGCTTTGCCGGCCCAATTTCCCCACACCCTCGGCCTGACCCGTCTGCTTGCGTGAAACCCTAGCCACCCTCAACCCACTCCCCACCGCCACCCCGCTGTGATTTCTTCTGGCAGCTTCCTGCCATCTCTCCCATGCCGCAGCTGCTCCTGGCGTCGTGCCTCCATGCCGTTGTATGGTTCCCCGCCGTCGCCAACTAACACCGCATAGCACCGGCCATCCGCGCCTCCATGGCCGGTGTGAATGACGAGGACCGAACGACTGCCAGTTGTCGGCCCCTCATGCCGAGCGTGTGAGGTGCGCGAGCCCTTCAGGTAGCTCCACGAGCGAGCAGGTCGACGAGATCGAGGTGGCTGCCACTGGCCGTCGTCTCGATGGCTCTAACACCGAGCCCGTCCATGCCTCATAGGCCGGATCAGACGACAAGGTGTGCTCGGCAGCGAGCCGGCGTCCCTTCGGTGGTCCTTGTGCACCTGCTTCCGAGGTGCGTCGAGCAAGGGAGATGTGCGGGCATCCATTCAGCGGCCCCTGCACGGTGGTGCATGGTTCCGGCGGGGATCGTGTGTGGAGCAACGGTGGTTCTCGACCATGCTGTGGCCGGATGTGAAGAGGTGAGACGGATCTCACAGGATCCGTAAGCGATTTCAAATCGTTAGGTTTAGGGACTATTTTTCTATTTCTACTTATTTGTCGTCAAAATCGGATTTCTGATCCGATCTGTTTGTGCGATTTGTGGTGGCTTCAAGCCCCACCGTTATATTGTACTGTGAATTGCATGAACAAAATTTACTGTATTTCAATCTGCTAGATTTGCGTACCTACAATTTTTCTTCGGAAGCATACCTTCAATTTGCGTAGGGTAGTATCTAGTAGATGCAAGCCGCGTAGGGCGTTGTTCAGCGACAGTCTTTTCATCCACGCGGCCAAACGAGCTTTCATCCACGCATGGTGTCTGTGCTTGCCCGTTGATCGTCGTTCCTCGCAGTAGTAGATTAATCACATGATTAGTGACTGCAGGCACAAATCAATCTACTAAAAGCAACAAATATTGAACGATTCACCTGGAATCAGCAAGAGCTATGTGTGCCGATAATGTGTTGTAAAAACTAATGATTCCGAGTAGCGTCACGTTGCCGACAAGGAAAAACAATCACACGAATACAAAAGTAGACAATACACAGATATAGAATAGAGCTCTCTTTTTATTAATTTCTAGATAATAGATCTGTACAAAACTCTTCTCTCTCCTCTCATATATATATATAGGATGAGAGTTTACTTATAGCCCAAATTTCGGTAGAAGACCGTTCGCGTCCTACAGAAACACGTTTCATAACAGACACGACGAAATTCCATCACATCAGAGCAACGCTGTCCGCGCCGTTGCTCCCCAGGTCGCAGGCGTACACCTCGCAGTCCTTGCTCCTCGGAGGCGCTGCTCGTCAGGCTGATGCGGCAGCGCAGCGACTGGGACGGCGCCGTCTTCGGGCCCGCGTCCTCACCCAGAGCTTCGTGCCGTTCGATGACGAGGAGCGTGTCCACCACCGCGCACAGATGGCCGTCGAGCTAGCTCGGCAAGGTGGAAGCCGGAGATCGAAGCGCGCCCACCCACCAGAACCGCTCCGTGTTGATGTGGCAGCAGAAGCACCCGTCCACGTACGTACGAACACCGGGGGCTGGCCGTCGAGACCCGGGCGGCCTGCGGCGGGAGAAGGGGCGCGTACACCTCGCCAGCGCTGCTGCTTCCTCCAGTCGTGTGCTCGTCGTGATGGTGTGTTCGAGCATTAACATTATGCATAACTATTATAATTTCTTTTTTAATACTTGACTTTATATTCTAACAAATGGTAGATGCAAATATAATAGGGAAGCATGTATATATAAAGGTATTTTTGGTTAATGTTTTCCCGCACCAGTAATAGTGGGTAATTTATATAGCTATCATGGTATTCTTGGCTCCCTTTTTTTTTATCACACAGTGCAACTCACACACCC